>NC_088403.1:44696209-45005207 GCF_034236695.1 Oncorhynchus nerka | reverse complement strand
CCTTTTAATATAATGTTGCGCTGACGAACATTGCACTACATTTTTGCCCTTTTAAGGCCATTCAAAAAGCTAACAAACATTAGAAAACTACAGGTCTACTTCCTTGAAAATGTTGCTGCACTTTTGATGCACGTTAACACAACCATTGGAACAAAGTGTTGTTGTTTCGTAAACTCCATGTTCAGTTGGATGAGAGCACGAATGGCCAGTGATCAAGCGTCAGGGTCAATTACACCACAAGTCTCTGTGGCGCAATTGGTTAGCGCGTTATACTGTTAATCTAAAGGTTGGTGGTTCGAGCCCACCCAGAGACGACAGTTCTCAGTTTGTTGTGCTCCATGATGTGGATGTGACATCCTGAACCTGTAATGAGATTCCTGTTATTTTACCCTGCTGATGGTCAAACCATTGGAACAAAGTGTTGTTGTTTCGTAAACTCCATGTTCAGTTGGATGAGAGCACGAATGGCCAGCGATCAAGCGTCAGGGTCAATCACACCACAAGTCTCTGTGGCGCAATTGGTTAGCGCGTTAGACTGTTAATCTAAAGGTTGGTGGTTCGAGCCCACCCAGGGACGAAAGTTCTCAGTTTGTTTTGCTCCATGATGTGGATATGACAAGTCTCTGTGGTGGAATAGGTTGGCGCGTTAGACTGTTAATTTAAAAGTTGGTGATTTGAGCCCACCCAGGGATGCTGTCTTTCTGTTCCCAGTGATATGGAAGACATTCCTGGCCTTACAGTAAGCCTGCTTTTGACCTGCTGTGTTTCCTGTTGTCACATGTGATTGGTGTGTTGTTGAACCTGAAAGATGACAAGTTACTATACCTACTGGTAAAATGGCTGTCAATGGTCTCTGATCTTCTGTTACTCAATAGCTTGATCATTCTGTGTTCTCCAAGGAACATATAATTTATTCTTATTAATCTGGCTGGTATGACAATGGAAATGGCGTCAATCTGGCATGAAAAACCTTAGCATTTATATTTATCTCGTGAGAAGGACAATGTTGGTCCAGTGTGTTTGTGTGTATATGTACGCCTATACGCCATGAAAGTGACTAGCCACTTCATCATTCTTCCGGAGTCAGTCCCCTAATTATTTTGAATGGGCTTGGCGATTATATATTACGTTTGTGAAAATGCAGTTGTTTAAAATATATATTTATCAGAATATATTTGTGATTGCGGCTGAATTTACTCCTGACAGATGCCTTTTAATATAATGTTGCGCTGACGAACATTGCACTACATTTTTGCCCTTTTAAGGCCATTCAAAAAGCTAACAAACATTAGAAAACTACAGGTCTACTTCCTTGAAAATGTTGCTGCACTTTTGATGCACGTTAACACAACCATTGGAACAAAGTGTTGTTGTTTCGTAAACTCCATGTTCAGTTGGATGAGAGCACGAATGGCCAGTGATCAGTGGGTCAATTACACCACAAGTCTCTGTGGCGCAATTGGTTAGCGTCAAAAGGTTGGTGGTTCGAGCCCACCAGAGAAGTCTCTTATTGGCTCATGATGTGGATGTGACATCCTGAACCTGTAATGAGATTCCTGTTATTTTACTGTGATAAACCATTGGAACAAAGGTTGGTTTCGTCAACTCCATGTTCAGTTGGATGAGAGCAGGCCCACCCAGTCTCTGTGGCGCAATTGGAGCGACAGTTCTCAGTTTGTTGAGCCCACCCAGGGACGAAAGTTCTCCATGATGTGGATATGACAAGTCTCTGTGGTGGAATAGGTTGGCGCGTTAGACTGTTAATTTAAAAGTTGGTGATTTGAGCCCACCCAGGGATGCTGTCTTTCTGTTCCCAGTGATATGGAAGACATTCCTGGCCTTACAGTAAGCCTGCTTTTGACCTGCTGTGTTTCCTGTTGTCACATGTGATTGGTGTGTTGTTGAACCTGAAAGATGACAAGTTACTATACCTACTGGTGGTAAAATGGCTGTCAATGGTCTCTGATCTTCTGTTACTCAATAGCTTGATCATTCTGTGTTCTCCAAGGAACATATAATTTATTCTTATTAATCTGGCTGGTATGACAACGTAAATGATGTCAATCTGGCATGAAAAACCTTAGCATTTATATTTATCTCGTGAGAAGGACAATGTTGGTCCAGTGTGTTTGTGTGTATATGTACGCCTATACGCCATGAAAGTGACTAGCCACTTCATCATTCTTCCGGAGTCAGTCCCCTAATTATTTTGAATGGGCTTGGCGATTATATATTACGTTTGTGAAAATGCAGTTGTTTAAAATATATATTTATCAGAATATATTTGTGATTGCGGCTGAATTTACTCCTGACAGATGCCTTTTAATATAATGTTGCGCTGACGAACATTGCACTACATTTTTGCCCTTTTAAGGCCATTCAAAAAGCTAACAAACATTAGAAAACTACAGGTCTACTTCCTTGAAAATGTTGCTGCACTTTTGATGCACGTTAACACAACCATTGGAACAAAGTGTTGTTGTTTCGTAAACTCCATGTTCAGTTGGATGAGAGCACGAATGGCCAGTGATCAAGCGTCAGGGTCAATTACACCACAAGTCTCTGTGGCGCAATTGGTTAGCGCGTTAGACTGTTAATCTAAAGGTTGGTGGTTCGAGCCCACCCAGAGACGACAGTTCTCAGTTTGTTGTGCTCCATGATGTGGATGTGACATCCTGAACCTGTAATGAGATTCCTGTTATTTTACCCTGCTGATGGTCAAACCATTGGAACAAAGTGTTGTTGTTTCGACAACTCCATGTTCAGTTGGATGAGAGCACGAATGGCCAGCGATCAAGCGTCAGGGTCAATCACACCACAAGTCTCTGTGGCGCAATTGGTTAGCGCGTTAGACTGTTAATCTAAAGGTTGGTGGTTCGAGCCCACCCAGGGACGACAGTTCTCAATTTGTTTTGCTCCATGATGTGGATATGACAAGTCTCTGTGATGGAATAGGTTGGCGCGTTAGACTGTTAATTTAAAAGTTGGTGATTTGAGCCCACCCAGGGATGCTGTCTTTCTGTTCCCAGTGATATGGAAGACATTCCTGGCCTTACAGTAAGCCTGCTTTTGACCTGCTGTGTTTCCTGTTGTCACATGTGATTGGTGTGTTGTTGAACCTGAAAGATAACAAGTTACTATACCTACTGGTAAAATGGCTGTCAATGGTCTCTGATCTTCTGTTACTCAATAGCTTGATCATTCTGTGTTCTCCAAGGAACATATAATTTATTCTTATTAATCTGGCTGGTATGACAATGGAAATGGCGTCAATCTGGCATGAAAAACCTTAGCATTTATATTTATCTCGTGAGAAGGACAATGTTGGTCCAGTGTGTTTGTGTGTATATGTACGCCTATACGCCATGAAAGTGACTAGCCACTTCATCATTCTTCCGGAGTCAGTCCCCTAATTATTTTGAATGGGCTTGGCGATTATATATTACGTTTGTGAAAATGCAGTTGTTTAAAATATATATTTATCAGAATATATTTGTGATTGCGGCTGAATTTACTCCTGACAGATGCCTTTTAATATAATGTTGCGCTGACGAACATTGCACTACATTTTTGCCCTTTTAAGGCCATTCAAAAAGCTAACAAACATTAGAAAACTACAGGTCTACTTCCTTGAAAATGTTGCTGCACTTTTGATGCACGTTAACACAACAAAGTGTTGTTGTTTCATTGGAACAAAGTGTTGTTGTTTCGTTAAACTCCATGTTCAGTTGGATGAGTGGATGCATCCTGAATGGCCAGCTGATCAAACCATTGGAACAAAGTGTTGTTGTTTCAGGTTGGATGAGAGCACAATTCACACCACAAGTCTCTGTGGCGCAATTGGTTAGCGCGTTAGACTGTTAATCTAAAGGTTGGTGGTTCGAGCCCACCCAGGGACGACAGTTCTCAGTTTGTTTTGCTCCATGATGTGGATATGACAAGTCTCTGTGATGGAATAGGTTGGCGCGTTAGACTGTTAATTTAAAAGTTGTGATTTGAGCCCACCCAGGGATGCTGTCTTTCTGTTCCCAGTGATATGGAAGACATTCCTGGCCTTACAGTAAGCCTGCTTTTGACCTGCTGTGTTTCCTGTTGTCACATGTGATTGGTGTGTTGTTGAACCTGAAAGATAACAAGTTACTATACCTACTGGTAAAATGGCTGTCAATGGTCTCTGATCTTCTGTTACTCAATAGCTTGATCATTCTGTGTTCTCCAAGGAACATATAATTTATTCTTATTAATCTGGCTGGTATGACAACGTAAATGATGTCAATCTGGCATGAAAAACCTTAGCATTTATATTTATCTCGTGAGAAGGACAATGTTGGTCCAGTGTGTTTGTGTGTATATGTACGCCTATACGCCATGAAAGTGACTAGCCACTTCATCATTCTTCCGGAGTCAGTCCCCTAATTATTTTGAATGGGCTTGGCGATTATATATTACGTTTGTGAAAATGCAGTTGTTTAAAATATATATTTATCAGAATGATTGCGGCTGATTTGTGATTGCGGCTGAATTTACTCCTGACAGATGCCTTTTAATATAATGTTGCGCTGACGAACATTGCACTACATTTTTGCCCTTTTAAGGCCATTCAAAAAGCTAACAAACATTAGAAAACTACAGGTCTACTTCCTTGAAAATGTTGCTGCACTTTTGATGCACGTTAACACAACCATTGGAACAAAGTGTTGTTGTTTCGTAAACTCCATGTTCAGTTGGATGAGAGCACGAATGGCCAGTGATCAAGCGTCAGGGTCAATTACATCACAAGTCTCTGTGGCGCAATTGGTTAGCGCGTTAGACTGTTAATCTAAAGGTTGGTGGTTCGAGCCCACCCAGAGACGACAGTTCTCAGTTTGTTGTGCTCCATGATGTGGATGTGACATCCTGAACCTGTAATGAGATTCCTGTTATTTTACCCTGCTGATGGTCAAACCATTGGAACAAAGTGTTGTTGTTTCGAAAACTCCATGTTCAGTTGGATGAGAGCACGAATGGCCAGCGATCAAGCGTCAGGGTCAATCACACCACAAGTCTCTGTGGCGCAATTGGTTAGCGCGTTAGACTGTTAATCTAAAGGTTGGTGGTTCGAGCCCACCCAGGGACGACAGTTCTCAATTTGTTTTGCTCCATGATGTGGATATGACAAGTCTCTGTGATGGAATAGGTTGGCGCGTTAGACTGTTAATTTAAAAGTTGGTGATTTGAGCCCACCCAGGGATGCTGTCTTTCTGTTCCCAGTGATATGGAAGACATTCCTGGCCTTACAGTAAGCCTGCTTTTGACCTGCTGTGTTTCCTGTTGTCACATGTGATTGGTGTGTTGTTGAACCTGAAAGATAACAAGTTACTATACCTACTGGTAAAATGGCTGTCAATGGTCTCTGATCTTCTGTTACTCAATAGCTTGATCATTCTGTGTTCTCCAAGGAACATATAATTTATTCTTATTAATCTGGCTGGTATGACAACGTAAATGATGTCAATCTGGCATGAAAAACCTTAGCATTTATATTTATCTCGTGAGAAGGACAATGTTGGTCCAGTGTGTTTGTGTGTATATGTACGCCTATACGCCATGAAAGTGACTAGCCACTTCATCATTCTTCCGGAGTCAGTCCCCTAATTATTTTGAATGGGCTTGGCGATTATATATTACGTTTGTGAAAATGCAGTTGTTTAAAATATATATTTATCAGAATATATTTGTGATTGCGGCTGAATTTACTCCTGACAGATGCCTTTTAATATAATGTTGCGCTGACGAACATTGCACTACATTTTTGCCCTTTTAAGGCCATTCAAAAAGCTAACAAACATTAGAAAACTACAGGTCTACTTCCTTGAAAATGTTGCTGCACTTTTGATGCACGTTAACACAACCATTGGAACAAAGTGTTGTTGTTTCGTAAACTCCATGTTCAGTTGGATGAGAGCACGAATGGCCAGTGATCAAGCGTCAGGGTCAATTACACCACAAGTCTCTGTGGCGCAATTGGTTAGCGCGTTAGACTGTTAATCTAAAGGTTGGTGGTTCGAGCCCACCCAGAGACGACAGTTCTCAGTTTGTTGTGCTCCATGATGTGGATGTGACATCCTGAACCTGTAATGAGATTCCTGTTATTTTACCCTGCTGATGGTCAAACCATTGGAACAAAGTGTTGTTGTTTCGACAACTCCATGTTCAGTTGGATGAGAGCACGAATGGCCAGCGATCAAGCGTCAGGGTCAATCACACCACAAGTCTCTGTGGCGCAATTGGTTAGCGCGTTAGACTGTTAATCTAAAGGTTGGTGGTTTGAGCCCACCCAGAGACGACAGTTCTCAGTTTGTTGTGCTCCATGATGTGGATGTGACATCCTGAACCTGTAATGAGATTCCTGTTATTTTACCCTGCTGATGGTCAAACCATTGGAACAAAGTGTTGTTGTTTCGACAACTCCATGTTCAGTTGGATGAGAGCACGAATGGCCAGCGATCAAGCGTCAGGGTCAATCACACCACAAGTCTCTGTGGCGCAATTGGTTAGCGCGTTAGACTGTTAATCTAAAGGTTGGTGGTTCGAGCCCACCCAGGGACGACAGTTCTCAGTTTGTTTTGCTCCATGATGTGGATATGACAAGTCTCTGTGATGGAATAGGTTGGCGCGTTAGACTGTTAATTTAAAAGTTGGTGATTTGAGCCCACCCAGGGATGCTGTCTTTCTGTTCCCAGTGATATGGAAGACATTCCTGGCCTTACAGTAAGCCTGCTTTTGACCTGCTGTGTTTCCTGTTGTCACATGTGATTGGTGTGTTGTTGAACCTGAAAGATGACAAGTTACTATACCTACTGGTAAAATGGCTGTCAATGGTCTCTGATCTTCTGTTACTCAATAGCTTGATCATTCTGTGTTCTCCAAGGAACATATAATTTATTCTTATTAATCTGGCTGGTATGACAACGTAAATGATGTCAATCTGGCATGAAAAACCTTAGCATTTATATTTATCTCGTGAGAAGGACAATGTTGGTCCAGTGTGTTTGTGTGTATATGTACGCCTATACGCCATGAAAGTGACTAGCCACTTCATCATTCTTCCGGAGTCAGTCCCCTAATTATTTTGAATGGGCTTGGCGATTATATATTACGTTTGTGAAAATGCAGTTGTTTAAAATATATATTTATCAGAATATATTTGTGATTGCGGCTGAATTTACTCCTGACAGATGCCTTTTAATATAATGTTGCGCTGACGAACATTGCACTACATTTTTGCCCTTTTAAGGCCATTCAAAAAGCTAACAAACATTAGAAAACTACAGGTCTACTTCCTTGAAAATGTTGCTGCACTTTTGATGCACGTTAACACAACCATTGGAACAAAGTGTTGTTGTTTCGTAAACTCCATGTTCAGTTGGATGAGAGCACGAATGGCCAGTGATCAAGCGTCAGGGTCAATTACACCACAAGTCTCTGTGGCGCAATTGGTTAGCGCGTTAGACTGTTAATCTAAAGGTTGGTGGTTCGAGCCCACCCAGAGACGACAGTTCTCAGTTTGTTGTGCTCCATGATGTGGATGTGACATCCTGAACCTGTAATGAGATTCCTGTTATTTTACCCTGCTGATGGTCAAACCATTGGAACAAAGTGTTGTTGTTTCGAAAACTCCATGTTCAGTTGGATGAGAGCACGAATGGCCAGCGATCAAGCGTCAGGGTCAATCACACCACAAGTCTCTGTGGCGCAATTGGTTAGCGCGTTAGACTGTTAATCTAAAGGTTGGTGGTTCGAGCCCACCCAGAGACGACAGTTCTCAGTTTGTTGTGCTCCATGATGTGGATGTGACATCCTGAACCTGTAATGAGATTCCTGTTATTTTACCCTGCTGATGGTCAAACCATTGGAACAAAGTGTTGTTGTTTCGACAACTCCATGTTCAGTTGGATGAGAGCACGAATGGCCAGCGATCAAGCGTCAGGGTCAATCACACCACAAGTCTCTGTGGCGAATGTTACGCGTTATTGGTTAGCGCGTTAGACTGTTAATCTAAAGGTTGGTGGTTCGAGCCCACCCAGGGACGACAGTTCTCAGTTTGTTTTGCTCCATGATGTGGATATGACAAGTCTCTGTGATGGAATAGGTTGGCGCGTTAGACTGTTAATTTAAAAGTTGGTGATTTGAGCCCACCCAGGGATGCTGTCTTTCTGTTCCCAGTGATATGGAAGACATTCCTGGCCTTACAGTAAGCCTGCTTTTGACCTGCTGTGTTTCCTGTTGTCACATGTGATTGGTGTGTTGTTGAACCTGAAAGATAACAAGTTACTATACCTACTGGTAAAATGGCTGTCAATGGTCTCTGATCTTCTGTTACTCAATAGCTTGATCATTCTGTGTTCTCCAAGGAACATATAATTTATTCTTATTAATCTGGCTGGTATGACAACGTAAATGATGTCAATCTGGCATGAAAAACCTTAGCATTTATATTTATCTCGTGAGAAGGACAATGTTGGTCCAGTGTGTTTGTGTGTATATGTACGCCTATACGCCATGAAAGTGACTAGCCACTTCATCATTCTTCCGGAGTCAGTCCCCTAATTATTTTGAATGGGCTTGGCGATTATATATTACGTTTGTGAAAATGCAGTTGTTTAAAATATATATTTATCAGAATATATTTGTGATTGCGGCTGAATTTACTCCTGACAGATGCCTTTTAATATAATGTTGCGCTGACGAACATTGCACTACATTTTTGCCCTTTTAAGGCCATTCAAAAAGCTAACAAACATTAGAAAACTACAGGTCTACTTCCTTGAAAATGTTGCTGCACTTTTGATGCACGTTAACACAACCATTGGAACAAAGTGTTGTTGTTTCGTAAACTCCATGTTCAGTTGGATGAGAGCACGAATGGCCAGTGATCAAGCGTCAGGGTCAATTACACCACAAGTCTCTGTGGCGCAATTGGTTAGCGCGTTAGACTGTTAATCTAAAGGTTGGTGGTTCGAGCCCACCCACCCAGGGACGACAGTTCTCAGTTTGTTTTGCTCCATGATGTGGATATGACAAGTCTCTGTGATGGAATAGGTTGGCGCGTTAGACTGTTAATTTAAAAGTTGGTGATTTGAGCCCACCCAGGGATGCTGTCTTTCTGTTCCCAGTGATATGGAAGACATTCCTGGCCTTACAGTAAGCCTGCTTTTGACCTGCTGTGTTTCCTGTTGTCACATGTGATTGGTGTGTTGTTGAACCTGAAAGATAACAAGTTACTATACCTACTGGTAAAATGGCTGTCAATGGTCTCTGATCTTCTGTTACTCAATAGCTTGATCATTCTGTGTTCTCCAAGGAACATATAATTTATTCTTATTAATCTGGCTGGTATGACAATAAATGATGTCAATCTGGCATGAAAAACCTTAGCATTTATATTTATCTCGTGAGAAGGACAATGTTGGTCCAGTGTGTTTGTGTGTATATGTACGCCTATACGCCATGAAAGTGACTAGCCACTTCATCATTCTTCCGGAGTCAGTCCCCTAATTATTTTGAATGGGCTTGGCGATTATATATTACGTTTGTGAAAATGCAGTTGTTTAAAATATATATTTATCAGAATATATTTGTGATTGCGGCTGAATTTACTCCTGACAGATGCCTTTTAATATAATGTTGCGCTGACGAACATTGCACTACATTTTTGCCCTTTTAAGGCCATTCAAAAAGCTAACAAACATTAGAAAACTACAGGTCTACTTCCTTGAAAATGTTGCTGCACTTTTGATGCACGTTAACACAACCATTGGAACAAAGTGTTGTTGTTTCGTAAACTCCATGTTCAGTTGGATGAGAGCACGAATGGCCAGTGATCAAGCGTCAGGGTCAATTACACCACAAGTCTCTGTGGTGCAATTGGTTAGCGCGTTAGACTGTTAATCTAAAGGTTGGTGGTTCGAGCCCACCCAGAGACGACAGTTCTCAGTTTGTTGTGCTCCATGATGTGGATGTGACATCCTGAACCTGTAATGAGATTCCTGTTATTTTACCCTGCTGATGGTCAAACCATTGGAACAAAGTGTTGTTGTTTCGAAAACTCCATGTTCAGTTGGATGAGAGCACGAATTGCCAGCGATCAAGCGTCAGGGTCAATCACACCACAAGTCTCTGTGGCGCAATTGGTTAGCGCGTTAGACTGTTAATCTAAAGGTTGGTGGTTCGAGCCCACCCAGAGACGACAGTTCTCAGTTTGTTGTGCTCCATGATGTGGATGTGACATCCTGAACCTGTAATGAGATTCCTGTTATTTTACCCTGCTGATGGTCAAACCATTGGAACAAAGTGTTGTTGTTTCGACAACTCCATGTTCAGTTGGATGAGAGCACGAATGGCCAGCGATCAAGCGTCAGGGTCAATCACACCACAAGTCTCTGTGGCGCAATTGGTTAGCGCGTTAGACTGTTAATCTAAAGGTTGGTGGTTCGAGCCCACCCAGGGACGACAGTTCTCAGTTTGTTTTGCTCCATGATGTGGATATGACAAGTCTCTGTGATGGAATAGGTTGGCGCGTTAGACTGTTAATTTAAAAGTTGGTGATTTGAGCCCACCCAGGGATGCTGTCTTTCTGTTCCCAGTGATATGGAAGACATTCCTGGCCTTACAGTAAGCCTGCTTTTGACCTGCTGTGTTTCCTGTTGTCACATGTGATTGGTGTGTTGTTGAACCTGAAAGATAACAAGTTACTATACCTACTGGTAAAATGGCTGTCAATGGTCTCTGATCTTCTGTTACTCAATAGCTTGATCATTCTGTGTTCTCCAAGGAACATATAATTTATTCTTATTAATCTGGCTGGTATGACAACGTAAATGATGTCAATCTGGCATGAAAAACCTTAGCATTTATATTTATCTCGCGAGAAGGACAATGTTGGTCCAGTGTGTTTGTGTGTATATGTACGCCTATACGCCATGAAAGTGACTAGCCACTTCATCATTCTTCCGGAGTCAGTCCCCTAATTATTTTGAATGGGCTTGGCGATTATATATTACGTTTGTGAAAATGCAGTTGTTTAAAATATATATTTATCAGAATATATTTGTGATTGCGGCTGAATTTACTCCTGACAGATGCCTTTTAATATAATGTTGCGCTGACGAACATTGCACTACATTTTTGCCCTTTTAAGGCCATTCAAAAAGCTAACAAACATTAGAAAACTACAGGTCTACTTCCTTGAAAATGTTGCTGCACTTTTGATGCACGTTAACACAACCATTGGAACAAAGTGTTGTTGTTTCGTAAACTCCATGTTCAGTTGGATGAGAGCACGAATGGCCAGTGATCAAGCGTCAGGGTCAATTACACCACAAGTCTCTGTGGCGCAATTGGTTAGCGCGTTAGACTGTTAATCTAAAGGTTGGTGGTTCGAGCCCACCCAGGGACGACAGTTCTCAGTTTGTTTTGCTCCATGATGTGGATATGACAAGTCTCTTTGATGGAATAGGTTGGCGCTGTGACTTATTAATTTAAAAGTTGGTGATTTGAGCCCACCCAGGGATGCTGTCTTTCTGTTCCCAGTGATATGGAAGACATTCCTGGCCTTACAGTAAGCCTGCTTTTGACCTGCTGTGTTTCCTGTTGTCACATGTGATTGGTGTGTTGTTGAACCTGAAAGATAACAAGTTACTATACCTACTGGTAAAATGGCTGTCAATGGTCTCTGATCTTCTGTTACTCAATAGCTTGATCATTCTGTGTTCTCCAAGGAACATATAATTTATTCTTATTAATCTGGCTGGTATGACAACGTAAATGATGTCAATCTGGCATGAAAAACCTTAGCATTTATATTTATCTCATGAGAAGGACAATGTTGGTCCAGTGTGTTTGTGTGTATATGTACGCCTATACGCCATGAAAGTGACTAGCCACTTCATCATTCTTCCGGAGTCAGTCCCCTAATTATTTTGAATGGGCTTGGCGATTATATATTACGTTTGTGAAAATGCAGTTGTTTAAAATATATATTTATCAGAATATATTTGTGATTGCGGCTGAATTTACTCCTGACAGATGCCTTTTAATATAATGTTGCGCTGAGAACATTGCACTACATTTTTGCCCTTTTAAGGCCATTCAAAAAGCTAACAAACATTAGAAAACTACAGGTCTACTTCCTTGAAAATGTTGCTGCACTTTTGATGCACGTTAACACAACCATTGGAACAAAGTGTTGTTGTTTCGTAAACTCCATGTTCAGTTGGATGAGAGCACGAATGGCCAGTGATCAAGCGTCAGGGTCAATTACACCACAAGTCTCTGTGGCGCAATTGGTTAGCGCGTTAGACTGTTAATCTAAAGGTTGGTGGTTCGAGCCCACCCAGAGACGACAGTTCTCAGTTTGTTGTGCTCCATGATGTGGATGTGACATCCTGAACCTGTAATGAGATTCCTGTTATTTTACCCTGCTGATGGTCAAACCATTGGAACAAAGTGTTGTTGTTTCGACAACTCCATGTTCAGTTGGATGAGAGCACGAATGGCCAGCGATCAAGCGTCAGGGTCAATCACACCACAAGTCTCTGTGGCGCAATTGGTTAGCGCGTTAGACTGTTAATCTAAAGGTTGGTGGTTCGAGCCCACCCAGAGACGACAGTTCTCAGTTTGTTGTGCTCCATGATGTGGATGTGACATCCTGAACCTGTAATGAGATTCCTGTTATTTTACCCTGCTGATGGTCAAACCATTGGAACAAAGTGTTGTTGTTTCGAAAACTCCATGTTCAGTTGGATGAGAGCACGAATGGCCAGCGATCAAGCGTCAGGGTCAATCACACCACAAGTCTCTGTGGCGCAATTGGTTAGCGCGTTAGACTGTTAATCTAAAGGTTGGTGGTTCGAGCCCACCCAGGGACGACAGTTCTCAGTTTGTTTTGCTCCATGATGTGGATATGACAAGTCTCTGTGATGGAATAGGTTGGCGCGTTAGACTGTTAATTTAAAAGTTGGTGATTTGAGCACCCAGGGATGCTGTCTTTCTGTTCCCAGTGATATGGAAGACATTCCTGGCCTTACAGTAAGCCTGCTTTTGACCTGCTGTGTTTCCTGTTGTCACATGTGATTGGTGTGTTGTTGAACCTGAAAGATAACAAGTTACTATACCTACTGGTAAAATGGCTGTCAATGGTCTCTGATCTTCTGTTACTCAATAGCTTGATCATTCTGTGTTCTCCAAGGAACATATAATTTATTCTTATTAATCTGGCTGGTATGACAACGTAAATGATGTCAATCTGGCATGAAAAACCTTAGCATTTATATTTATCTCGTGAGAAGGACAATGTTGGTCCAGTGTGTTTGTGTGTATATGTACGCCTATACGCCATGAAAGTGACTAGCCACTTCATCATTCTTCCGGAGTCAGTCCCCTAATTATTTTGAATGGGCTTGGCGATTATATATTACGTTTGTGAAAATGCAGTTGTTTAAAATATATATTTATCAGAATATATTTGTGATTGCGGCTGAATTTACTCCTGACAGATGCCTTTTAATATAATGTTGCGCTGACGAACATTGCACTACATTTTTGCCCTTTTAAGGCCATTCAAAAAGCTAACAAACATTAGAAAACTACAGGTCTACTTCCTTGAAAATGTTGCTGCACTTTTGATGCACGTTAACACAACCATTGGAACAAAGTGTTGTTGTTTCGTAAACTCCATGTTCAGTTGGATGAGAGCACGAATGGCCAGTGATCAAGCGTCAGGGTCAATTACACCACAAGTCTCTGTGGCGCAATTGGTTAGCGCGTTAGACTGTTAATCTAAAGGTTGGTGGTTCGAGCCCACCCAGAGACGACAGTTCTCAGTTATTTGTGCTCCATGATGTGGATGTGACATCCTGAACCTGTAATGAGATTCCTGTTATTTTACCCTGCTGATGGTCAAACCATTGGAACAAAGTGTTGTTGTTTCGAAAACTCCATGTTCAGTTGGATGAGAGCACGAATGGCCAGCGATCAAGCGTCAGGGTCAATCACACCACAAGTCTCTGTGGCGCAATTGGTTAGCGCGTTAGACTGTTAATCTAAAGGTTGGTGGTTCGAGCCCACCCAGGGACGACAGTTCTCAGTTTGTTTTGCTCCATGATGTGGATATGACAAGTCTCTGTGATGGAATAGGTTGGCGCGTTAGACTGTTAATTTAAAAGTTGGTGATTTGAGCCCACCCAGGGATGCTGTCTTTCTGTTCCCAGTGATATGGAAGACATTCCTGGCCTTACAGTAAGCCTGCTTTTGACCTGCTGTGTTTCCTGTTGTCACATGTGATTGGTGTGTTGTTGAACCTGAAAGATAACAAGTTACTATACCTACTGGTAAAATGGCTGTCAATGGTCTCTGATCTTCTGTTACTCAATAGCTTGATCATTCTGTGTTCTCCAAGGAACATATAATTTATTCTTATTAATCTGGCTGGTATGACAACGTAAATGATGTCAATCTGGCATGAAAAACCTTAGCATTTATATTTATCTCGTGAGAAGGACAATGTTGGTCCAGTGTGTTTGTGTGTATATGTACGCCTATACGCCATGAAAGTGACTAGCCACTTCATCATTCTTCCGGAGTCAGTCCCCTAATTATTTTGAATGGGCTTGGCGATTATATATTACGTTTGTGAAAATGCAGTTGTTTAAAATATATATTTATCAGAATATATTTGTGATTGCGGCTGAATTTACTCCTGACAGATGCCTTTTAATATAATGTTGCGCTGACGAACATTGCACTACATTTTTGCCCTTTTAAGGCCATTCAAAAAGCTAACAAACATTAGAAAACTACAGGTCTACTTCCTTGAAAATGTTGCTGCACTTTTGATGCACGTTAACACAACCATTGGAACAAAGTGTTGTTGTTTCGTAAACTCCATGTTCAGTTGGATGAGAGCACGAATGGCCAGTGATCAAGCGTCAGGGTCAATTACATCACAAGTCTCTGTGGCGCAATTGGTTACGTTTAGACTGTTAATCTAAAGGTTGGTGGTTCGAGCCCACCCAGAGACGACAGTTCTCAGTTATTTGTGCTCCATGATGTGGATGTGACATCCTGAACCTGTAATGAGATTCCTGTTATTTTACCCTGCTGATGGTCAAACCATTGGAACAAAGTGTTGTTGTTTCGAAAACTCCATGTTCAGTTGGATGAGAGCACGAATGGCCAGCGATCAAGCGTCAGGGTCAATCACACCACAAGTCTCTGTGGCGCAATTGGTTAGCGCGTTAGACTGTTAATCTAAAGGTTGGTGGTTCGAGCCCACCCAGAGACGACAGTTCTCAGTTTGTTGTGCTCCATGATGTGGATGTGACATCCTGAACCTGTAATGAGATTCCTGTTATTTTACCCTGCTGATGGTCAAACCATTGGAACAAAGTGTTGTTGTTTCGACAACTCCATGTTCAGTTGGATGAGAGCACGAATGGCCAGCGATCAAGCGTCAGGGTCAATCACACCAAAAGTCTCTGTGGCGCAATTGGTTAGCGCGTTAGACTGTTAATCTAAAGGTTGGTGGTTCGAGCCCACCCAGGGACGACAGTTCTCAGTTTGTTTTGCTCCATGATGTGGATATGACAAGTCTCTGTGATGGAATAGGTTGGCGCGTTAGACTGTTAATTTAAAAGTTGGTGATTTGAGCCCACCCAGGGATGCTGTCTTTCTGTTCCCAGTGATATGGAAGACATTCCTGGCCTTACAGTAAGCCTGCTTTTGACCTGCTGTGTTTCCTGTTGTCACATGTGATTGGTGTGTTGTTGAACCTGAAAGATAACAAGTTACTATACCTACTGGTAAAATGGCTGTCAATGGTCTCTGATCTTCTGTTACTCAATAGCTTGATCATTCTGTGTTCTCCAAGGAACATATAATTTATTCTTATTAATCTGGCTGGTATGACAACGTAAATGATGTCAATCTGGCATGAAAAACCTTAGCTTTTATATTTATCTCGCGAGAAGGACAATGTTGGTCCAGTGTGTTTGTGTGTATATGTACGCCTATACGCCATGAAAGTGACTAGCCACTTCATCATTCTTCCGGAGTCAGTCCCCTAATTATTTTGAATGGGCTTGGCGATTATATATTACGTTTGTGAAAATGCAGTTGTTTAAAATATATATTTATCAGAATATATTTGTGATTGCGGCTGAATTTACTCCTGACAGATGCCTTTTAATATAATGTTGCGCTGAGGAACATTGCAGTACATTTTTGCCCTTTTAAGGCCATTCAAAAAGCTAACAAACATTAGAAAACTACAGGTCTACTTCCTTGAAAATGTTGCTGCAATTTTGATGCACGTTAACACAACCATTGGAACAAAGTGTTGTTGTTTCGTAAACTCCATGTTCAGTTGGATGAGAGCACGAATGGCCAGTGATCAAGCGTCAGGGTCAATTACACCACAAGTCTCTGTGGCGCAATTGGTTAGCGCGTTAGACTGTTAATCTAAAGGTTGGTGGTTCGAGCCCACCCAGAGACGACAGTTCTCAGTTTGTTGTGCTCCATGATGTGGATGTGACATCCTGAACCTGTAATGAGATTCCTGTTATTTTACCCTGCTGATGGTCAAACCATTGGAACAAAGTGTTGTTGTTTCGAAAACTCCATGTTCAGTTGGATGAGAGCACGAATTGCCAGCGATCAAGCGTCAGGGTCAATCACACCACAAGTCTCTGTGGCGCAATTGGTTAGCGAGTTAGACTGTTAATCTAAAGGTTGGTGGTTCGAGCCCACCCAGAGACGACAGTTCTCAGTTTGTTGTGCTCCATGATGTGGATGTGACATCCTGAACCTGTAATGAGATTCCTGTTATTTTACCCTGCTGATGGTCAAACCATTGGAACAAAGTGTTGTTGTTTCGACAACTCCATGTTCAGTTGGATGAGAGCACGAATGGCCAGCGATCAAGCGTCAGGGTCAATCACACCACAAGTCTCTGTGGTGCAAATGGTTACTGCGTTAGACTGTTAATCTAAAGGTTGGTGGTTCGAGCCCACCCAGGGACGACAGTTCTCAGTTTGTTTTGCTCCATGATGTGGATATGACAAGTCTCTGTGATGGAATAGGTTGGCGCGTTAGACTGTTAATTTAAAAGTTGGTGATTTGAGCCCACCCAGGGATGCTGTCTTTCTGTTCCCAGTGATATGGAAGACATTCCTGGCCTTACAGTAAGCCTGCTTTTGACCTGCTGTGTTTCCTGTTGTCACATGTGATTGGTGTGTTGTTGAACCTGAAAGATAACAAGTTACTATACCTACTGGTAAAATGGCTGTCAATGGTCTCTGATCTTCTGTTACTCAATAGCTTGATCATTCTGTGTTCTCCAAGGAACATATAATTTATTCTTATTAATCTGGCTGGTATGACAACGTAAATGATGTCAATCTGGCATGAAAAACCTTAGCATTTATATTTATCTCGCGAGAAGGACAATGTTGGTCCAGTGTGTTTGTGTGTATATGTACGCCTATACGCCATGAAAGTGACTAGCCACTTCATCATTCTTCCGGAGTCAGTCCCCTAATTATTTTGTTGTTGAACCTGAAAGATGACAAGTTACTATACCTACTGGTAAAATGGCTGTCAATGGTCTCTGATCTTCTGTTACTCAATAGCTTGATCATTCTGTGTTCTCCAAGGAACATATAATTTATTCTTATTAATCTGGCTGGTATGACAATGGAAATGGCGTCAATCTGGCATGAAAAACCTTAGCATTTATATTTATCTCGTGAGAAGGACAATGTTGGTCCAGTGTGTTTGTGTGTATATGTACGCCTATACGCCATGAAAGTGACTAGCCACTTCATCATTCTTCCGGAGTCAGTCCCCTAATTATTTTGAATGGGCTTGGCGATTATATATTACGTTTGTGAAAATGCAGTTGTTTAAAATATATATTTATCAGAATATATTTGTGATTGCGGCTGAATTTACTCCTGACAGATGCCTTTTAATATAATGTTGCGCTGACGAACATTGCACTACATTTTTGCCCTTTTAAGGCCATTCAAAAAGCTAACAAACATTAGAAAACTACAGGTCTACTTCCTTGAAAATGTTGCTGCACTTTTGATGCACGTTAACACAACCATTGGAACAAAGTGTTGTTGTTTCGTAAACTCCATGTTCAGTTGGATGAGAGCACGAATGGCCAGTGATCAAGCGTCAGGGTCAATTACACCACAAGTCTCTGTGGCGCAATTGGTTAGCGCGTTAGACTGTTAATCTAAAGGTTGGTGGTTCGAGCCCACCCAGAGACGACAGTTCTCAGTTTGTTGTGCTCCATGATGTGGATGTGACATCCTGAACCTGTAATGAGATTCCTGTTATTTTACCCTGCTGATGGTCAAACCATTGGAACAAAGTGTTGTTGTTTCGAAACTCCATGTTCAGTTGGATGAGAGCACGAATGGCCAGCGATCAAGCGTCAGGGTCAATCACACCACAAGTCTCTGTGGCGCAATTGGTTAGCGCGTTAGACTGTTAATCTAAAGGTTGGTGGTTCGAGCCCACCCAGGGACGACAGTTCTCAGTTTGTTTTGCTCCATGATGTGGATATGACAAGTCTCTGTGATGGAATAGGTTGGCGCGTTAGACTGTTAATTTAAAAGTTGGTGATTTGAGCCCACCCAGGGATGCTGTCTTTCTGTTCCCAGTGATATGGAAGACATTCCTGGCCTTACAGTAAGCCTGCTTTTGACCTGCTGTGTTTCCTGTTGTCACATGTGATTGGTGTGTTGTTGAACCTGAAAGATAACAAGTTACTATACCTACTGGTAAAATGGCTGTCAATGGTCTCTGATCTTCTGTTACTCAATAGCTTGATCATTCTGTGTTCTCCAAGGAACATATAATTTATTCTTATTAATCTGGCTGGTATGACAACGTAAATGATGTCAATCTGGCATGAAAAACCTTAGCATTTATATTTATCTCGTGAGAAGGACAATGTTGGTCCAGTGTGTTTGTGTGTATATGTACGCCTATACGCCATGAAAGTGACTAGCCACTTCATCATTCTTCCGGAGTCAGTCCCCTAATTATTTTGAATGGGCTTGGCGATTATATATTACGTTTGTGAAAATGCAGTTGTTTAAAATATATATTTATCAGAATATATTTGTGATTGCGGCTGAATTTACTCCTGACAGATGCCTTTTAATATAATGTTGCGCTGACGAACATTGCACTACATTTTTGCCCTTTTAAGGCCATTCAAAAAGCTAACAAACATTAGAAAACTACAGGTCTACTTCCTTGAAAATGTTGCTGCACTTTTGATGCACGTTAACACAACCATTGGAACAAAGTGTTGTTGTTTCGTAAACTCCATGTTCAGTTGGATGAGAGCACGAATGGCCAGTGATCAAGCGTCAGGGTCAATTACACCACAAGTCTCTGTGGCGCAATTGGTTAGCGCGTTAGACTGTTAATCTAAAGGTTGGTGGTTCGAGCCCACCCAGAGACGACAGTTCTCAGTTTGTTGTGCTCCATGATGTGGATGTGACATCCTGAACCTGTAATGAGATTCCTGTTATTTTACCCTGCTGATGGTCAAACCATTGGAACAAAGTGTTGTTGTTTCGACAACTCCATGTTCAGTTGGATGAGAGCACGAATGGCCAGCGATCAAGCGTCAGGGTCAATCACACCACAAGTCTCTGTGGCGCAATTGGTTAGCGCGTTAGACTGTTAATCTAAAGGTTGGTGGTTCGAGCCCACCCAGAGACGACAGTTCTCAGTTTGTTGTGCTCCATGATGTGGATGTGACATCCTGAACCTGTAATGAGATTCCTGTTATTTTACCCTGCTGATGGTCAAACCATTGGAACAAAGTGTTGTTGTTTCGACAACTCCATGTTCAGTTGGATGAGAGCACGAATGGCCAGCGATCAAGCGTCAGGGTCAATCACACCACAAGTCTCTGTGGCGCAATTGGTTAGCGCGTTAGACTGTTAATCTAAAGGTTGGTGGTTCGAGCCCACCCAGGGACGACAGTTCTCAGTTTGTTTTGCTCCATGATGTGGATATGACAAGTCTCTGTGATGGAATAGGTTGGCGCGTTAGACTGTTAATTTAAAAGTTGGTGATTTGAGCCCACCCAGGGATGCTGTCTTTCTGTTCCCAGTGATATGGAAGACATTCCTGGCCTTACAGTAAGCCTGCTTTTGACCTGCTGTGTTTCCTGTTGTCACATGTGATTGGTGTGTTGTTGAACCTGAAAGATAACAAGTTACTATACCTACTGGTAAAATGGCTGTCAATGGTCTCTGATCTTCTGTTACTCAATAGCTTGATCATTCTGTGTTCTCCAAGGAACATATAATTTATTCTTATTAATCTGGCTGGTATGACAACGTAAATGATGTCAATCTGGCATGAAAAACCTTAGCATTTATATTTATCTCACGAGAAGGACAATGTTGGTCCAGTGTGTTTGTGTGTATACCTATACGCCATGAAAGTGACTAGCCACTTCATCATTCTTCCGGTCAGTCCCCTAATTATTTTGTTGTTGAACCTGAAAGATGACAAGTTACTATACCTACTGGTAAAATGGCTGTCAATGGTCTCTGATCTTCTGTTACTCAATAGCTTGATCATTCTGTGTTCTCCAAGGAACATATAATTTATTCTTATTAATCTGGCTGGTATGACAATGGAAATGATGTCAATCTGGCATGAAAAACCTTAGCATTTATATTTATCTCGTTTAAGGACAATGTTGGTCCAGTGTGTTTGTGTGTATATGTACGCCTATACGCCATGAAAGTGACTAGCCACTTCATCATTCTTCCGGAGTCAGTCCCCTAATTATTTTGAATGGGCTTGGCGATTATATATTACGTTTGTGAAAATGCAGTTGTTTAAAATATATATTTATCAGAATATATTTGTGATTGCGGCTGAATTTACTCCTGACAGATGCCTTTTAATATAATGTTGCGCTGACGAACATTGCACTACATTTTTGCCCTTTTAAGGCCATTCAAAAAGCTAACAAACATTAGAAAACTACAGGTCTACTTCCTTGAAAATGTTGCTGCACTTTTGATGCACGTTAACACAACCATTGGAACAAAGTGTTGTTGTTTCGTAAACTCCATGTTCAGTTGGATGAGAGCACGAATGGCCAGTGATCAAGCGTCAGGGTCAATTACACCACAAGTCTCTGTGGCGCAATTGGTTAGCGCGTTAGACTGTTAATCTAAAGGTTGGTGGTTCGAGCCCACCCAGAGACGACAGTTCTCAGTTTGTTTTGCTCCATGATGTGGATGTGACATCCTGAACCTGTAATGAGATTCCTGTTATTTTACCCTGCTGATGGTCAAACCATTGGAACAAAGTGTTGTTGTTTGTCACAACTCCATGTTCAGTTGGATGAGAGTTTCCTGTTGTCAATGGCCAGTATGCAGTTACTATACCTACAAGTAATCTGTCAATGGTCTCTGAGTCTCTGTGGCTTGAATTGGTTAGTTCTTAGACTGTTAATCTAAAGGTTGGTGGTTCAGAGCAACCCAGAGATGATGTCAACAGTTCTCAACCTTTGTTGTGCTCCATGATGTGGATGTGACAATGTCCTGTGATGTAATTTGTGTGAGATTCCTGTTATTTTAATGCTGATGGTCAAACCATTGGAAAATGCAAAAATGTTAGTGATATATTTGTGATCAGTTGGATGAATTTACTGGTTATTAATATAATGTTGGCTGGAGTAAGCAGCTTTTGACCTGCTGTGTTTCAGGCCATGTTGTCAGTGGTGGTGTGTTGTTGAACAGTCTGACCCAACAATGTTCTGCACTTTTGATCATCTGTGAAAATTGGATGTCACCTGTACTGACCTGATGTTCTGTTACTGAAAGGTGATCAGCGTGGTCAATTACACCACAAGTCTGATGGCCAATTGGTTGGTTTAGATGACTTTAGACTGTTAATCTAAAGGTTGGTGTTTGCCCAGGACACAGTTCTCATTTTTGTGCTCCATGATGTGGATGTGACATCCTGTAATGAGATTCCTGTTATTTTACCCTGCTGATGGTCAAACCATTGGAACAAAGTGTTGTTGTTTCGACAACTCCATGTTCAGTTGGATGAGAGCACGAATGGCCAGCGATCAAGCGTCAGGGTCAATCACACCACAAGTCTCTGTGGCGCAATTGGTTAGCGCGTTAGACTGTTAATCTAAAGGTTGGTGGTTCGAGCCCACCCAGGGACGACAGTTCTCAGTTTGTTTTGCTCCATGATGTGGATATGACAAGTCTCTGTGATGGAATAGGTTGGCGCGTTAGACTGTTAATTTAAAAGTTGGTGATTTGAGCCCACCCAGGGATGCTGTCTTTCTGTTCCCAGTGATATGGAAGACATTCCTGGCCTTACAGTAAGCCTGCTTTTGACCTGCTGTGTTTCCTGTTGTCACATGTGATTGGTGTGTTGTTGAACCTGAAAGATAACAAGTTACTATACCTACTGGTAAAATGGCTGTCAATGGTCTCTGATCTTCTGTTACTCAATAGCTTGATCATTCTGTGTTCTCCAAGGAACATATAATTTATTCTTATTAATCTGGCTGGTATGACAACGTAAATGATGTCAATCTGGCATGAAAAACCTTAGCATTTATATTTATCTCGTGAGAAGGACAATGTTGGTCCAGTGTGTTTGTGTGTATATGTACGCCTATACGCCATGAAAGTGACTAGCCACTTCATCATTCTTCCGGAGTCAGTCCCCTAATTATTTTGAATGGGCTTGGCGATTATATATTACGTTTGTGAAAATGCAGTTGTTTAAAATATATATTTATCAGAATATATTTGTGATTGCGGCTGAATTTACTCTGACAGATGCCTTTTAATATAATGTTGCGCTGACGAACATTGCACTACATTTTTGCCCTTTTAAGGCCATTCAAAAAGCTAACAAACATTAGAAAACTACAGGTCTACTTCCTTGAAAATGTTGCTGCACTTTTGATGCACGTTAACACAACCATTGGAACAAAGTGTTGTTGTTTCGTAAACTCCATGTTCAGTTGGATGAGAGCACGAATGGCCAGTGATCAAGCGTCAGGGTCAATTACACCACAAGTCTCTGTGGCGCAATTGGTTAGCGCGTTAGACTGTTAATCTAAAGGTTGGTGGTTCGAGCCCACCCAGAGACGACAGTTCTCAGTTTGTTGTGCTCCATGATGTGGATGTGACATCCTGAACCTGTAATGAGATTCCTGTTATTTTACCCTGCTGATGGTCAAACCATTGGAACAAAGTGTTGTTGTTTCGACAACTCCATGTTCAGTTGGATGAGAGCACGAATGGCCAGCGATCAAGCGTCAGGGTCAATCACACCACAAGTCTCTGTGGCGCAATTGGTTAGCGCGTTAGACTGTTAATCTAAAGGTTGGTGGTTCGAGCCCACCCAGGGACGACAGTTCTCAGTTTGTTTTGCTCCATGATGTGGATATGACAAGTCTCTGTGATGGAATAGGTTGGCGCGTTAGACTGTTAATTTAAAAGTTGGTGATTTGAGCCCACCCAGGGATGCTGTCTTTCTGTTCCCAGTGATATGGAAGACATTCCTGGCCTTACAGTAAGCCTGCTTTTGACCTGCTGTGTTTCCTGTTGTCACATGTGATTGGTGTGTTGTTGAACCTGAAAGATAACAAGTTACTATACCTACTGGTAAAATGGCTGTCAATGGTCTCTGATCTTCTGTTACTCAATAGCTTGATCATTCTGTGTTCTCCAAGGAACATATAATTTATTCTTATTAATCTGGCTGGTATGACAACGTAAATGATGTCAATCTGGCATGAAAAACCTTAGCATTTATATTTATCTCGTGAGAAGGACAATGTTGGTCCAGTGTGTTTGTGTGTATATGTACGCCTATACGCCATGAAAGTGACTAGCCACTTCATCATTCTTCCGGAGTCAGTCCCTAATTATTTTGAATGGGCTTGGCGATTATATATTACGTTTGTGAAAATGCAGTTGTTTAAAATATATATTTATCAGAATATATTTGTGATTGCGGCTGAATTTACTCCTGACAGATGCCTTTTAATATAATGTTGCGCTGACGAACATTGCACTACATTTTTGCCCTTTTAAGGCCATTCAAAAAGCTAACAAACATTAGAAAACTACAGGTCTACTTCCTTGAAAATGTTGCTGCACTTTTGATGCACGTTAACACAACCATTGGAACAAAGTGTTGTTGTTTCGTAAACTCCATGTTCAGTTGGATGAGAGCACGAATGGCCAGTGATCAAGCGTCAGGGTCAATTACACCACAAGTCTCTGTGGCGCAATTGGTTAGCGCGTTAGACTGTTAATCTAAAGGTTGGTGGTTCGAGCCCACCCAGAGACGACAGTTCTCAGTTTGTTGTGCTCCATGATGTGGATGTGACATCCTGAACCTGTAATGAGATTCCTGTTATTTTACCCTGCTGATGGTCAAACCATTGGAACAAAGTGTTGTTGTTTCGAAAACTCCATGTTCAGTTGGATGAGAGCACGAATGGCCAGCGATCAAGCGTCAGGGTCAATCACACCACAAGTCTCTGTGGCGCAATTGGTTAGCGCGTTAGACTGTTAATCTAAAGGTTGGTGGTTCGAGCCCACCCAGAGACGACAGTTCTCAGTTTGTTGTGCTCCATGATGTGGATGTGACATCCTGAACCTGTAATGAGATTCCTGTTATTTTACCCTGCTGATGGTCAAACCATTGGAACAAAGTGTTGTTGTTTCGACAACTCCATGTTCAGTTGGATGAGAGCACGAATGGCCAGCGATCAAGCGTCAGGGTCAATCACACCACAAGTCTCTGTGGCGCAAATTGGTTAGCGCGTTAGACTGTTAATCTAAAGGTTGGTGGTTCGAGCCCACCCAGGGACGACAGTTCTCAGTTTGTTTTGCTCCATGATGTGGATATGACAAGTCTCTGTGATGGAATAGGTTGGCGCGTTAGACTGTTAATTTAAAAGTTGGTGATTTGAGCCCACCCAGGGATGCTGTCTTTCTGTTCCCAGTGATATGGAAGACATTCCTGGCCTTACAGTAAGCCTGCTTTTGACCTGCTGTGTTTCCTGTTGTCACATGTGATTGGTGTGTTGTTGAACCTGAAAGATAACAAGTTACTATACCTACTGGTAAAATGGCTGTCAATGGTCTCTGATCTTCTGTTACTCAATAGCTTGATCATTCTGTGTTCTCCAAGGAACATATAATTTATTCTTATTAATCTGGCTGGTATGACAACATAAATGATGTCAATCTGGCATGAAAAACCTTAGCATTTATATTTATCTCGAGAAGGACAATGTTGGTCCAGTTTGTGTGTATATGTACGCCTATACGCCATGAAAGTGACTAGCCACTTCATCATTCTTCCGGAGTCAGTCCCCTAATTATTTTGTTGTTGAACCTGAAAGATGACAAGTTACTATACCTACTGGTAAAATGGCTGTCAATGGTCTCTGATCTTCTGTTACTCAATAGCTTGATCATTCTGTGTTCTCCAAGGAACATATAATTTATTCTTATTAATCTGGCTGGTATGACAATGGAAATGATGTCAATCTGGCATGAAAAACCTTAGCATTTATATTTATCTCGTGAGAAGGACAATGTTGGTCCAGTGTGTTTGTGTGTATATGTACGCCTATACGCCATGAAAGTGACTAGCCACTTCATCATTCTTCCGGAGTCAGTCCCTAATTATTTTGAATGGGCTTGGCGATTATATATTACGTTTGTGAAAATGCAGTTGTTTAAAATATATATTTATCAGAATATATTTGTGATTGCGGCTGAATTTACTCCTGACAGATGCCTTTTAATATAATGTTGCGCTGACGAACATTGCACTACATTTTTGCCCTTTTAAGGCCATTCAAAAAGCTAACAAACATTAGAAAACTACAGGTCTACTTCCTTGAAAATGTTGCTGCACTTTTGATGCACGTTAACACAACCATTGGAACAAAGTGTTGTTGTTTCGTAAACTCCATGTTCAGTTGGATGAGAGCACGAATGGCCAGCGATCAAGCTTCAGGGTCAATTACACCACAAGTCTCTGTGGCGCAATTGGTTAGCGCGTTAGACTGTTAATCTAAAGGTTGGTGGTTCGAGCCCACCCAGAGACGACAGTTCTCAGTTTGTTGTGCTCCATGATGTGGATGTGACATCCTGAACCTGTAATGAGATTCCTGTTATTTTACCCTGCTGATGGTCAAACCATTGGAACAAAGTGTTGTTGTTTCGTAAACTCCATGTTCAGTTTGATGAGAGCACGAATGGCCAGCGAACAAGCGTCAGGGTCTATTACATATAAGTCTCTGTGGCGCAATTGGTTAGCGCGTTAGACTGTTAATCTAAAGGTTGGTGGTTCGAGCCCACCCAGAGACGACAGTTCTCAGTTTGTTGTGCTCCATGATGTGGATGTGACATCCTGAACCTGTAATGAGATTCCTGTTATTTTACCCTGCTGATGGTCAAACCATTGGAACAAAGTGTTGTTGTTTCGACAACTCCATGTTCAGTTGGATGAGAGCACGAATGGCCAGCGATCAAGCGTCAGGGTCAATCACACCACAAGTCTCTGTGGCGCAATTGGTTAGCGCGTTAGACTGTTAATCTAAAGGTTGGTGGTTCGAGCCCACCCAGGGACGACAGTTCTCAGTTTGTTTTGCTCCATGATGTGGATATGACAAGTCTCTGTGATGGAATAGGTTGGCGCGTTAGACTGTTAATTTAAAAGTTGGTGATTTGAGCCCACCCAGGGATGCTGTCTTTCTGTTCCCAGTGATATGGAAGACATTCCTGGCCTTACAGTAAGCCTGCTTTTGACCTGCTGTGTTTCCTGTTGTCACATGTGATTGGTGTGTTGTTGAACCTGAAAGATAACAAGTTACTATACCTACTGGTAAAATGGCTGTCAATGGTCTCTGATCTTCTGTTACTCAATAGCTTGATCATTCTGTGTTCTCCAAGGAACATATAATTTATTCTTATTAATCTGGCTGGTATGACAACATAAATGATGTCAATCTGGCATGAAAAACCTTAGCATTTATATTTATCTCGCGAGAAGGACAATGTTGGTCCAGTGTGTTTGTGTGTATATGTACGCCTATACGCCATGAAAGTGACTAGCCACTTCATCATTCTTCCGGAGTCAGACCCTAATTATTTTGTTGTTGAACCTGAAAGATGACAAGTTACTATACCTACTGGTAAAATGGCTGTCAATGGTCTCTGATCTTCTGTTACTCAATAGCTTGATCATTCTGTGTTCTCCAAGGAACATATAATTTATTCTTATTAATCTGGCTGGTATGACAATGGAAATGGCGTCAATCTGGCATGAAAAACCTTAGCATTTATATTTATCTCGTGAGAAGGACAATGTTGGTCCAGTGTGTTTGTGTGTATATGTACGCCTATACGCCATGAAAGTGACTAGCCACTTCATCATTCTTCCGGAGTCAGTCCCCTAATTATTTTGAATGGGCTTGGCGATTATATATTACGTTTGTGAAAATGCAGTTGTTTAAAATATATATTTATCAGAATATATTTGTGATTGCGGCTGAATTTACTCCTGACAGATGCCTTTTAATATAATGTTGCGCTGACGAACATTGCACTACATTTTTGCCCTTTTAAGGCCATTCAAAAAGCTAACAAACATTAGAAAACTACAGGTCTACTTCCTTGAAAATGTTGCTGCACTTTTGATGCACGTTAACACAACCATTGGAACAAAGTGTTGTTGTTTCGTAAACTCCATGTTCAGTTGGATGAGAGCACGAATGGCCAGTGATCAAGCGTCAGGGTCAATTACACCACAAGTCTCTGTGGCGCAATTGGTTAGCGCGTTAGACTGTTAATCTAAAGGTTGGTGGTTCGAGCCCACCCAGAGACGACAGTTCTCAGTTTGTTGTGCTCCATGATGTGGATGTGACATCCTGAACCTGTAATGAGATTCCTGTTATTTTACCCTGCTGATGGTCAAACCATTGGAACAAAGTGTTGTTGTTTCAAATCCATGTTCAGTTGGATGAGACACGAATGGCCAGCAGATCAAGTTCAGGGTCAATCAGCCAAATGT
The DNA here is from genome assembly GCF_034236695.1 of Oncorhynchus nerka. Classification (NCBI taxonomy): domain Eukaryota; kingdom Metazoa; phylum Chordata; class Actinopteri; order Salmoniformes; family Salmonidae; genus Oncorhynchus; species Oncorhynchus nerka. The sequence continues at coordinate 44,977,040 of NC_088403.1, read as the reverse complement.
CTCTGTGGCGCTAGTTGGTTAATGCAGTTAACTGTTAACTAACAAGGTGGAATTGTACATAAGGATATATGAATGAGTGATGGTACAGAGCCCAGTAGATGAATTGTACAGTTCTCAGTTTGTTGTGCTCCAATGTGGAGTGACATAAGAATGCAGTCGATGATCTAGACTACAGTAATACATATGCAAATGAGATTCTGTTATTTACATCATTTCCCATTGGTTACCCTGCACCCAGAGTCAAACCACTTGTTAGTGGTGGCTGTTTAACAGTCAAAGCCTGAGTTAGAAGCTGTTTTGTTGTTGACCTCGCCTTCTGGATGATAGCTCCATGTTCAGTTGGATGAGAGCACGAATGGCCAGGTATCAAGCGTGATGGGTCAATCACACCACAAGTCTCTGTGGCGCAGATTCCTAAAGGTTGGTGTTATTTTACCTCAGTTTGTTGTGCTGATGATGTGGAAACCTGTAATGAGATTCCTGTTAGATGCCATTGGAACAAAGTGTTGTTGTTTCGACAACTCCATGTTCAGTTGGATGAGAGCACGAATGGCCAGCGATCAAGCGTCAGGGTCAATCACACCACAAGTCTCTGTGGCGCAATTGGTTAGCGCGTTAGACTGTTAATCTAAAGGTTGGTGGTTCGAGCCCACCCAGGGACGAAAGTTCTCAGTTTGTTTTGCTCCATGATGTGGATATGACAAGTCTCTGTGATGGAATAGGTTGGCGCGTTAGACTGTTAATTTAAAAGTTGGTGATTTGAGCCCACCCAGGGATGCTGTCTTTCTTTTATCAGTGATATGGAAGACCTTCCTGGCCTTACAGTAAGCCTGCTTTTGACCTGCTGTGTTTCCTGTTGTCACATGTGATTGGTGTGTTGTTGAACCTGAAAGATGACAAGTTACTATACCTACTGGTAAAATGGCTGTCAATGGTCTCTGATCTTCTGTTACTCAATAGCTTGATCATTCTGTGTTCTCCAAGGAACATATAATTTATTCTTATTAATCTGGCTGGTATGACAATGTAAATGGCGTCAATCTGGCATGAAAAACCTTAGCATTTATATTTATCTCGCGAGAAGGACAATGTTGGTCCAGTGTGTTTGTGTGTATATGTACGCCGATACGCCATGAAAGTGACTAGCCACTTCATCATTCTTCCGGAGTCAGTCCCCTAATTATTTTGAATGGGCTTGGCGATTATATATTACGTTTGTGAAAATGCAGTTGTTTAAAATATATATTTATCAGAATATATTTGTGATTGCGGCTGAATTTACTCCTGACAGATGCCTTTTAATATAATGTTGCGCTGACGAACATTGCACTACATTTTTGCCCTTTTAAGGCCATTCAAAAAGCTAACAAACATTAGAAAACTACAGGTCTACTTCCTTGAAAATGTTGCTGCACTTTTGATGCACGTTAACACAACCATTGGAACAAAGTGTTGTTGTTTCGTAAACTCCATGTTCAGTTGGATGAGAGCACGAATGGCCAGTGATCAAGCGTCAGGGTCAATTACACCACAAGTCTCTGTGGCGCAATTGGTTAGCGCGTTAGACTGTTAATCTAAAGGTTGGTGGTTCGAGCCCACCCAGAGACGACAGTTCTCAGTTTGTTGTGCTCCATGATGTGGATGTGACATCCTGAACCTGTAATGAGATTCCTGTTATTTTACCCTGCTGATGGTCAAACCATTGGAACAAAGTGTTGTTGTTTCGACAACTCCATGTTCAGTTGGATGAGAGCACGAATGGCCAGCGATCAAGCGTCAGGGTCAATCACACCACAAGTCTCTGTGGCGCAATTGGTTAGCGCGTTAGACTGTTAATCTAAAGGTTGGTGGTTCGAGCCCACCCAGGGACGACAGTTCTCAGTTTGTTTTGCTCCATGATGTGGATATGACAAGTCTCTGTGATGGAATAGGTTGGCGCGTTAGACTGTTAATTTAAAAGTTGGTGATTTGAGCCCACCCAGGATGCTGTCTTTCTGTTCCCAGTGATATGGAAGACATTCCTGGCCTTACAGTAAGCCTGCTTTTGACCTGCTGTGTTTCCTGTTGTCACATGTGATTGGTGTGTTGTTGAACCTGAAAGATAACAAGTTACTATACCTACTGGTAAAATGGCTGTCAATGGTCTCTGATCTTCTGTTACTCAATAGCTTGATCATTCTGTGTTCTCCAAGGAACATATAATTTATTCTTATTAATCTGGCTGGTATGACAACATAAATGATGTCAATCTGGCATGAAAAACCTTAGCATTTATATTTATCTCCAGAAGGACAATGTTGGTCCAGTGTGTTTGTGTGTATATGTACGCCATACGCCATGAAAGTGACTAGCCACTTCACTTCATTCTTCCTGTTCAGTCCCCTAATTATTTTGTTGTTGAACCTGAAAGATGACAAGTTACTATACCTACTGGTAAAATGGCTGTCAATGGTCTCTGATCTTCTGTTACTCAATTGATCATTCTGTGTTCTCCAAGGAACATATAATTTATTCTTATTAATCTGGCTGGTATGACAATGGAAATGATGTCAATCTGGCATGAAAAACCTTAGCATTTATATTTATCTCGTGAGAAGGACAATGTTGGTCCAGTGTGTTTGTGTGTATATGTACGCCTATACGCCATGAAAGTGACTAGCCACTTCATCATTCTTCCGGAGTCAGTCCCTAATTATTTTGAATGGGCTTGGCGATTATATATTACGTTTGTGAAAATGCAGTTGTTTAAAATATATATTTATCAGAATATATTTGTGATTGCGGCTGAATTTACTCCTGACAGATGCCTTTTAATATAATGTTGCGCTGACGAACATTGCACTACATTTTTGCCCTTTTAAGGCCATTCAAAAAGCTAACAAACATTAGAAAACTACAGGTCTACTTCCTTGAAAATGTTGCTGCACTTTTGATGCACGTTAACACAACCATTGGAACAAAGTGTTGTTGTTTCAAACTCCATGTTCAGTTGGATGAGAGCACGAATGGCCAGTGATCAAGCGTCAGGGTCAATTACACCACAAGTCTCTGTGGCGCAATTGGTTAGCGCGTTAGACTGTTAATCTAAAGGTTGGTGGTTCGAGCCCACCCAGAGACGACAGTTCTCAGTTTGTTGTGCTCCATGATGTGGATGTGACATCCTGAACCTGTAATGAGATTCCTGTTATTTTACCCTGCTGATGGTCAAACCATTGGAACAAAGTGTTGTTGTTTCGAAACTCCATGTTCAGTTGGATGAGAGCACGAATGGCCAGCGATCAAGCGTCAGGGTCAATCACACCACAAGTCTCTGTGGCGCAATTGGTTAGCGCGTTAGACTGTTAATCTAAAGGTTGGTGGTTCGAGCCCACCCAGAGACGACAGTTCTCAGTTTGTTGTGCTCCATGATGTGGATATGACATCCTGAATGATTCCTGTTATTTTACCCTGCTGATGGTCAAACCATTGGAACAAAGTGTTGTTGTTTCGACAACTCCATGTTCAGTTGGATGAGAGCACGAATGGCCAGCGATCAAGCGTCAGGGTCAATCACACCACAAGTCTCTGTGGCGCAATTGGTTAGCGCGTTAGACTGTTAATCTAAAGGTTGGTGGTTCGAGCCCACCCAGAGACGACAGTTCTCAGTTTGTTGTGCTCCATGATGTGGATGTGACATCCTGAACCTGTAATGAGATTCCTGTTATTTTACCCTGCTGATGGTCAAACCATTGGAACAAAGTGTTGTTGTTTCGACAACTCCATGTTCAGTTGGATGAGAGCACGAATGGCCAGCGATCAAGCGTCAGGGTCAATCACACCACAAGTCTCTGTGGCGCAATTGGTTAGCGCGTTAGACTGTTAATCTAAAGGTTGGTGGTTCGAGCCCACCCAGAGACGACAGTTCTCAGTTTGTTGTGCTCCATGATGTGGATGTGACATCCTGTAATGAGATTCCTGCTGATGGTCAAACCATTGGAACAAAGTGTTGTTGTTTCGACAACTCCATGTTCAGTTGGATGAGAGCACGAATGGCCAGCGATCAAGCGTCAGGGTCAATCACACCACAAGTCTCTGTGGCGCAATTGGTTAGCGCGTTAGACTGTTAATCTAAAGGTTGGTGGTTCGAGCCCACCCAGGGACGACAGTTCTCAGTTTGTTTTGCTCCATGATGTGGATATGACAAGTCTCTGTGATGGAATAGGTTGGTGCGTTAGACTGTTAATTTAAAAGTTGGTGATTTGAGCCCACCCAGGGATGCTGTCTTTCTGTTCCCAGTGATATGGAAGACATTCCTGGCCTTACAGTAAGCCTGCTTTTGACCTGCTGTGTTTCCTGTTGTCACATGTGATTGGTGTGTTGTTGAACCTGAAAGATAACAAGTTACTATACCTACTGGTAAAATGGCTGTCAATGGTCTCTGATCTTCTGTTACTCAATAGCTTGATCATTCTGTGTTCTCCAAGGAACATATAATTTATTCTTATTAATCTGGCTGGTATGACAACATAAATGATGTCAATCTGGCATGAAAAACCTTAGCATTTATATTTATCTCGCGAGAAGGACAATGTTGGTCCAGTGTGTTTGTGTGTATATGTACGCCTATACGCCATGAAAGTGACTAGCCACTTCATCATTCTTCCGGAGTCAGTCCCCTAATTATTTTGTTGTTGAACCTGAAAGATGACAAGTTACTATACCTACTGGTAAAATGGCTGTCAATGGTCTCTGATCTTCTGTTACTCAATAGCTTGATCATTCTGTGTTCTCCAAGGAACATATAATTTATTCTTATTAATCTGGCTGGTATGACAATGGAAATGGCGTCAATCTGGCATGAAAAACCTTAGCATTTATATTTATCTCGTGAGAAGGACAATGTTGGTCCAGTGTGTTTGTGTGTATATGTACGCCTATACGCCATGAAAGTGACTAGCCACTTCATCATTCTTCCGGAGTCAGTCCCCTAATTATTTTGAATGGGCTTGGCGATTATATATTACGTTTGTGAAAATGCAGTTGTTTAAAATATATATTTATCAGAATATATTTGTGATTGCGGCTGAATTTACTCCTGACAGATGCCTTTTAATATAATGTTGCGCTGACGAACATTGCACTACATTTTTGCCCTTTTAAGGCCATTCAAAAAGCTAACAAACATTAGAAAACTACAGGTCTACTTCCTTGAAAATGTTGCTGCACTTTTGATGCACGTTAACACAACCATTGGAACAAAGTGTTGTTGTTTCGTAAACTCCATGTTCAGTTGGATGAGAGCACGAATGGCCAGTGATCAAGCGTCAGGGTCAATTACACCACAAGTCTCTGTGGCGCAATTGGTTAGCGCGTTAGACTGTTAATCTAAAGGTTGGTGGTTCGAGCCCACCCAGAGACGACAGTTCTCAGTTTGTTGTGCTCCATGATGTGGATGTGACATCCTGAACCTGTAATGAGATTCCTGTTATTTTACCCTGCTGATGGTCAAACCATTGGAACAAAGTGTTGTTGTTTCGAAAACTCCATGTTCAGTTGGATGAGAGCACGAATGGCCAGCGATCAAGCGTCAGGGTCAATCACACCACAAGTCTCTGTGGCGCAATTGGTTAGCGCGTTAGACTGTTAATCTAAAGGTTGGTGGTTCGAGCCCACCCAGAGACGACAGTTCTCAGTTTGTTGTGCTCCATGATGTGGATGTGACATCCTGAACCTGTAATGAGATTCCTGTTATTTTACCCTGCTGATGGTCAAACCATTGGAACAAAGTGTTGTTGTTTCGAAACTCCATGTTCAGTTGGATGAGAGCACGAATGGCCAGCGATCAAGCGTCAGGGTCAATTACACCACAAGTCTCTGTGGCGCAATTGGTTAGTGCGTTAGACTGTTAATCTAAAGGTTGGTGGTTTTAGCCCACCCAGAGACGACAGTTCTCAGTTTGTTGTGCTCCATGAAATGGATGTGACATCCTGAACCTGTAATGAGATTCCTGTTATTTTACCCTGCTGATGGTCAAACCATTGGAACAAAGTGTTGTTGTTTCGACAACTCCATGTTCAGTTGGATGAGAGCACGAATGGCCAGCGATCAAGCGTCAGGGTCAATCACACCACAAGTCTCTGTGGCGCAATTGGTTAGCGCGTTAGACTGTTAATCTAAAGGTTGGTGTTTCGAGCCCACCCAGAGACGACAGTTCTCAGTTTGTTGTGCTCCATGATGTGGATGTGACATCCTGAACCTGTAATGAGATTCCTGTTATTTTACCCTGCTGATGGTCAAACCATTGGAACAAAGTGTTGTTGTTTCGACAACTCCATGTTCAGTTGGATGAGAGCACGAATGGCCAGCGATCAAGCGTCAGGGTCAATCACACCACAAGTCTCTGTGGCGCAATTGGTTAGCGCGTTAGACTGTTAATCTAAAGGTTGGTGGTTCGAGCCCACCCAGGGACGACAGTTCTCAGTTTGTTTTGCTCCATGATGTGGATATGACAAGTCTCTGTGATGGAATAGGTTGGTGCGTTAGACTGTTAATTTAAAAGTTGGTGATTTGAGCCCACCCAGGGATGCTGTCTTTCTGTTCCCAGTGATATGGAAGACATTCCTGGCCTTACAGTAAGCCTGCTTTTGACCTGCTGTGTTTCCTGTTGTCACATGTGATTGGTGTGTTGTTGAACCTGAAAGATAACAAGTTACTATACCTACTGGTAAAATGGCTGTCAATGGTCTCTGATCTTCTGTTACTCAATAGCTTGATCATTCTGTGTTCTCCAAGGAACATATAATTTATTCTTATTAATCTGGCTGGTATGACAACATAAATGATGTCAATCTGGCATGAAAAACCTTAGCATTTATATTTATCTCGAGAAGGACAATGTTGGTCCAGTGTGTTTGTGTGTATATGTACGCCTATACGCCATGAAAGTGACTAGCCACTTCATCATTCTTCCGGAGTCAGTCCCCTAATTATTTTGTTGTTGAACCTGAAAGATGACAAGTTACTATACCTACTGGTAAAATGGCTGTCAATGGTCTCTGATCTTCTGTTACTCAATAGCTTGATCATTCTGTGTTCTCCAAGGAACATATAATTTATTCTTATTAATCTGGCTGGTATGACAATGGAAATGATGTCAATCTGGCATGAAAAACCTTAGCTTTTATATTTATCTCGCGAGAAGGACAATGTTGGTCCAGTGTGTTTGTGTGTATATGTACGCCTATACGCCATGAAAGTGACTAGCCACTTCATCATTCTTCCGGAGTCAGTCCCCTAATTATTTTGAATGGGCTTGGCGATTATATATTACGTTTGTGAAAATGCAGTTGTTTAAAATATATATTTATCAGAATATATTTGTGATTGCGGCTGAATTTACTCCTGACAGATGCCTTTTAATATAATGTTGCGCTGACGAACATTGCACTACATTTTTGCCCTTTTAAGGCCATTCAAAAAGCTAACAAACATTAGAAAACTACAGGTCTACTTCCTTGAAAATGTTGCTGCACTTTTGATGCACGTTAACACAACCATTGGAACAAAGTGTTGTTGTTTCGTAAACTCCATGTTCAGTTGGATGAGAGCACGAATGGCCAGTGATCAAGCGTCAGGGTCAATTACACCACAAGTCTCTGTGGCGCAATTGGTTAGCGCGTTAGACTGTTAATCTAAAGGTTGGTGGTTCGAGCCCACCCAGAGACGACAGTTCTCAGTTTGTTGTGCTCCATGATGTGGATGTGACATCCTGAACCTGTAATGAGATTCCTGTTATTTTACCCTGCTGATGGTCAAACCATTGGAACAAAGTGTTGTTGTTTCGAAAACTCCATGTTCAGTTGGATGAGAGCACGAATTGCCAGCGATCAAGCGTCAGGGTCAATCACACCACAAGTCTCTGTGGCGCAATTGGTTAGCGAGTTAGACTGTTAATCTAAAGGTTGGTGGTTCGAGCCCACCCAGAGACGACAGTTCTCAGTTTGTTGTGCTCCATGATGTGGATGTGACATCCTGAACCTGTAATGAGATTCCTGTTATTTTACCCTGCTGATGGTCAAACCATTGGAAAAAAGTGTTGTTGTTTCGACAACTCCATGTTCAGTTGGATGAGAGCACGAATGGCCAGCGATCAAGCGTCAGGGTCAATCACACCACAAGTCTCTGTGGCGCAATTGGTTAGCGCGTTAGACTGTTAATCTAAAGGTTGGTGGTTCGAGCCCACCCAGGGACGACAGTTCTCAATTTGTTTTGCTCCATGATGTGGATATGACAAGTCTCTGTGATGGAATAGGTTGGCGCGTTAGACTGTTAATTTAAAAGTTGGTGATTTGAGCCCACCCAGGGATGCTGTCTTTCTGTTCCCAGTGATATGGAAGACATTCCTGGCCTTACAGTAAGCCTGCTTTTGACCTGCTGTGTTTCCTGTTGTCACATGTGATTGGTGTGTTGTTGAACCTGAAAGATAACAAGTTACTATACCTACTGGTAAAATGGCTGTCAATGGTCTCTGATCTTCTGTTACTCAATAGCTTGATCATTCTGTGTTCTCCAAGGAACATATAATTTATTCTTATTAATCTGGCTGGTATGACAACGTAAATGATGTCAATCTGGCATGAAAAACCTTAGCATTTATATTTATCTCGCGAGAAGGACAATGTTGGTCCAGTGTGTTTGTGTGTATATGTACGCCTATACGCCATGAAAGTGACTAGCCACTTCATCATTCTTCCGGAGTCAGTCCCTAATTATTTTGAATGGGCTTGGCGATTATATATTACGTTTGTGAAAATGCAGTTGTTTAAAATATATATTTATCAGAATATATTTGTGATTGCGGCTGAATTTACTCCTGACAGATGCCTTTTAATATAATGTTGCGCTGACGAACATTGCACTACATTTTTGCCCTTTTAAGGCCATTCAAAAAGCTAACAAACATTAGAAAACTACAGGTCTACTTCCTTGAAAATGTTGCTGCACTTTTGATGCACGTTAACACAACCATTGGAACAAAGTGTTGTTGTTTCGTAAACTCCATGTTCAGTTGGATGAGAGCACGAATGGCCAGTGATCAAGCGTCAGGGTCAATTACACCACAAGTCTCTGTGGCGCAATTGGTTAGCGCGTTAGACTGTTAATCTAAAGGTTGGTGGTTCGAGCCCACCCAGAGACGACAGTTCTCAGTTTGTTGTGCTCCATGATGTGGATGTGACATCCTGAACCTGTAATGAGATTCCTGTTATTTTACCCTGCTGATGGTCAAACCATTGGAACAAAGTGTTGTTGTTTCGACAACTCCATGTTCAGTTGGATGAGAGCACGAATGGCCAGCGATCAAGCGTCAGGGTCAATCACACCACAAGTCTCTGTGGCGCAATTGGTTAGCGCGTTAGACTGTTAATCTAAAGGTTGGTGTTTCGAGCCCACCCAGAGACGACAGTTCTCAGTTTGTTGTGCTCCATGATGTGGATGTGACATCCTGAACCTGTAATGAGATTCCTGTTATTTTACCCTGCTGATGGTCAAACCATTGGAACAAAGTGTTGTTGTTTCGACAACTCCATGTTCAGTTGGATGAGAGCACGAATTGCCAGCGATCAAGCGTCAGGGTCAATCACACCACAAGTCTCTGTGGCGCAATTGGTTAGCGCGTTAGACTGTTAATCTAAAGGTTGGTGGTTTGAGCCCACCCAGAGACGACAGTTCTCAGTTTGTTGTGCTCCATGATGTGGATGTGACATCCTGAACCTGTAATGAGATTCCTGTTATTTTACCCTGCTGATGGTCAAACCATTGGAACAAAGTGTTGTTGTTTCGACAACTCCATGTTCAGTTGGATGAGAGCACGAATGGCCAGCGATCAAGCGTCAGGGTCAATCACACCACAAGTCTCTGTGGCGCAATTGGTTAGCGCGTTAGACTGTTAATCTAAAGGTTGGTGGTTCGAGCCCACCCAGAGACGACAGTTCTCAGTTTGTTGTGCTCCATGATGTGGATGTGACATCCTGAACCTGTAATGAGATTCCTGTTATTTTACCCTGCTGATGGTCAAACCATTGGAACAAAGTGTTGTTGTTTCGACAACTCCATGTTCAGTTGGATGAGAGCACGAATGGCCAGCGATCAAGCGTCAGGGTCAATCACACCACAAGTCTCTGTTAATTGGTTAGCGCGTTAGACTGTTAATCTAAAGGTTGGTGGTTCGAGCCCACCCAGGGACGACAGTTCTCAGTTTGTTTTGCTCCATGATGTGGATATGACAAGTCTCTGTGATGGAATAGGTTGGCGCGTTAGACTGTTAATTTAAAAGTTGGTGATTTGAGCCCACCCAGGGATGCTGTCTTTCTGTTCCCAGTGATATGGAAGACATTCCTGGCCTTACAGTAAGCCTGCTTTTGACCTGCTGTGTTTCCTGTTGTCACATGTGATTGGTGTGTTGTTGAACCTGAAAGATAACAAGTTACTATACCTACTGGTAAAATGGCTGTCAATGGTCTCTGATCTTCTGTTACTCAATAGCTTGATCATTCTGTGTTCTCCAAGGAACATATAATTTATTCTTATTAATCTGGCTGGTATGACAACATAAATGATGTCAATCTGGCATGAAAAACCTTAGCATTTATATTTATCTCAAGAAGGACAATGTTGGTCCAGTGTGTTTGTGTGTATATGTACGCCTATACGCCATGAAAGTGACTAGCCACTTCATCATTCTTCCGGAGTCAGTCCCCTAATTATTTTGTTGTTGAACCTGAAAGATGACAAGTTACTATACCTACTGGTAAAATGGCTGTCAATGGTCTCTGATCTTCTGTTACTCAATAGCTTGATCATTCTGTGTTCTCCAAGGAACATATAATTTATTCTTATTAATCTGGCTGGTATGACAATGGAAATGGCGTCAATCTGGCATGAAAAACCTTAGCATTTATATTTATCTCGTGAGAAGGACAATGTTGGTCCAGTGTGTTTGTGTGTATATGTACGCCTATACGCCATGAAAGTGACTAGCCACTTCATCATTCTTCCGGAGTCAGTCCCCTAATTATTTTGAATGGGCTTGGCGATTATATATTACGTTTGTGAAAATGCAGTTGTTTAAAATATATATTTATCAGAATATATTTGTGATTGCGGCTGAATTTACTCCTGACAGATGCCTTTTAATATAATGTTGCGCTGACGAACATTGCACTACATTTTTGCCCTTTTAAGGCCATTCAAAAAGCTAACAAACATTAGAAAACTACAGGTCTACTTCCTTGAAAATGTTGCTGCACTTTTGATGCACGTTAACACAACCATTGGAACAAAGTGTTGTTGTTTCGTAAACTCCATGTTCAGTTGGATGAGAGCACGAATGGCCAGTGATCAAGCGTCAGGGTCAATTACACCACAAGTCTCTGTGGCGCAATTGGTTAGCGCGTTAGACTGTTAATCTAATTGGTGGTTCGAGCCCACCCAGAGACGACAGTTCTCAGTTTGTTGTGCTCCATGATGTGGATGTGACATCCTGAACCTGTAATGAGATTCCTGTTATTTTACCCTGCTGATGGTCAAACCATTGGAACAAAGTGTTGTTGTTTCGAAACTCCATGTTCAGTTGGATGAGAGCACGAATGGCCAGCGATCAAGCGTCAGGGTCAATCACACCACAAGTCTCTTGGCGCAATTGGTTAAGACTGTTAATCTAAAGGTTGGTGTTTCGAGCCCACCCAGAGACGACAGTTCTCAGTTTGTTGTGCTCCATGATGTGGATCCTGTAATGAGATTCAGTTATTTTACCCTGCTGATGGTCAAACCATTGGAACAAAGTGTTGTTGTTTCGAAACTCCATGTTCAGTTGGATGAGAGCACGAATGGCCAGCGATCAAGCGTCAATCAATCACACCACAAGTCTCTGTGGCGCAATTGGTTAGCGCGTTAGACTGTTAATCTAAAGGTTGGTGGTTCGAGCCCACCCAGAGACGACAGTTCTCAGTTTGTTGTGCTCCATGATATGGATGTGACATCCTGAACCTGTAATGAGATTCCTGTTATTTTACCCTGCTGATGGTCAAACCATTGGAACAAAGTGTTGTTGTTTCGACAACTCCATGTTCAGTTGGATGAGAGCAGGAATGGCCAGCGATCAAGCGTCAGGGTCAATCACACCACAAGTCTCTGTGGCGCAATTGGTTAGCGTTTTAGACTGTTAATCTAAAGGTTGGTGTTTCGAGCCCACCCAGAGACGACAGTTCTCAGTTTGTTGTGCTCCATGATGTGGATGTGACATCCTGAACCTGTAATGAGATTCCTGTTATTTTACCCTGCTGATGGTCAAACCATTGGAACAAAGTGTTGTTGTTTCGACAACTCCATGTTCAGTTGGATGAGAGCACGAATTGCCAGCGATCAAGCGTCAGGGTCAATCACACCACAAGTCTCTGTGGCGCAATTGGTTCGCGCGTTAGACTGTTAATCTAAAGGTTGGTGGTTCGAACCCACCCAGGGACGACAGTTCTCAGTTTGTTTTGCTCCATGATGTGGATATGACAAGTCTCTGTGATGGAATAGGTTGGCGCGTTAGACTGTTAATTTAAAAGTTGGTGATTTGAGCCCACCCAGGGATGCTGTCTTTCTGTTCCCAGTGATATGGAAGACATTCCTGGCCTTACAGTAAGCCTGCTTTTGACCTGCTGTGTTTCCTGTTGTCACATGTGATTGGTGTGTTGTTGAACCTGAAAGATAACAAGTTACTATACCTACTGGTAAAATGGCTGTCAATGGTCTCTGATCTTCTGTTACTCAATAGCTTGATCATTCTGTGTTCTCCAAGGAACATATAATTTATTCTTATTAATCTGGCTGGTATGACAACGTAAATGATGTCAATCTGGCATGAAAAACCTTAGCTTTTATATTTATCTCGCGAGAAGGACAATGTTGGTCCAGTGTGTTTGTGTGTATATGTACGCCTATACGCCATGAAAGTGACTAGCCACTTCATCATTCTTCCGGAGTCAGTCCCCTAATTATTTTGAATGGGCTTGGCGATTATATATTACGTTTGTGAAAATGCAGTTGTTTAAAATATATATTTATCAGAATATATTTGTGATTGCGGCTGAATTTACTCCTGACAGATGCCTTTTAATATAATGTTGCGCTGACGAACATTGCACTACATTTTTGCCCTTTTAAGGCCATTCAAAAAGCTAACAAACATTAGAAAACTACAGGTCTACTTCCTTGAAAATGTTGCTGCACTTTTGATGCACGTTAACACAAATATTGGAACAAAGTGTTGTTGTTTCGTAAACTCCATGTTCAGTTGGATGAGAGCACGAATGGCCAGTGATCAAGCGTCAGGGTCAATCACACCACAAGTCTCTGTGGCGCAATTGGTTAGCGCGTTAGACTGTTGAACTAAAGGTTGGTGGTTCGAGCCCACCCAGAGACGACAGTTCTCAGTTTGTTCTCCTCCATGATTTGGATGTGACATCCTGAACCTGTAATGAGATTCATGTTATTTTACCCTGCTGATGGTCAAACCATTGGAACAAAGTGTTGTTGTTTCGACAACTCCATGTTCAGTTGGATGAGAGCACGAATGGCCAGCGATCAAGCGTCAGGGTCAATCACACCACAAGTCTCGCGCAATTGGTTAGCGCGTTAGACTGTTGAACTAAAGGTTGGTGGTTCGAGCCCACCCAGAGACGACAGTTCTCAGTTTGTTGTGCTCCATGATGTGGATGTGACATCCTGAACCTGTAATGAGATTCCTGTTATTTTACCCTGCTGATGGTCAAACCATGTTGTTGTTGTTTCGACAACTCCATGTTCAGTTGGATGAGAGCACGAATGGCCAGCGATCAAGCGTCAGGGTCAATCACACCACAAGTCTCTGTGGCGCAATTGGTTAGCGCGTTAGACTGTTAATCTAAAGGTTGGTGGTTCGAGCCCACCCAGGGACGACAGTTCTCAGTTTGTTTTGCTCCATGATGTGGATATGACAAGTCTCTGTGATGGAATAGGTTGGCGCGTTAGACTGTTAATTTAAAAGTTGGTGATTTGAGCCCACCCAGGGATGCTGTCTTTCTGTTCCCAGTGATATGGAAGACATTCCTGGCCTTACAGTAAGCCTGCTTTTTGACCTGCTGTGTTTCCTGTTGTCACATGTGATTGGTGTGTTGTTGAACCTGAAAGATAACAAGTTACTATACCTACTGGTAAAATGGCTGTCAATGGTCTCTGATCTTCTGTTACTCAATAGCTTGATCATTCTGTGTTCTCCAAGGAACATATAATTTATTCTTATTAATCTGGCTGGTATGACAACGTAAATGATGTCAATCTGGCATGAAAAACCTTAGCATTTATATTTATCTCGCGAGAAGGACAATGTTGGTCCAGTGTGTTTGTGTGTATATGTACGCCTATACGCCATGAAAGTGACTAGCCACTTCATCATTCTTCCGGAGTCAGTCCCCTAATTATTTTGAATGGGCTTGGCGATTATATATTACGTTTGTGAAAATGCAGTTGTTTAAAATATATATTTATCAGAATATATTTGTGATTGCGGCTGAATTTACTCCTGACAGATGCCTTTTAATATAATGTTGCGCTGACGAACATTGCACTACATTTTTGCCCTTTTAAGGCCATTCAAAAAGCTAACAAACATTAGAAAACTACAGGTCTACTTCCTTGAAAATGTTGCTGCACTTTTGATGCACGTTAACACAACCATTGGAACAAAGTGTTGTTGTTTCGTAAACTCCATGTTCAGTTGGATGAGAGCACGAATGGCCAGTGATCAAGCGTCAGGGTCAATTACACCACAAGTCTCTGTGGCGCAATTGGTTAGCGCGTTAGACTGTTAATCTAAAGGTTGGTGGTTCGAGCCCACCCAGAGACGACAGTTCTCAGTTTGTTGTGCTCCATGATGTGGATGTGACATCCTGAACCTGTAATGAGATTCCTGTTATTTTACCCTGCTGATGGTCAAACCATTGGAACAAAGTGTTGTTGTTTCGACAACTCCATGTTCAGTTGGATGAGAGCACGAATGGCCAGCGATCAAGCGTCAGGGTCAATCACACCACAAGTCTCTGTGGCGCAATTGGTTAGCGTTAGACTGTTAATCTAAAGGTTGGTGGTTCGAGCCCACCCAGAGACGACAGTGTGACATCCTCCTGTAGTTCCTGTTATTTTACCCTGTGACTGTTAATCTAAAACTCCATGTTGGTGGTTCGAGCCCACCCAGAGACGACAGTTCTCAGTTTGTTGTGCTCCATGATGTGGATGACATTTGTTGTGCCCATGAACCTGTAAATGAGATTCCTGTTATTTTACCCTGCTGATGGTCAAACCATTGGAAAAAAGTGTTGTTGTTTCGACAACTCCATGTTCAGTTGGATGAGAGCACGAATGGCCAGCGATCAAGCGTCAGGGTCAATCACACCACAAGTCTCTGTGGCGCAATTGGTTAGCGCGTTAGACTGTTAATCTAAAGGTTGGTGGTTCGAGCCCACCCAGGGACGACAGTTCTCAGTTTGTTTTGCTCCATGATGTGGATATGACAAGTCTCTGTGATGGAATAGGTTGGCGCGTTAGACTGTTAATTTAAAAGTTGGTGATTTGAGCCCACCCAGGGATGCTGTCTTTCTGTTCCCAGTGATATGGAAGACATTCCTGGCCTTACAGTAAGCCTGCTTTTGACCTGCTGTGTTTCCTGTTGTCACATGTGATTGGTGTGTTGTTGAACCTGAAAGATAACAAGTTACTATACCTACTGGTAAAATGGCTGTCAATGGTCTCTGATCTTCTGTTACTCAATAGCTTGATCATTCTGTGTTCTCCAAGGAACATATAATTTATTCTTATTAATCTGGCTGGTATGACAACGTAAATGATGTCAATCTGGCATGAAAAACCTTAGCATTTATATTTATCTCGCGAGAAGGACAATGTTGGTCCAGTGTGTTTGTGTGTATATGTACGCCTATACGCCATGAAAGTGACTAGCCACTTCATCATTCTTCCGGAGTCAGTCCCCTAATTATTTTGAATGGGCTTGGCGATTATATATTACGTTTGTGAAAATGCAGTTGTTTAAAATATATATTTATCAGAATATATTTGTGATTGCGGCTGAATTTACTCCTGACAGATGCCTTTTAATATAATGTTGCGCTGACGAACATTGCACTACATTTTTTTTGCCCTTTTAAGGCCATTCAAAAAGCTAACAAACATTAGAAAACTACAGGTCTACTTCCTTGAAAATGTTGCTGCACTTTTGATGCACGTTAACACAACCATTGGAACAAAGTGTTGTTGTTTCGTAAACTCCATGTTCAGTTGGATGAGAGCACGAATGGCCAGTGATCAAGCGTCAGGGTCAATTACACCACAAGTCTCTGTGGCGCAATTGGTTAGCGCGTTAGACTGTTAATCTAAAGGTTGGTGGTTCGAGCCCACCCAGAGACGACAGTTCTCAGTTTGTTGTGCTCCATGATGTGGATGTGACATCCTGAACCTGTAATGAGATTCCTGTTATTTTACCCTGCTGATGGTCAAACCATTGGAACAAAGTGTTGTTGTTTCGACAACTCCATGTTCAGTTGGATGAGAGCACGAATGGCCAGCGATCAAGCGTCAGGGTCAATCACACCACAAGTCTCTGTGGCGCAATTGGTTAGCGCGTTAGACTGTTAATCTAAAGGTTGGTGGTTCGAGCCCACCCAGGGACGACAGTTCTCAGTTTGTTTTGCTCCATGATGTGGATATGACAAGTCTCTGTGATGGAATAGGTTGGCGCGTTAGACTGTTAATTTAAAAGTTGGTGATTTGAGCCCACCCAGGGATGCTGTCTTTCTGTTCCCAGTGATATGGAAGACATTCCTGGCCTTACAGTAAGCCTGCTTTTGACCTGCTGTGTTTCCTGTTGTCACATGTGATTGGTGTGTTGTTGAACCTGAAAGATAACAAGTTACTATACCTACTGGTAAAATGGCTGTCAATGGTCTCTGATCTTCTGTTACTCAATAGCTTGATCATTCTGTGTTCTCCAAGGAACATATAATTTATTCTTATTAATCTGGCTGGTATGACAACGTAAATGATGTCAATCTGGCATGAAAAACCTTAGCATTTATATTTATCTCGCGAGAAGGACAATGTTGGTCCAGTGTGTTTGTGTGTATATGTACGCCTATACGCCATGAAAGTGACTAGCCACTTCATCATTCTTCCGGAGTCAGTCCCCTAATTATTTTGAATGGGCTTGGCGATTATATATTACGTTTGTGAAAATGCAGTTGTTTAAAATATATATTTATCAGAATATATTTGTGATTGCGGCTGAATTTACTCCTGACAGATGCCTTTTAATATAATGTTGCGCTGACGAACATTGCACTACATTTTTGCCCTTTTAAGGCCATTCAAAAAGCTAACAAACATTAGAAAACTACAGGTCTACTTCCTTGAAAATGTTGCTGCACTTTTGATGCACGTTAACACAACCATTGGAACAAAGTGTTGTTGTTTCGTAAACTCCATGTTCAGTTGGATGAGAGCACGAATGGCCAGTGATCAAGCGTCAGGGTCAATTACACCACAAGTCTCTGTGGCGCAATTGGTTAGCGCGTTAGACTGTTAATCTAAAGGTTGGTGGTTCGAGCCCACCCAGAGACGACAGTTCTCAGTTTGTTGTGCTCCATGATGTGGATGTGACATCCTGAACCTGTAATGAGATTCCTGTTATTTTACCCTGCTGATGGTCAAACCATTGGAACAAAGTGTTGTTGTTTCGAAACTCCATGTTCAGTTGGATGAGAGCACGAATGGCCAGCGATCAAGCGTCAGGGTCAATCACACCACAAGTCTCTGTGGCGCAATTGGTTAGCGCGTTAGACTGTTAATCTAAAGGTTGGTGGTTCGAGCCCACCCAGAGACGACAGTTCTCAGTTTGTTGTGCTCCATGATGTGGATGTGACATCCTGAACCTGTAATGAGATTCCTGTTATTTTACCCTGCTGATGTTCAAACCATTGGAAAAAAGTGTTGTTGTTTCGACAACTCCATGTTCAGTTGGATGAGAGCACGAATGGCCAGCGATCAAGCGTCAGGGTCAATCTCACCACAAGTCTCTGTGGCGCAAATGGTTACCGCGTTAGACTGTTAATCGAAAGGTTGGTGGTTCGAGCCCACCCAGGGACGACAGTTCTCAGTTTGTTTTGCTCCATGATGTGGATATGACAAGTCTCTGTGATGGAATAGGTTGGCGCGTTAGACTGTTAATTTAAAAGTTGGTGATTTGAGCCCACCCAGGGATGCTGTCTTTCTGTTCCCAGTGATATGGAAGACATTCCTGGCCTTACAGTAAGCCTGCTTTTGACCTGCTGTGTTTCCTGTTGTCACATGTGATTGGTGTGTTGTTGAACCTGAAAGATGACAAGTTACTATACCTACTGGTAAAATGGCTGTCAATGGTCTTTGATCTTCTGTTACTCAATAGCTTGATCATTCTGTGTTCTCCAAGGAACATATAATTTATTCTTATTAATCTGGCTGGTATGACAACGTAAATGATGTCAATCTGGCATGAAAAACCTTAGCATTTATATTTATCTCGCGAGAAGGACAATGTTGGTCCAGTGTGTTTGTGTGTATATGTACGCCTATACGCCATGAAAGTGACTAGCCACTTCATCATTCTTCCGGAGTCAGTCCCCTAATTATTTTGAATGGGCTTGGCGATTATATATTACGTTTGTGAAAATGCAGTTGTTTAAAATATATATTTATCAGAATATATTTGTGATTGCGGCTGAATTTACTCCTGCCAGATGCCTTTTAATATAATGTTGCGCTGACGAACATTGCACTACATTTTTTCCCTTTTAAGGCCATTCAAAAAGCTAACAAACATTAGAAAACTACAGGTCTACTTCCTTGAAAATGTTGCTGCACTTTTGATGCACGTTAACACAACCATTGGAACAAAGTGTTGTTGTTTCGTAAACTCCATGTTCAGTTGGATGAGAGCACGAATGGCCAGCGATCAAGCGTCAGGGTCAATTACACCACAAGTCTCTGTGGCGCAATTGGTTAGCGCGTTAGACTGTTAATCTAAAGGTTGGTGGTTCGAGCCCACCCAGGGACGACAGTTCTCAGTTTGTTTTGCTCCATGATGTGGATATGACAAGTCTCTGTGGTGGAATAGGTTGGCGCGTTAGACTGTTAATTTAAAAGTTGGTGATTTGAGCCCACCCAGGGATGCTGTCTTTCTGTTTCTAGTGATATGGAAGACCTTCCTGGCTTTACAGTAAGCTTGCTTTTGACCTGCTGTGTTTCCTGTTGTCACATGTGATTGGTGTGTTGTTGAACATGAAAGATGACAAGTTACTATACCTACTGGTAAAATGGCTGTCAATGGTCTTTGATCTTCTGTTACTCAATAGCTTGATCATTCTGTGTTCTCCAAGGAACATATCATTTATTCTTATTAATCTGGCTGGTATGACAACGTAAATGATGTCAATCTGGCATGAAAAACCTTAGCATTTATATTTATCTCGCGAGAAGGACAATGTTGGTCCAGTGTGTTTGTGTGTATATGTACGCCTATACGCCATGAAAGTGACTAGCCACTTCATCATTCTTCCGGAGTCAGTCCCCTAATTATTTTGAATGGGCTTGGCGATTATATATTACATTTGTGAAAATGCAGTTGTTTAAAATATATATTTATCAGAATATATTTGTGATTGCGGCTGAATTTACTCCTGCCAGATGCCTTTTAATATAATGTTGCGCTGGCGAACATTGCACTACATTTTTGCCCTTTTAAGGCCATTCAAAAAGCTAACAAACATTAGAAAACTACAGGTCTACTTCCTTGAAAATGTTGCTGCACTTTTGATGCACGTTAACACAACCATTGGAACAAAGTGTTGTTGTTTCGTAAACTCCATGTTCAGTTGGATGAGAGCACGAATGGCCAGCGATCAAGCGTCAGGGTCAATTACACCACAAGTCTCTGTGGCGCAATTGGTTAGCGCGTTAGACTGTTAATCTAAAGGTTGGTGGTTCGAGCCCACCCAGGTACGACAGTTCTCAGTTTGTTGTGCTACATGATGTGGATGTGACATCCTGAACCTGTAATGAGATTCCTGTTATTTTACCCTGCTGATGGTCAAACCATTGGAACAAAGTGTTGTTGTTTCGTAAACTCCATGTTCAGTTGGATGAGAGCACGAATGGCCAGCGATCAAGCGTCAGGGTCAATTACACCACAAGTCTCTGTGGAGCAATTGGTTAGCGTGTTAGACTGTTAATCTAAAGGTTGGTGGTTCGATCCCACCCAGGGACCACAGTTCTCAGTTTGTTTTGCTGCATGATGTGGATATGACAAGTCTCTGTGGTGGAATAGGTTGGCGCGTTAGACTGTCAATTTAAAAGTTGGTGATTTGAGCACACCCAGGGATGCTGTCTTTCTGTTTCTAGTGATATGGAAGACCTTCCTGGCTTTATAGTAAGCTTGCTTTTGACCTGCTGTGTTTCCTGTTGTCACATGTGATTGGTGTGTTGTTGAACATGAAAGATGACAAGTTACTATACCTACTGGTAAAATGGCTGTCAATGGTCTTTGATCTTCTGTTACTCAATAGCTTGATCATTCTGTGTTCTCCAAGGAACATATAATTTATTCTTATTAATCTGGCTGGTATGACAACGTAAATGATGTCAATCTGGCATGAAAAACCTTAGCATTTATATTTATCTCGCGAGAAGGACAATGTTGGTCCAGTGTGTTTGTGTGTATATGTACGCCTATACGCCATGAAAGTGACTAGCCACTTCATCATTCTTCCGGAGTCAGTCCCCTAATTATTTTGAATGGGCTTGGCGATTATATATTACATTTGTGAAAATGCAGTTGTTTAAAATATATATTTATCAGAATATATTTGTGATTGCAGCTGAATTTACTCCTGCCAGATGCCTTTTAATATAATGTTGCGCTGACATACATTGCACTACATTTTTGCCCTGTTAAGGCCATTCAAAAAGCTAACAAACATTAGAAAACTACAGGTCTACTTCCTTGAAAATGTTGCTGCACTTTTGATGCACGTTAACACAACCATTGGAACAAAGTGTTGTTGTTTCGTAAACTCCATGTTCAGTTGGATGAGAGCACGAATGGCCAGAAATCAAGCGTCATGGTCAATCACACCACAAGCCTCTGTGGCGAAATTGGTTAGCTCGTTAGACTGTTAATCTAAAGGTTGGTGTTTCGAGCCCACCCAGGGACGATGGTTCTCAGTTTGTTGTGCTCCATGATGTGGATGTGACATCCTGAACCTGTAATGAGATTCCTGTTATTTTACCCTGCTGATGGTCAAACCATTGGAACAAAGTGTTGTTGTTTCGTAAACTCCATGTTTAGTTGGATGAGAGCACGAATGGCCAGTGATCAAGCGTCAGGGTCAATTACACCACAAGTCTCTGTGGCGCAATTGGTTAGCGCGTTAGACTGTTAATCTAAAGGTTGGTGGTTCGAGCCCACCCAGGGACGACAGTTCTCAGTTTGTTTTGCTCCATGATGTGGATATGACAAGTCTCTGTGGTGGAATAGGTTGGCGCGTTAGACTGTTAATTTAAAAGTTGGTGATTTGAGCCCACCCAGGGATGCTGTCTTTCTGTTTCTAGTGATATGGAAGACCTTCCTGGCCTTACAGTAAGCTTGCTTTTGACCTGCTGTGTTTCCTGTTGTCACATGTGATTGGTGTGTTTTTGAACATGAAAGATGACAAGTTACTATACCTACTGGTAAAATGGCTGTCAATGGTCTTTGATCTTCTGTTACTCAATAGCTTGATCATTCTGTGTTCTCCAAGGAACATATAATTTATTCTTATTAATCTGGCTGGTATGACGACATAAATTATGTTAATCTGGCATGAAAAACCTTAGCATTTATATTTATCTCGCGAGAAGGACAATGTTGGTCCAGTGTGTTTGTGTGTATATGTACGCCTATACGCCATGAAAGTGACTAGCCACTTCATCATTCTTCCGGAGTCAGTCCCCTAATTATTTTGAATGGGCTTGGCGATTATATATTACGTTTGTGAAAATGCAGTTGTTTAAAATATATATTTATCAGAATATATTTGTGATTGCGGCTGAATTTACTCCTGACAGATGCCTTTTAATATAATGTTGCGCTGACGAACATTGCACTACATTTTTGCCCTTTTAAGGCCATTCAAAATTTAACAAACATTAGAAAACTACAGGTCTACTTCCTTGAAAATGTTGCTGCACTTTTGATGCACGTTAACACAACCATTGGAACAAAGTGTTGTTGTTTCGTAAACTCCATGTTCAGTTGGATGAGAGCACGAATGGCCAGCGATCAAGCGTCAGGGTCAATTACACCACAAGTCTCTGTGGCGCAATTGGTTAGCGCGTTAGACTGTTAATCTAAAGGTTGGTGGTTCCTGAGCCCATGGTCCCAGGAACAAGGTCTCAGTTTGTTTTGCTCCATGATGTGGATATGACAAGTCTCTGTGGTGGAATAGGTTGGCTTAGACTGTTAATCTAAAGGTTGGTGGGTCGAGCCCACCCAGGGACGACAGTTCTCAGTTTGTTGTGCTCATGATGTGGATATGACAAGTCTCTGTGGTGGAATAGGTTGGCGCGTTAGACTGTTAATTTAAAAGTTGGTGATTTGAGCCCACCCAGGGATGCTGTCTTTCTGTTTCCAGTGATATGGAAGACCTTCTTGGCCTTACAGTAAGCCTGCTTTTGACCTGCTGTGTTTCCTGTTGTCACATGTGATTGGTGTGTTGTTGAACCTGAAAGATGACAAGTTACTATACCTACTGGTAAAATGGCTGTCAATGGTCTCTGATCTTCTGTTACTCAATAGCTTGATCATTCTGTGTTCTCCAAGGAACATATAATTTATTTTTATTAATCTGGCTGGTATGACAACGTAAATGATGTCAATCTGGCATGAAAAACCTTAGCATTTATATTTATCTCGCGAGAAGGACAATGTTGGTCCAGTGTGTTTGTGTGTATATGTACGCCTATACGCCATGAAAGTGACTAGCCACTTCATCATTCTTCCGGAGTCAGTCCCCTAATTATTTTGAATGGGCTTGGCGATTATATATTACGTTTGTGAAAATGCAGTTGTTTAAAATATATATTTATCAGAATATATTTGTGATTGCAGCTGAATTTACTCCTGCCAGATTCCTTTTAATATAATGTTGCGCTGACGAACATTGCACTACATTTTTGCCCTTTTAAGGCCATTCAAAAAGCTAACAAACATTAGAAAACTACAGGTCTACTTCCTTGAAAATGTTGCTGCACTTTTGATGGACGTTAACACAACCATTGGAACAAAGTGTTGTTGTTTCGTAAACTCCATGTTCAGTTGTCCATGTTCAGTTGGATGAGAGCACGAATAGCCAGTGATCAAGCGTCAGGGTCAATTACATCACAAGTCTCTGTGGCGCAATTGGTTAGCGCGTTAGACTGTTAATCTAAAGGTTGGTGGTTCGAGCCCACCCAGTGACGACAGTTCTCAGTTTGTTTTGCTCCATGATGTGGATATGACAAGTCTCTGTGGTGGAATAGGTTGGCGCGTTAGACTGTTAATTTAAAAGTTGGTGATTTGAGCCCACCCAGGGATGCTGTCTTTCTGTTTCCAGTGATATGGAAGACCTTCCTGGCCTTACAGAAAGCCTGCTTTTGACCTGCTGTGTTTCCTGTTGTCACATGTGATTGGTGTGTTGTTGAACCTGAAAGATGACAAGTTACTATACCTACTGGTAAAATGGCTGTCAATGGTCTCTGATCTTCTGTTACTCAATAGCTTGATCATTCTGTGTTCTCCAAGGAACATATAATTTATTCTTATTAATCTGGCTGGTATGACAACGTAAATGATGTCAATCTGGCATGAAAAACCTTAGCATTTATATTTATCTCGCGAGAAGGACAATGTTGGTCCAGTGTGTTTGTGTGTATATGTACGCCTATACGCCATGAAAGTGACTAGCCACTTCATCATTCTTCCAGAGTCAGTCCCCTTATTATTTTGAATGGGCTTGGCGATTATATATTACATTTGTGAAAATGCAGTTGTTTAAAATATATATTTATCAGAATGTATTTGTGATTGCAGCTGAATTTACTCCTGCCAGATGCCTTTTAATATAATGTTGCGCTGACATACATTGCACTACATTTTTGCCCTGTTAAGGCCATTCAAAAAGCTAACAAACATTAGAAAACTACAGGTCTACTTCCTTGAAAATGTTGCTGCACTTTTGATGCACGTTAACACAACCATTGGAACAAAGTGTTGTTGTTTCGTAAACTCCATGTTCAGTTGGATGAGAGCACGAATGGCCAGAGATCAAGCGTCAGGGTCAATTACACAACAAGTCTCTGTGGCGCAATTGGTTAGCGCGTTAGACTGTTAATCTAAAGGTTGGTGGTTCGAGCCCACCCAGAGACGACAGTTCTCAGTTTGTTGTGCTCCATGATGTGGATGTGACATCCTGAACCTGTAATGAGATTCCTGTTATTTTACCCTGCTGATGGTCAAACCATTGGAACAAAGTGTTGTTGTTTCGACAACTCCATGTTCAGTTGGATGAGAGCACGAATGGCCAGCGATCAAGCGTCAGGGTCAATCACCCAACAAGTCTCTGTGGCGCAATTGGTTAGTGCGTTAGACTGTTAATCTAAAGGTTGGTGGTTCGAGCCCACCCAGGGACGACAGTTCTCAGTTTGTTTTGCTCCATGATGTGGATATGACAAGTCTCTGTGGTGGAATAGGTTGGCGCGTTAGACTGTTAATCTAAAGGTTGGTGGTTCGAGCCCACCCAGGGACGACAGTTCTCAGTTTGTTTTGCTCCATGATGTGGATATGACAAGTCTCTGTGGTGGAATAGGTTGGCGCGTTAGACTGTTAATTTAAAAGTTGGTGATTTGAGCCCACCCAGGGATGCTGTCTTTCTGTTTCCAGTGATATGGAAGACCTTCCTGGCCTTACAGAAAGCCTGCTTTTGACCTGCTGTGTTTCCTGTTGTCACATGTGATTGGTGTGTTGTTGAACCTGAAATACTGGTAAAATGGCTGTCAATGGTCTCTGATCTTCTGTTACTCAATAGCTTGATCATTCTGTGTTCTCCAAGGAACATATAATTTATTCTTATTAATCTGGCTGGTATGACAACGTAAATGATGTCAATCTGGCATGAAAAACCTTAGCATTTATATTTATCTCGCGAGAAGGACAATGTTGGTCCAGTGTGTTTGTGTGTATATGTACGCCTATACGCCATGAAAGTGACTAGCCACTTCATCATTCTTCCGAGTCAGTCCCCTAATTATTTTGAATGGGCTTGGCGATTATATATTACGTTTGTGAAAATGCAGTTGTTTAAAATATATATTTATCAGAATATATTTGTGATTGCAGCTGAATTTACTCCTGCCAGATTCCTTTTAATATAATGTTGCGCTGACGAACATTGCACTACATTTTTGCCCTTTTAAGGCCATTCAAAATTTAACAAACATTAGAAAACTACAGGTCTACTTCCTTGAAAATGTTGCTGCACTTTTGATGCACGTTAACACAACCATTGGAACAAAGTGTTGTTGTTTCGTAAACTCCATGTTCAGTTGGATGAGAGCACGAATGGCCAGTGATCAAGCGTCAGGGTCAATTACACCACAAGTCTCTGTGGCGCAATTGGTTAGCGCGTTAGACTGTTAATCTAAAGGTTGGTGGTTCGAGCCCACCCAGTGACGACAGTTCTCAGTTTGTTTTGCTCCATGATGTGGATATGACAAGTCTCTGTGGTGGAATAGGTTGGCGCGTTAGACTGTTAATTTAAAAGTTGGTGATTTGAGCCCACCCAGGGATGCTGTCTTTCTGTTCCCAGTAATATGGAAGACCTTCCTGGCCTTACAGTAAGCCTGCTTTTGACCTGCTGTGTTTCCTGTTGTCACATGTGATTGGTGTGTTGTTGAACATGAAAGATGACAAGTTACTATACCTACTGGTAAAATGGCTGTCAATGGTCTCTGATCTTCTGTTACTCAATAGCTTGATCATTCTGTGTTCTCCAAGGAACATATCATTTATTCTTATTAATCTGGCTGGTATGACAACGTAAATGATGTCAATCTGGCATGAAAAACCTTAGCATTTATATTTATCTCAAACCATTGAAGGACAATGTTAGTGTTGATAATGGGATGATAGGGCGAGTCGGTCAAGGATCGATTCGGACAAGGTGGTCAATTATATGACAATGCGACAGGTTTATTCAGAGTAAAGATATCTGGTACAGCGTATTTACTGGCCCCTCTGCCAGCTCATCAGAGACTAGCAGAAGGAACCCTGCTAACAGTGAGTTAGACAAGCTGTTACAGAACAGAAAGTTGGTTGATTTCTAGGAGATCGGATCTTCCATTGGATCAGGCTGTTTTCTGTAGTCATCCGGCATTGGCTCAGTTGTCTGTCCGTCATCGTAGAATCCTGCCATGCCTGTTCTTGGTTGTCACACCATGGTCAGCTGAAAAGGAGATTTGGTGTTGCGCTATCTTCAGTCACACAATGTTCGGCTGGGAGGGAGATTATGTGTGTGTGCTAGTTTGTCTCCAAGTCTAGGCTTTCTGCCAATCTGTGGGTGTCTTATCTGGGTGTCCTCGGCAGCTATGTGTGTACTGTATGTGTCGTCCCTGTCTTCTGGGGTCAGTGTGTAAGAGCGTATGCGTCCCTGTCCTGTCCTCAAGAGTCCGTGTGTAATGTGTGTGCGTCCCTATCTTGTCCTCGAGAGTCAGTGTGTAATGTGTGTTCCCTGTCTTCAGGGTGAGTTGTTGGCCAACTGACAAGGCTAGCACCTGTGGCTGTCAATGGTTATCCTGTTGTGACAGTGTTGTGGATGATTTAAGTGAGTGGCTGGTGTGACAATAAATGATGTCAATCTGGCATGAAAATACCTTAGCATTTATATTTATCTACATAGGAGAAGGACAATGTTGGTCCAGTGTGTTTGTGTGTATATGTACGCCTATACGCCATGAAAGTGACTAGCCACTTCATCATTCTTCCGGAGTCAGTCCCCTAATTATTTTGAATGGGCTTGGCGATTATATATTACATTTGTGAAAATGCAGTTGTTTAAAATATATATTTATCAGAATATATTTGTGATTGCGGCTGAATTTACTCCTGCCAGATGCCTTTTAATATAATGTTGCGCTGACGAACATTGCACTACATTTTTGCCCTTTTAAGGCCATTCAAAAAGCTAACAAACATTAGAAAACTACAGGTCTACTTCCTTGAAAATGTTGCTGCACTTTTGATGCACGTTAACACAACCATTGGAACAAAGTGTTGTTGTTTCGTAAACTCCATGTTCAGTTGGATGAGAGCACGAATGGCCAGCGATCAAGCGTCAGGGTCAATTACACCACAAGTCTCTGTGGCGCAATTGGTTAGCGCGTTAGACTGTTAATCTAAAGGTTGGTGGTTCGAGCCCACCCAGAGACGACAGTTCTCAGTTTGTTGTGCTCCATGATGTGGATGTGACATCCTGAACCTGTAATGAGATTCCTGTTATTTTACCCTGCTGATGGTCAAACCATTGGAACAAAGTGTTGTTGTTTCGTAAACTCCATGTTCAGTTGGATGAGAGCACGAATGGCCAGCGATCAAGCGTCAGGGTCAATTACACCATAAGTCTCTGTGGCGCAATTGGTTACCTGCTGTGTTTCTGTTAATCTAAAGGTTGGTGTTTGTTGAGCCCACCCAGGGACGACAGTTCTCAGTTTGTTTTGCTCCATGATGTGGATATGACAAGTCTCTGTGGTGGAATAGGTTGGCGCGTTAGACTGTTAATCTAAAGGTTGGTGGTTCGAGCCCACCCAGGGACGACAGTTCTCAGTTTGTTGTGCTCAATGATGTGGATATGACAAGTCTCTGTGGTGGAATAGGTTGGCGCGTTAGACTGTTAATTTAAAAGTTGGTGATTTGAGCCCACCCAGGGATGCTGTCTTTCTGTTTCTAGTGATATGGAAGACCTTCTTGGCCTTACAGTAAGCCTGCTTTTGACCTGCTGTGTTTCCTGTTGTCACATGTGATTAGTGTGTTGTTGAACCTGAAAGATGACAAGTTACTATACCTACTGGTAAAATGGCTGTCAATGGTCTCTGATCTTCTGTTACTCAATAGCTTGATCATTCTGTGTTCTCCAAGGAACATATAATTTATTTTATTAATCTGGCTGGTATGACAACGTAAATGATGTCAATCTGGCATGAAAAACCTTAGCATTTATATTTATCTCGCGAGAAGGACAATGTTGGTCCAGTGTGTTTGTGTGTATATGTACGCCTATACGCCATGAAAGTGACTAGCCACTTCATCATTCTTCCGGAGTCAGTCCCCTAATTATTTTGAATGGGCTTGGCGATTATATATTACGTTTGTGAAAATGCAGTTGTTTAAAATATATATTTATCAGAATATATTTGTGATTGCAGCTGAATTTACTCCTGCCAGATTCCTTTTAATATAATGTTGCGCTGACCCAACATTGCACTACATTTTTGCCCTTTTAAGGCCATTCAAAAAGCTAA
This sequence comes from Oncorhynchus nerka, assembly GCF_034236695.1. NCBI lineage: Eukaryota > Metazoa > Chordata > Actinopteri > Salmoniformes > Salmonidae > Oncorhynchus > Oncorhynchus nerka. The sequence goes on along the minus strand of NC_088403.1, from coordinate 44,948,348 downwards.
CAAACATTAGAAAACTACAGGTCTACTTCCTTGAAAATGTTGCTGCACTTTTGATGCACGTTAACACAACCATTGGAACAAAGTGTTGTTGTTTCGTAAACTCCATGTTCAGTTGGATGAGAGCACGAATGGCCAGTGATCAAGCGTCAGGGTCAATTACACCACAAGTCTCTGTGGCGCAATTGGTTAGCGCGTTAGACTGTTAATCTAAAGGTTGGTGGTTCGAGCCCACCCAGGGACGACAGTTCTCAGTTTGTTTTGCTCCATGATGTGGATATGACAAGTCTCTGTGGTGGAATAGGTTGGCGCGTTAGACTGTTAATTTAAAAGTTGGTGATTTGAGCCCACCCAGGGATGCTGTCTTTCTGTTCCCAGTGATATGGAAGACATTCCTGGCCTTACAGTAAGCCTGCTTTTGACCTGCTGTGTTTCCTGTTGTCACATGTGATTGGTGTGTTGTTGAACATGAAAGATGACAAGTTACTATACCTACTGGTAAAATGGCTGTCAATGGTCTCTGATCTTCTGTTACTCAATAGCTTGATCATTCTGTGTTCTCCAAGGAACATATCATTTATTCTTATTAATCTGGCTAGTATGACAACGTAAATGATGTCAATCTGGTATGAATAACCTTAGCATTTATATTTATCTCGTGGACAATGTTGACAATGTTAGTTGTGTGATAATGGGATGATAGGGCGAAGTGACTAGTTAAGGATCGATTCGGACAAGGTGTCAATTATTTGACTTGCGACAGGTTTATTCAGTGTAAAGATATCTTTACAGCGTATATACGGGCCCCTCTGCTTCATCAGAGACTAGCAGAAGGAACCCTGCTAACATTGAGTACAAGCTTCATATACAGAACAGAAAGTAGGTTGATTTCTAGGAGATCGGATCTTGCACTTGGATCAGGCTGGGGTGTAGTCATCCGGCATTGGCTCAGTTGTCTGTCCGTCATCGTAGAATCCTGCCATGCCTGTTCTTGGTCGTCACACCATGGTCAGCTGAAAAGGAGATTTGGTGTAGCGCTATCTTCAGTCACACAATGTTCGGCTGGGAGGGAGATTATGTGTGTGTGCTAGTTTGTCTCCAAGTCTAGGCTTTCTGCCAATCTGTGGGTGTCTTATCTGGGTGTCCTCGGCAGCTATGTTGTGTACTGTGTGCAATTAACACAACCCTGTCTTCTGGGGTCAGTGTGTAAGAGCACGTATGGCCAGTCCTGATCAAGAGTCCGTGTGTAATGTGTGTGCGTCCACAATCTTGTCCTCGAGAGTCAGTGTGTAATGTGTTAGCGTCCCTATCTTCAGGTTGTGGTTCGAACTGACGGCTAGCACCTGTGGCTAGGAGTATCCTGTTGTGACAGTGTTGTGGATGATTTACAAGTCTGTGTGTGTGAGAATATCCTGTATGGGGCCCAACATGTTTTACTATGAAAATACGTTGTCTCAGCTATAGCAATGTAATGTCACCTACATAGGAATTAGCAGTCCCTTACATTAGTCCAGTGTGTTTGTGTGTATATGTACGCCTATACGCCATGAAAGTGACTAGCCACTTCATCATTCTTCCGGAGTCAGTCCCCTTATTATTTTGAATGGGCTTGGCGATTATATATTACATTTGTGAAAATGCAGTTGTTTAAAATATATATTTATCAGAATATATTTGTGATTGCGGCTGAATTTACTCCTGCCAGATGCCTTTTAATATAATGTTGCGCTGACGAACATTGCACTACATTTTTGCCCTTTTAAGGCCATTCAAAAAGCTAACAAACATTAGAAAACTACAGGTCTACTTCCTTGAAAATGTTGCTGCACTTTTGATGCACGTTAACACAACCATTGGAACAAAGTGTTGTTGTTTCGTAAACTCCATGTTCAGTTGGATGAGAGCACGAATGGCCAGCGATCAAGCGTCAGGGTCAATTACACAACAAGTCTCTGTGGCGCAATTGGTTAGCGCGTTAGACTGTTAATCTAAAGGTTGGTGGTTTGAGCCCACCCAGAGACGACAGTTCTCAGTTCGTTGTGCTCCATGATGTGGATGTCACATCCTGAACCTGTAATGAGATTCCTGTTATTTTACCCTGCTGATGGTCAAACCATTGGAACAAAGTGTTGTTGTTTCGTAAACTCCATGTTCAGTTGGATGAGAGCACGAATGGCCAGCGATCAAGCGTCAGGGTCAATTACACCATAAGTCTCTGTGGCGCAATTGGTTAGCGCGTTAGACTGTTAATCTAAAGGTTGGTGGTTCGAGCCCACCCAGGGACGACAGTTCTCAGTTTGTTTTGCTCCATGATGTGGATATGACAAGTCTCTGTGGTGGAATAGGTTGGCGCGTTAGACTGTTAATCTAAAGGTTGGTGGTTCGAGCCCACCCAGGGACGACAGTTCTCAGTTTGTTGTGCTCAATGATGTGGATATGACAAGTCTCTGTGGTGGAATAGGTTGGCGCGTTAGACTGTTAATTTAAAAGTTGGTGATTTGAGCCCACCCAGGGATGCTGTCTTTCTGTTTCCAGTGATATGGAAGACCTTCTTGGCCTTACAGTAAGCCTGCTTTTGACCTGCTGTGTTTCCTGTTGTCACATGTGATTGGTGTGTTGTTGAACCTGAAAGATGACAAGTTACTATACCTACTGGTAAAATGGCTGTCAATGGTCTCTGATCTTCTGTTACTCAATAGCTTGATCATTCTGTGTTCTCCAAGGAACATATAATTTATTCTTATTAATCTGGCTGGTATGACAACGTAAATGATGTCAATCTGGCATGAAAAACCTTAGCATTTATATTTATCTCGCGCAGAAGGACAATGTTAGTGTGTGATTTGGGATGATAGGGCGATCGGTCAAGCCTCGATTCGCCAAGGTGGTCAATTATATGACCACTTCATTTATTCAGAGTAAAGATATCTGGTACAGCGTATTTTGAATGGGCTTGGCTGCCAGCTCATCAGAGACTTGCAGAAAACCCTGCAGTTGTTTACAAGCTTCATATTTAGAACAGAAAGTAGGTTGATTGCAGCTGAATTTATCTCCGGATTGGATCAGGCTGGGGTGTAGTCATCCGGCATTGGCTCAGTTGTCTGTCCGTCATCGTAGAATCCTGCCATGCCTGTTCTTGGTCATTCAAACCATGGTCAGCTGAAAAGGAGATTTGGTGTGTGCGCTATCTTCAGTCAAAATGTTGGCTGGGAGGAGATTATTGATGCTAGTTTGTCTCCAAGTCAGGCTTGAACAATCTGTTGGTGTTTATCTGTGTCCATGTTCAGCTATGATGTACTGTATGTGCGTCGTCCCTGTCTTCTGGGGTCAGTGTGTAAGAGCTCTGTGGTGGAATCCTGTTCAAGAGTCTGTTAATAAAGGTTGGTGCGTTTGAGCCCATCTTGTCCTCGAGAGTCAGTGTCTCTGTTGTGTTTCTTCAGGGAGTTGTGGATAACTGACGGCTGTTGCACCTGTGGCTAGGAGTATCCTGTTGTGACAGTGTTGTGTTGATTTAAAAGTGTGTGTTTGAGATATCCTGGGATGGGGCCCAACATGTTTTACTATGAAAATACCTTGTCTCAGCTATAGCAATGTAATGTCACCTACATAGAATTAGCAGTCCCTTACATTAGTCCAGTGTGTTTGTGTGTATATGTACGCCTAACGCCATGAAAGTGACTAGCCACTTCATCATTCTTCCGGAGTCAGTCCCCTAATTAATTTTGAATGGGCTTGATCTTTATATATTACATTTGTGAAAATGCAGTTGTTTAAAATATATATTTATCAGAATATATTTGTGATTGCTGGTATGACTGAATTTACTCCTGCCAGATGCCTTTTAATATAATGTTGCGCTGACGAACATTGCACTACATTTTTGCCCTTTTAAGGCCATTCAAAAAGCTAACAAACATTAGAAAACTACAGGTCTACTTCCTTGAAAATGTTGCTGCACTTTTGATGCACGTTAACACAACCATTGGAACAAAGTGTTGTTGTTTCGTAAACTCCATGTTCAGTTGGATGAGAGCACGAATGGCCAGTGATCAAGCGTCAGGGTCAATTACACAACAAGTCTCTGTGGCGCAATTGATTAGCAGCGTTAGACTGTTAATCTAAAGGTTGGTGGTTAGCCCACCCAGAGACGACAGTTCTCAGTTCGTTGTGCTCCATGATGTGGATGTCACATCCTGCCTGTAATGAGATTCCTGTTATTTTACCCTGCTGATGGTCAAACCATTGGAACAAAGTGAAACTCCATGTTCAGTTGGATGAGAGCACGAATGGCCAGCGATCAAGCGTCAGGGTCAATTACACCATAAGTCTCTGTGGCGCAATTGGTTAGCGTGTGTGACTGTTAATCTAAAGGTTGGTTTCTGCCCACCCAGGGACGACAGTTCTCAGTTTGTTGTGCTCAATGATGTGGATATGACAAGTCTCTGTGGTGGAATAGTTTGGCGTCGTCCTAGACTGTCTAATTTAAGTTGGTGATTTGAGCCCACCCAGGGATGCTGTCTTTCTGTTTCCAGTGATATGGAAGACCTTCTTGGCCTTACAGTAAGCCTGCTTTTGACCTGCTGTGTTTCCTGTTGTCACATGTGATTGTGTGTTGTTGAACCTGAAAGATGACAAGTTACTATACCTACTGTTGTAAAATGGCTGTCAATGGTCTCTGATCTTCTGTTACTCAATAGCTTGATCATTCTGTGTTCTCCAAGGAACATATCATTTATTCTTATTAATCTGGCTGGTATGACAATGTAAATGATGTCAATCTGGCATGAAAAATTAGCATTTATATTTATCTCCTTAAGGACAATGTTGGTCCAGTGTGTTTGTGTGTATATGTACGCCTATACGCCATGAAAGTGACTAGCCACTTCATCATTCTTCCGGAGTCAGTCCCCTTATTATTTTGAATGGGCTTGGCGATTATATATTACATTTGTGAAAATGCAGTTGTTTAAAATATATATTTATCAGAATATATTTGTGATTGCGGCTGAATTTACTCCTGCCAGATGCCTTTTAATATAATGTTGCGCTGACGAACATTGCACTACATTTTGGCCCTTTTAAGGCCATTCAAAAAGCTAACAAACATTAGAAAACTACAGGTCTACTTCCTTGAAAATGTTGCTGCACTTTTGATGCACGTTAACACAACCATTGGAACAAAGTGTTGTTGTTTCGTCAACTCCATGTTCAGTTGGATGAGAGCACGAATGGCCAGCGATCAAGCGTCAGGGTCAATTACACAACAAGTCTCTGTGGCGCAATTGGTTAGCGCGTTAGACTGTTAATCTAAAGGTTGGTGGTTCGAGCCCACCCAGAGACGACAGTTCTCAGTTCGTTGTGCTCCATGATGTGGATGTCACATCCTGAACCTGTAATGAGATTCCTGTTATTTTACCCTGCTGATGGTCAAACCATTGGAACAAAGTGTTGTTGTTTCGTAAACTCCATGTTCAGTTGGATGAGAGCACGAATGGCCAGCGATCAAGCGTCAGGGTCAATTACACCATAAGTCTCTGTGGCGCAATTGGTTAGCGCGTTAGACTGTTAATCTAAAGGTTGGTGGTTCGAGCCCACCCAGGGACGACAGTTCTCAGTTTGTTTTGCTCCATGATGTGGATATGACAAGTCTCTGTGGTGGAATAGGTTGGCGCGTTAGACTGTTAATCTAAAGGTTGGTGGGTCGAGCCCACCCAGGGACGACAGTTCTCAGTTTGTTGTGCTCAATGATGTGGATATGACAAGTCTCTGTGGTGGAATAGGTTGGCGCGTTAGACTGTTAATTTAAAAGTTGGTGATTTGAGCCCACCCAGGGATGCTGTCTTTCTGTTTCCAGTGATATGGAAGACCTTCTTGGCCTTACAGTAAGCCTGCTTTTGACCTGCTGTGTTTCCTGTTGTCACATGTGATTAGTGTGTTGTTGAACCTGAAAGATGACAAGTTACTATACCTACTGGTAAAATGGCTGTCAATGGTCTCTGATCTTCTGTTACTCAATAGCTTGATCATTCTGTGTTCTCCAAGGAACATATAATTTATTCTTATTAATCTGGCTGGTATGACAACGTAAATGATGTCAATCTGGCATGAAAAACCTTAGCATTTATATTTATCTCGCGAGAAGGACAATGTTGGTCCAGTGTGTTTGTGTGTATATGTACGCCTATACGCCATGAAAGTGACTAGCCACTTCATCATTCTTCCAGAGTCAGTCCCCTAATTATTTTGAATGGGCTTGGCGATTATATATTACGTTTGTGAAAATGCAGTTGTTTAAAATATATATTTATCAGAATATATTTGTGATTGCAGCTGAATTTACTCCTGCCAGATTCCTTTTAATATAATGTTGCGCTGACGAACATTGCACTACATTTTTGCCCTTTTAAGGCCATTCAAAAAGCTAACAAACATTAGAAAACTACAGGTCTACTTCCTTGAAAATGTTGCTGCACTTTTGATGCACGTTAACACAACCATTGGAACAAAGTGTTGTTGTTTCGTAAACTCCATGTTCAGTTGGATGAGAGCACGAATGGCCAGTGATCAAGCGTCAGGGTCAATTACACCACAAGTCTCTGTGGTGCAATTGGTTAGCGCGTTAGACTGTTAATCTAAAGGTTGGTGGTTCGAGCCCACCCAGTGACGACAGTTCTCAGTTTGTTTTGCCTCATGATGTGGATATGACAAGTCTCTGTGGTGGAATAGGTTGGCGCGTTAGACTGTTAATTTAAAAGTTGGTGATTTGAGCCCACCCAGGGATGCTGTCTTTCTGTTCCCAGTAATATGGAAGACCTTCCTGGCCTTACAGTAAGCCTGCTTTTGACCTGCCGTGTTTCCTGTTGTCACATGTGATTGGTGTGTTGTTGAACATGAAAGATGACAAGTTACTATACCTACTGGTAAAATGGCTGTCAATGGTCTCTGATCTTCTGTTACTCAATAGCTTGATCATTCTGTGTTCTCCAAGGAACATATAATTTATTCTTATTAATCTGGCTGGTATGACAACGTAAATGATGTCAATCTGGCATGAAAAACCTTAGCATTTATATTTATCTCGCTCGAAGGACAATGTTAGTGTTGATAATGGGATGATAGGGCGAGTCGGTCAAGGATCGATTCGGACAAGGTGGTCAATTATATGACAAGCGACAGGTTTATTCAGAGTAAAGATATCTGGTACAGCGTATATACTGGCCCCTCTGCTAGCTCATCAGAGACTAGCAGAAGGAACCCTGCTAACAGTGAGTACAAGCTTCATATACAGAACAGAAAGTAGGTTGATTTCTAGGAGATCGGATCTTCGGATTGGATCAGGCTGGGGTGTAGTCATCCGGCATTGGCTCAGTTGTCTGTCCGTCATCGTAGAATCCTGCCATGCCTGTTCTTGGTCGTCACACCATGGTCAGCTGAAAAGGAGATTTGGTGTGTGCGCTATCTTCAGTCACACAATGTTCGGCTGGGAGGGAGATTATGTGTGTGTGCTAGTTTGTCTCCAAGTCTAGGCTTTCTGCCAATCTGTGGGTGTCTTATCTGGGTGTCCTCGGCAGCTATGTGTGTACTGTATGTGCGTCGTCCCTGTCTTCTGGGGTCAGTGTGTAAGAGCGTATGCGTCCCTGTCCTGTCCTCAAGAGTCCGTGTGTAATGTGTGTGCGTCCCTATCTTGTCCTCGAGAGTCAGTGTGTAATGTGTGTGCGTCCCTATCTTCAGGGGAGTTGTGGCCGAACTGACGGCTAGCACCTGTGGCTAGGAGTATCCTGTTGTGACAGTGTTGTGGATGATTTAAGTGAGTGTGTGTGTGTGAGAGATATCCTGTATGGGGCCCAACATGTTTTACTATGAAAATACGTTGTCTCAGCTATAGCAATATAATGTCACCTACATAGGAATTAGCAGTCCCTTACAAATCCCTCTCTTCACATCTCCCCAGAGACGTGACACAACCTAACTAGATTTTGATACAAAAAAAACTTTTCCCAAAGGGGCTATGAAAAAGGCACAGCATTAAACAGAAATAGATGTATATGTATTACCACCATGTTCACCACTCAATTCCACTATGTACTAAGTTGGCTACCAGCCACCTAGGAACTTACAACCCTCATTTAACAGAGCGGAGAACAACAGCTCAAAATGAAAGTAAAAATGATATTCTACATAAGCCAACTTTTTCTAGCCGGAAAAAGTTGTGATACCCTCTCTTCACATCTCCAAAGAGATGTGACACGCTCTAATGGGTATTCTCCACCTCATCCTCAAACTCTGGCAGGTCATTAGCAAGCAGAGGATACATCTGGGAAGGGGAAGCAGGGTCAATAGCTTTAGAGATAACTCTAGTAGTAAGGGACCGGATACATGGAATGCAACAGCATCCACAGAGAACTAAAATGGCAGCAAACACCGAAATGGAGACCAAAATGGAGGAAACTAGGGTTTTATATTTACCAAACGCACTCATCCAGGAGTCCCACATCGAGGAATCTATCCCAGCATGAGATTTCATTTTACCATTAAGCGTCCGCAGACCCTCCAAAGCGACCGACAAGCTACCATCCGAGGCTGTGTTATTGGGGATGAAAGTACAACACTGGTCACCAAACATAGAGCAAACTCCGCCCTTCTCAGAGAGTAACATATCAATGGCAATACGATTTTGGAAAGCCATCAGGCTGGTTGCAGCCAGTTGACCATGTACAGCTTCAAAACCCTGCTGAGTCCAATTGCCTAGCCTTTGGATGTTGTAATGTATGTAATTAATACGATCAACATTTTTGTTTACTGTACACCACCAACAGAGGGATGATTCAAATCCTGCAGCTACCTGATCTACTAACTTATACTCATCAGGCACTCCCCTGGGGACTCCAATAGCGTCTATGTAGGTGGGGTCTCCACTAGATGGGGTGGTGGCTCGCCTGGCACGTCCCCAATATCCGTGGTTTACTCACTGGATCCGCAGGACGAGGTCCTCGGCTCCTATAGGGTAGATAGAAACAGGCAACAAGAGAGTAACAAGTGCACAGCGTCCAGTACTGTTGGAAGGTAACTTATCAAACAGGACAGTACTACCACACCACCACCACACATCTGCTCTGGATTTTGGCGTAAAGCTACCCTTAATATTAACTGTATCCAGACACCAATCTGCAGGAACCCATCCCACTTTAGTTCTTCCTCCCGTCATATTGACACAAGTAAAATTTGCCCTTGCTACCTGGTTGGAAAACACTGGTTTCCTATCGGTGAATTTAGTGACTGGATAGACACCATCCCAGGCAGTACAATTATCTCTGGGGTTATCAGTTGTCATAAGTGGGATTAGACATGCTCGAGTCACCACTGCTGGGACAATTCGAAGCAATGGACGAGCTCCCATGCACACCACACAACTCTGTCTGGTGGTATTTGCAGCTTCCTCTGTCAACAATAGCCAATTATTGGAAAAACCTGAGACTCCTGTGGCTGTTAAAATTACATCATCCGGACTTTTAACCCGGGATATTATCTCCACCGGGCCAAACAGTGGGAACAGTGGGGACCCTTTTACGGGTGCGTTCATGTCATTCCTTACTGTAATCGAAGTCGGGTTAGGGTTATTAGTCACGCAAATTCGCCACAGCCAATATTTGGTCCCGGAATTCCATGGGGCCAGTATGAAATCATAACACTTTAAGGGCTGGTCCCCTGGTCTAACGATAAGTTTCAGTCCCGTTTTTGTCTTAGTTAAAGTCAGTTGCTTCCGCCATTTCACTGCTCTATCGTTTGTCGTCCAGTCCTCCCACCCATAAACTGTTTCCCCCACTAAATTCTTCCAAGACCAATCGCCAACCTTTCCTAATGTCATATACCAGTGATGTCCGGCAGACCAGAGTGCACCGGTTCCTATCCCGTCCCTAGAGCCCCCTAAAGTCCCCCAAGGGATGTCAATGATAGTAGTTGCATTGAAGGGCACACAAACAGTCGTACTGCGCACGTCGTTGGCCCTGCAATCAGTGTTAGGGGTGGTGGAGCGTCTCTTGTGCAAATGATTGGTCAGTTCAATATGTGTCATGGATGTGGTCAGGTTGGATGACCCATTAGAGGGTCCTATATCTACTTGTAATGTAGGTGTATGATGCTCTAATACCCACAGGAGAATCCCCATGGAAACTCCTGTGACCATTATAAAAATAACAAACACGGGGCCCGATATTCCCAATCTCTTCCAGGGATAGCCCCTATCTCTGGAAGACCGGTTAGTTGGTGAGCTGGGGAGTTGCTCCCACATCCTTACCAACTAAGGGTTCTGTGGTTGGAATCAAATTTAGGTCGCTCAAATCGACCCTGACTTCAGTCAAAGTTCTGGAAGGAGTCGGTGCTGGTGTACAATGAGTCAAGTGGTGCCAAGGTGCGCCCGATTTACCTTTGACCTGGACTGAGTGTGAAGTAACCTCCTTCACTTCGTGCGGTCCAGTCCACCTGGGATCCGCCCACTTTCTTTTGTGGACCTTGATCCTTACCCAATCGCCGACCTTTACCCTTGGCTGCTCTGGATCTCCCGTCAGCTCCCCTCATGGACTCTGTGTATCTGTTTGGAGAGAGCTGCAGACAGTTCCGTCAATTTTCTTACATAGTCAGTCATACCTATCTGGTGTACATCAAGAGGGGGCATATGACCTCCCTCTCTTGGTGGACCTGGCATGACTCTTCCAGTCATTATCTCATAAGGAGAGCAACTTCGACCCAGCACATATTTTAGCTATTTTGAATCTTAGCTTTTGACCTGCGCGTTTCCATGAGACCTTGGGATTGTGGCCTATAAACAGGCCCAAATTTAATGACTGATTTCGCATCCTCTCCCACCGTTGGAATTGCCTCTACCCATTTGGAAAACCCATCCACCATCACTACTAGGTATCGTTTCCCATTAACCACATTATCCGCCCCCATGTCTGTGTAATCTATGCTAATGTCCTGAAAACATGCATCTTTGGGTTGTGGTCACCACAAATGTGGCATTCGTCACAAAATAAATCATCGTCATAAAATAAGTCAGTCATATTTTTATGTGAGGGTGCCACCAGATGCGAGACCTTTTGAAGGGTCTTTAGTTTGCCTTCGTGTGTGTGGCTATGTGCTTCTCGTAAAAGTTCTGGGTCCATCAGTGTGGACTGCTCCATGGGCATAGGCTGAGTCTGTATAGATATTCACAGTCTTTCCTTTTCCTCTGATGAGGGCCTGCGTCAATCCGATGATTTCCGCTAATTGAGCAGGTGCTGGTTGAGGGATGATAGCTGATTCAGGGGTAACATCACGAGGTGAGCTGTTTTTTTTTTCAATAGCTTTTGCTACTGCAGTAACGTATCTGGAGCATGTTGTCTGTCCTATCTCAATGTGGTCAAGTTTGGAATAGTAGTACATCAAGACCCTTCTCTCCCCCTCTTGTTTCTGGAATAGGACGGATGAGGTGAATCCTTCCTTTTCAGGAACATCCAAATGGAACTTGTTCTTGTAGTCAGGTGCAGTCAGAGCTGCTGCCGCTGATAGATCTGTTTTCAGGAGTGTTATGGCTGTTAATGCTTCAGCTGTCCAGGCCAGGGGTGCATGGAAGTTCCTTGATCGTAGGATGACCGGTGCTGCCACCCCCTCTGGGCCACACCCAATGGTACAACACCTGATCGGTGGGGTCAGGTGCATCATGTCTTCGTCCCAGTCTTCAGTGTAGAGGCAGTCATCAGTTTCTGTTGCATTGAGTGTGCAATGGATCTCAGCTTGGGGAGTCTTATATGGGTGCAGAGTGTAGTGGCATCTGGCAGGAAAGGGTTAAATGGGTTGTGTGGGTTGTGCGAGCCCCCATTATGTGGCCACTGGCCAGCCTCCAGGCCCGCGGAGTAGGGAGGTGGAATTTCCTTTGGTAGTGCTGGGTAGATGGATGCGTAGTGTGCTGAGGGGCGCGGCTGGTGGTTTTTCTCTGTTGAGTCAGGTGGGGTTAGAATCTGAGTTGGAGCAGCGACTGGAGTTACCACTCCCATCACATCGAGATTTTCTTTCTTCTGCAGTTGCACCCGTTTAGTTTCTTCGATGGCCCACGTCCCTATTTTAAATTCGTCCTCAGTCCTTTCTCTGTCTTTTGTACCGTCGTTTTTGAAAAAATGTTCCCTATTCCTGTCTACCTCCCCCGCCTTCGCTTCTGCCACTGCGTCTTTTAATCCTTTCTGCATAATAGACAGATCTCCCTCGGAAGGGAGATCTCCACTAAAATAACCTGCCTGTATCCATTTTAGTTTTATACGCTCCCAAACCTTCCTTATTTTGTTATATTGATCTTTACTTCCTGACCTGTCCCTGATTTTTTGTCCAAATATTCAGTAAATTTGAGTTTGACCGAACTCTCAGCCATTGCGAATCGGTTGTAAGATACACGTTAAATTAGTCCATTCGTTAAAAAATATATAAAAAATAATTTAAAAAAAAATCCTTGTATACTTAGCCCGTCCTGGACCTTACATCCAGGATGTATTCTTGGCGCAAACAGTAGTCTTAACTCTAGTGTTTCACCCTCGTATACAAAGTTAGAGCGCAATGGTGGATAGGCATCACTGGCAGAGAAAAACAACAAAAAAACAACTTGGAATTTCGTCTAAATAGGCCTCAGGAACGATCGCAGGTCAAACGTATCCAAAACCCAAAACAGGGCACGCGGCAGTAATACAAAACTGGTTACCTATTAATGTTTACACACGGGACACACAGCTCCTCCGTGGAATAAAATGATTTAATTTACCTCCTTGACCGTACACAACGCGTCAACAGGACACACGGGGCACACAGCTCTTCCGTGGAATAAAATGATTTAATTTACAACAGGACACACGGGGCACACAGCTCTTCCGTGGAATAAAATGATTTAATTTACAACAGGACACACGGGCCACACAGCTCTTCCGTGGAATAAAATGATTTAATTTACAACAGGACACACGGGGCACACAGCTCTTCCGTGGAATAAAATGATTTAATTTACAACAGGACACACGGGGCACACAGCTCTTCCGTGGAATAAAACAAATTAAATCCATCCCCTACATACCTTAAGGGAAGATTTTGGCAGTACCTGTATGGTTAGTGAGAAAGTCCATATTGCAAATGTACGGTCCCTTACTAGACGTCCGAAATCGTTTGTAAAATTCGCGGACGGCGTCGGGCCGAGCGGCAGGGCCGGACCTACCAGGAAGTCATCAAATGAACTTTGTCGGACATTCGGTTTCCGTTTTACAAAAATAATAAGATTTAGGTCATTTTTCCGCCGTCCCGGAAATTCCCACAAGAGGGCATAAGCAATCATATTGGTATTGGACAAAACATCACGATTCACGACGGGGCCTTATCTCGAAAACTGAAAATATTTAGAAGCCGAAACTCGGTGAGCGTAGGGGCGGCATAATGGGCAGTTGGCCCCGAACAAGATGGCGTCTAGGCCTCAAAGGTTTTTGAGTTATGGGATTAATTTGCCATTCATCTGGGATTAAAGGTCCAAAATGAAAATAGAGAAATTATTTTTCCACTTCACGTCAAAGTCAAGGAGCCTCCGGTGTCAATAAAAAAGAACCAGCCATTTATCTATTGTCATTTAAGAGAAATCGTACAACGACACCTAGGTGATGTTCACGGATAGTGTTTTTTTTTTTTTTCAACGGTTACAGATCCAGTTGCAGGGTGTTCTTACGAATCTTTTTAAAGTGTGCTGCGGAGCTCTGCGAGATTTCTGTGATTTTCTATGATTTTCTGAAATAACACACACTCACTAAACCCTCCGTAAATAACTCAGTTCTTAACGTAAAGACTTCAAACTCAGGATTCTGTAAAGGCATACCCAAATCATGATATGAGTTTATTTATAGCTTCCTGTGCCAACCGGAAGTGCCTTAAATGGTGTCACAGTGGCAGTTTCCAAGGGTTAAAAAGGTCAGATCTTTTCAAAACTTCATATGTGTGATTAGGCAACCCCCATAAACTGTAAGTCAGTCATTTCTCCCAACAGATGTCAAAGAAAAGCTCTCTCTCACACACACACACAGAGAAACACACACACAGCAAGGATGGAGTGACAAAGTGCGGTGCTTAAAGACACACAAAGCCTAAAAAGTGGGTTTGGTGTCAATTGGTATCAGTTCTGTGTCAGAATGACATCTAATTGACTGATGGACACTGACTTGCTAGTTGACTTTTGTACATTAGCAATATGTTTAAACGGAGAGGGACCATCACCAAAATGGCATTCTGAAATCAACACAAAAAATGGCATCACCATAGTCTCCAGACTGTGCCTAGTTCAACGAGACGCCCCGCTTGACCGTAGCTCGCTCTGAGTGCAGTGACCTTGAAAAAAAGCAGAACCAAAATGAAGCCTGGCCCTCAATGTCATTTGCTTTTGGGTGACAGTGAGAGAACCGTTAGGGTGAGAAGCACAATTCGACCTCAGGTACGTTCCTAAGGTCCTCCCGATCCGTGCAAGCCTAACCTTGACCGTGTAGCATTAACCCTTAATAGTTAAAAGAAGATGTTTATTTCAAAGAGTTTGCATTGACTTCTCTCCCCATAGGAATACATTGCCTGCACCTCTAAATTCAACCTGAAGCCTATGTGGGTTATGAATGCCTTATGAACCTGTCTTCTATGACAGTCCATCAGACCACTATGAGGTCTACCTGTGCCAATTCTAAGCTTCCTGAAGCAACCGGAAGTGGTTGAAATCACCTTATCAGTGTTGATCCATACACTGCCTGCAGTTTGATAGACATAGTGCATTCAACCCTGTGTAGATCAGTCAATTCTTAACTTAAAGACTTAAAACTCAGGATTCTGTAAGTGGCTATGTCAATCAAGACATGTGTTTACTTATAGCTTCCTGTGCCAACCGGAAGTGCCTTTAATTGGGTCACACTGTCTGTTTTGAAGGGTTAAAAAAGTCACATCTTTCCAAAACTTCATATGTGTGACTAGGTAACCCTCCTAAACTGTAAATCAGTCATTTCTCCCAATAGATGTCAAAGAAAAGCTCTCACACGCACACACAGCAAGATGGAGTGAAAAAGGGCGGTGCTCAAAGACACAGAGAGCAGGCAATGGCATAAACATAATCTCTAGGCCGTGCCGAGTTCAACGAGATATCCCGCTTGACCGTAGCTCGCTCGGTCTGAGCGCAGCGACCATGAGAAAAGTAGGCCCAAAATTAAGCCTGCCCCACCACGTCATTTGCTTTTGGGTGACAGTGAGAGAACCTTTAGGGTGAGAAGCACAATTTGACCTCAGGTACGTTCCTAAGGTCCTTCCGATCCGTGCAAGCCTAACCTTGACCGTGTGGCATTAACCCTTAATAGTTAAAAGAAGGTGTTTACTTCAAAGAGTTTGCATTGACTTGTCTCCCCATAGGAATACATTGCCTGCACCCCTAAATTCAACCTGAAGTCTATATGGGTTATGAATGCCGTATGAACCTGTCTTTAGTAACAGTCCATCAGGGCAGTATGAGGTCTACCTGTGTTGATTCTAAGCTTCCTGGGCCAACCGGAAGTGGTTAAAATCACCCTAAAAGTGTTTTTCCATACCCTGCCTGCAGTTTGATAGACATAGTGCATTCAACCCTGTGTAAATCAGTCAATTCTTAACGTAAGGACTTAAAACTCAGGATTCTGTAAAAGCATACCCCAGTGAGGATATGTGTTGACTTATAGCTTCCTGTGCCAACCGGAAGTGCCTTAATTGGTGTCTCAGGGGCTGTTTCGAGGGGTTAAAAAAGTCAGATCTTTCCAAAACTTCATATGTGTGATTAGGCAACTCCCATGAACTGTAAATCAGTCATTTTTCCCATAAAATTTCAAAGGAAAACTAAATCACACAGACACACAACTTGGAAGGAGGGACGTATTGGGGTTTGTAGAGACAGACAGTGCCTCCAATAGTTAGCTTTGTTCGAGCTAAAAAAGAACCGTCAGACCTAGAGTTCCGAAACTTTAGAAACCTGTTCTAGACCTCGGGTCGATAGTGCGTGGTGAGTTAGGTGGCTCTAGAAGGTTCTCGGACCGAGAAATAGCCTCGTACATTTGCAATGACTTCAATTCATTTTGACCATTACGAAAATGGCGACATTTAGAAAAGTCTCAGAGACACAAGACTAGGTTCATTGAAACCGGCTCGGCCCATAGAGACGGACCCCAACGTTTCGGTCCGATAGCTCATTCAAGGACCCCATAGCAAGGCATTGAAAAAAGTGGATATTCAGCACCAATTAGGGTTTTACTCGGGCGCCGAAGGACCTATCGAGCCGAAACTCGGGATTCGGGGTCGCCTCACATAGGCCTTCACATAATGTCCGACCTGGACCCGCAGCTAGAACGTAACTATGTGTTTTACGTTTTAATTATGTTTTAAACTAATGGCGCTGTGAATTATGGGCCTGCTCTGACATATGTGATAGTTGGCTTCTAAATGAGTTGGAAAAAGTGGGTTTGGTGTCAATTGGTATCAGTTTGGTGTCAGAATGACATCTAATTGACTGGTGGACACTGACTTGCTAGTTGACTTTGTACATTAGCAATATGTTTAAACGGAGAGGGACCATCACCAAAATGGCATTCTGAAATCAACACAAAAATGGCATCACCATAGTCTCCAGACTGTGCCGAGTTCAACGAGACGCCCCGCTTGACCGTAGCTCGCTCTGAGTGCAGTGACCTTGAAAAAAAGCAGAACCAAAATGAGGCCTGGCCCTCAATGTCATTTGCTTTTGGGTGACAGTGAGAGAACCGTTAGGGTGAGAAGCACAATTTGACCTCAGGTACGTTCCTAAGGTCCTCCCGATCCGTGCAAGCCTAACCTTGACCGTGTGGCATTAACCCTTAACAGTTAAAAGAAGATGTTTACTTCAAAGAGTTTGCATTGACTTCTCTCCCCATAGGAATACATTGCCTGCACCTCTAATTTCAACCTGAAGCCTATGTGGGTTATGAATGCCTTATGAAGCTGTCTTCTATGACAGTCCATCAGACCACTATGAGGTCTACCTGTGTCGATTCTAAGCTTCCTGGAGCAACCGGAAGTGGTTAAATTGACCCAAAATGTGTTTTTTGATGTACATAACCTTCAAAGGTGAAAATGACTACATTCAACCCTGTGTAGATCGTAGATCAGTCAATTCTTAACTTAAAGACTTAAAACTCAGGATTCTGTAAGTGTTTATGTCAATCAAGACATGTGTTTACTTATAGCTTCCTGTGCCAACCGGAAGTGCCTTTAATTGGGTCACACTGTCTGTTTTGAAGGGTTAAAAAGTCACATCTTTCCTAAACTTCATATGTGTGACTAGGTAACCCTCCTAAACTGTAAATCAGTCATTTCTCCTAGCAGATGTCAAAGAAAAGCTCTCACACACACACACAGCAAGGATGGAGTGAAAAAGTGCGGTGCTCAAAGACACAGAGAGCAGGCAATGGCATAAACGTAATCTCTAGGCCGTGCCGAGTTCAACAAGATGCCCCACTTGACCGTAGCTCGCTCGGTCTAAGCACAGCAACCATTAGAAAAGTAGGCCCAAAATGAAGGCTGGCCCTCAATGTCATTTGCTTTTGGGTGACAGTGAGAGAACCGTTAAGGTGAGAAGCACAATTCGACCTCAGGAACGTACCTGAGGTCCTCCCGATCCGTGCAAGCCTAACCTTGACCGTGTGGCATTAAGCCTTACCAGTTAAAAGAAGGTGTTTACATCAAACAGTTTGCATTGACGTCTCTCCCCATAGGAATACATTGCCTGCACCTCTAAATTCAACCTGAAGCCTATGTGGGTTATGAATGCCTAATGAAGTTGTCTTCTATGACAGTCCATCAGACCACTATGAGGTCTACCTGTGTCGATTCTAAGCTTCCTGGAGCAACCGGAAGTGGTTAAATTGACCCAAAAGTTTTTTTTTGATGTACATAACCTTCAAAGGTGAAAATGACTGCATTCAACACTGTGTAGATCGTAGATCAGTCAATTCTTAACTTAAAGACTTAAAACTCAGGATTCTGTAAGTGTTTATGTCAATCAAGTCATGTGTTTACTTATAGCTTCCTGTGCCAACCGGAAGTGCCTTTAATTGGGTCACACTGTCTGTTTTGAAGGGTTAGAAAAGTCATATCTCTCCAAAACTTCATATGTGTGACTAGGTAACCCTCCTAAACTGTAAATCAGTCATTTCTCCCAATAAATGTCAAAGAAAAGCTCTCACACGCACACACAGCAAGGATGGAGTTAAAAAGTGCGGTTCTTAAAGACACAGAGAGCAGGCAATGGCATTACCATAATCCCTAGGCTGTGTTCAGAGATATCCCGCTTGGCCGTTTCGCTCGGTCTAAAAAAAGACCATGAGAAAAGTAGGCCCAAAATTAAGCCTGCCCCACCACGTCATTTGCTTTTGGGTGACAGTGAGAGAACCTTTAGGGTGAGAAGCACAATTTGACCTCAGGTACGTTCCTAAGGTCCTTCCGATCCGTGAAGCCTAACCTTGACCGTGTGGCATTAACCCTTAATAGTAAAAAGGTGTTTACTTCAAAGAGTTTGCATTGACTTCTCTCCCCATAGGAATACATTGCCTGCACCCCTAAATTCAACCTGAAGCCTATATGGGTTATGAATGCCGTATGAACCTGTCTTTGGTAACAGTCCATCAGGCCAGTATGAGGTCTACCTGTGTTGATTCTGAGCTTCCTGGATCAACCGGAAGTGGTTCAAATCACCCTAAAAGTGTTTTTCCATACCCTGCCTGCAGTTTGATAGACATAGTGCATTCAACCCTGTGTAAATCAGTCAGTTCTTAACGTAAAGACTTAAAACTCAGGATTCTGTAAAAGCATACCCCAATGAGGATATGTGTTGACTTATAGCTTCCTGTGCCAACCGGAAGTGCCATAATTGGTGTCTCTTGGCTGTTTCGAGGGGTTAAAAAAGTCAGATCTTTCCAAAACTTCACATATGTGATTAGGCAACCCCCATGAACTGTAAATCAGTCATTTTTCCCATAAAATTTCAAAGGAAAACTAAATCACACACACACACAGCTTGGAAAGAGGGACCCATTGGGGTGCGTAGAGACATACACTGCCTGCATTAGTTAACCTTGTTGGAACTTTTAAAGAACCGTCAGACCTAGAGTTCCGAAACTTTAGAATCCTGTTCTAGACCTCAGGTCGATAGTGCGTGGTGAGTTACGTGGCTCTAGACGGTTCTCGGACCGAGAAACAGCTTCGTACATTTGCAATGACTTCAATTCATTTTGACCATTACGAAAATGGCGACATTTAGAAATGTCTCAGAGACACAAGACTAGGTGCATTGTGACCGTCTCGGCCCATATAGACAGACCCCAACGTTTCTGTCCGATAGCTCATTCAAGGACCCCGTAGCAAGTCATGGAAAAAAGTGGATTTTCAGCACCAATTAGGGTTTTGCTCGGACACCAAATGACCGATCGAGCCGAAACTTGGGATTCGGGGTCGCCTCAGCTAGGCCTACACATAACATAAGAAATGGACCCGCAGCTAGAACGTAACTACGTGTTTTATGTTTTTTTTATGGTTTGAACATAAGACGTTGTGAATTTTGGGCCAGCTCTGAAGTATGTGATAGTTGGCTACTAAATGAGTTGGAAAAAGTGGGTTTAGTGTCAGTTTGTATCAGTTTGTTGTCAGAATGATATCTAATTGACTGATGGACGGTGACTTGCTGGTGACTCTTGTCCATTTGCAATATGTTTAAACAGTGAGGTACCATCACCAAAAGTGACATTCTGAAATCAACCCTAACGAGCCATTGAGATGAACCAGAATCACTGCCCAGCCATCCCGAGTTCATCAGGCCAGTCAATTTCACATTCCTGCAGGGTTTTTATAGCATGACAAATTCGTGATGGTACCTGCCCATTGAACCATATTGCAAATGCACAGTGACTTTGCAAAAGTGAGAAAACATAAACAAATGGACATGATGAAATCAACACAACGAGTGATGGAAAGGTACAACTATCACTGCTCGGCCACCCTGTGTTCATCAGGCCAGTCAATTTAGCATTTTTGAGCATGTCAAATTTCATATGGTAATTGTCCACTGAACCATATTGCAAATGCACGCGCACTTGCTATATGATTCTATAGTGAAAAAACATCATCTAATGGACATGATGAAATCAACACAACGAGTGA
The DNA here is from genome assembly GCF_034236695.1 of Oncorhynchus nerka. Classification (NCBI taxonomy): domain Eukaryota; kingdom Metazoa; phylum Chordata; class Actinopteri; order Salmoniformes; family Salmonidae; genus Oncorhynchus; species Oncorhynchus nerka. The sequence goes on along the minus strand of NC_088403.1, from coordinate 44,928,116 downwards.
TGGAAATGTACAACTATCACTGCTCGGCCATCCTGTGTTCATCAGACCAGTCAATTTTGCATTTTTTTTATAGCATGACAAATTCGTGATGGTACCTGCCCATTGAACCATATTGCAAATGCACAGTGACTTTGCAAAAGTGAGAAAACATAAACAAATGGACATGATGAAATCAACACAACGATGCGATGGAAAGGAGCAAAACTATCACTGTCAGGCCATCCCGAGTTCATCTGGCCAGTCAATTTTGCATTTCTGCAGGATTTTGCATTTTTGAGCATGTCAAATTTCATATGGTAATTGTCCATTGAACCATATTGCAAATGCACGTGCATTTGCAATATGATTCTATAGTGAAAAACATCACCAAATGGACATGATGAAATCAACACAACGAGTGATGGAAAGGTACAACTATCACCGCTCGGCCATCCTGTGTTCATCAGGCCAGGCAATTTTGCATTTTTGAGCATGTCAAATTTCATATGGCATTTGGCCCCAAAAAAAGTGAATTTTGACTTTGACTTTTGACTTCCTATGAAATCATATTGTAAATGGACAAATCATATTCCTTATGCACAAGTAAAAAGAAAAAAATATATATATGATATTAAAATACAACTAAAGTATGTTGATAGAGTTCTTATACGTGTGTAATTGACACAAAATTTGAAAGAATTTCGAAAAACGGTCCAGAAAGCACTTTTTAAGGTTGTGTGAAGTTTTTTACAAAATTTTGACATTTTTGACTTTTGACTTTTGACTTCCTATGAAATCATATTGAAATTGGACAAAACATATTACTTATGCGCATGTAAAAAAAAAAAAAAATGATAATATAATTGGACAAAAGTGTATTCATACAGTTCTTACACATGTGTAATTGACAAAAAATTCGAAAGAATTTTGAAAAACGGTCCAGAAAGCACTTTTTAAGGGTGTGTGAAGTTTTTCCAAAATGTTGACATTTTTGACTTTTGACTTTTGACTTTTGACTTCGTATGAAATCATATTGAAAATGGACAAAACATATTCCTTATGCGCATGTAAAAGAAAATAAAAAAATTATAATAAAATTGGACAAAAGTATATTCATACAGTTCTTACACATGTGTAATTGACAAAAAAATCGAAAGAATTTCGAAAAACGGTCCAGAAAGCACTTTTTTAAGGGGTGATAAGTTTTCAAAATTTTGCTTTTGGACGTTGACTTGGGTTACATATCCAATATGAAAAACCACGGTGGAGCGGATTCGCCACCTGTTGAATTTTTAAAGTGTTACAACTGGCAATAGCCATATGGCATTTGCAATATGCTTTGCATGAATCAACGCCGAATTGGGTGGTATTGGACAATGTGTATATGGTTTGCTCACTGCCAATATGTTGCCATTCATTTTTGTCCAATACAGGGGGGACTTCCCTTACTGTATTATAGACAGACCGGCCGCTACCGGGTTTTAATGTATAGATGTACACAATAGAAATACAAATTAAATCCATCCCCTACTGTATTATAGACAGACCGGCCGCTACCGGGTTTTAATGTATAGATGTACACAATAGAAATACAAATTAAATCCATCCCCTACTGTATTATAGACAGACCGGCCGCTACCGGGTTTAATGGATAGATGTACACAATAGAAATACAAATTAAATCTATCCCCTACTGTATTATAGACAGACCGACCGCTACCGGGTTTAATGGATAGATTTAATACCACATATTTTTACTTCACTATCGTTAACCTGTCATTCGTGTATATAAATTTAGTCAAGAATTCATACTCACTCGGTCATACTGATCAAATTTGGATAGACTATACGACAATATGCAAAGTTTGATTTAACAGGTTTTGCTTACCTTGTTTATGGTCGACCTTGTGATCAGTTTCCCGAGTTGAGCAGAATTGTTGTCCTCCCCCCGAATGTCTTCACCTGTCCGCGAACCGTCCTTTCACCAATTCGCCCCCCCACACCCACATCAACCACTCTGGACTGGGTCGTTAGTTAACCATCCTCTTGCTACCATTTCTGTTGATAATGGGATATGTAGATAGGGCGAGTCGGTCAAGGATCGATTCGGACAAGGTGGTCAATTATATGACAAGCGACAGGTTTATTCAGAGTAAAGATATCTGGTACAGCGTATATACGGGCCCCTCTGCTAGCTCATCAGAGACTAGCAGAAGGAACCCTGCTAACAGTGAGTACAAGCTTCATATACAGAACAGAAAGTAGGTTGATTTCTAGGAGATCGGATCTTCGGATTGGATCAGGCTGGGGTGTAGTCATCCGGCATTGGCTCAGTTGTCTGTCCGTCATCGTAGAATCCTGCCATGCCTGTTCTTGGTCGTCACACCATGGTCAGCTGAAAAGGAGATTTGGTGTGTGCGCTATCTTCAGTCACACAATGTTCGGCTGGGAGGGAGATTATGTGTGTGTGCTAGTTTGTCTCCAAGTCTAGGCTTTCTGCCAATCTGTGGGTGTCTTATCTGGGTGTCCTCGGCAGCTATGTGTGTACTGTATGTGCGTCGTCCCTGTCTTCTGGGGTCAGTGTGTAAGAGCGTATGCGTCCCTGTCCTGTCCTCAAGAGTCCGTGTGTAATGTGTGTGCGTCCCTATCTTGTCCTCGAGAGTCAGTGTGTAATGTGTGTGCGTCCCTATCTTCAGGGGAGTTGTGGCCGAACTGACGGCTAGCACCTGTGGCTAGGAGTATCCTGTTGTGACAGTGTTGTGGATGATTTAAGTGAGTGTGTGTGTGTGAGAGATATCCTGTATGGGGCCCAACATGTTTTACTATGAAAATACGTTGTCTCAGCTATAGCAATGTAATGTCACCTACATAGGAATTAGCAGTCCCTTACAAATCCCTCTCTTCACATCTCCCCAGAGACGTGACACAACCTAACTAGATTTTGATACAAAAGAAAACTTTTCCCAAAGGGGCTATGAAAAAGGCACAGCATTAAACAGAAATAGATGTATATGTATTACCACCATGTTCACCACTCAATTCCACTATGTACTAAGTTGGCTACCAGCCACCTAGGAACTTACAACCCTAATTTAACAGAGCGGAGAACAACAGCTCAAAATGAAAGTAAAAATGATATTCTACATAAGCCAACTTTTTCCAGCCGGAAAAAGTTGTGATACCCTCTCTTCACATCTCCAAAGAGATGTGACACGCTCTAATGGGTATTCTCCACCTCATCCTCAAACTCTGGCAGGTCATTAGCAAGCAGAGGATACATCTGGGAAGGGGAAGCAGGGTCAATAGCTTTAGAGATAACTCTAGTAGTAAGGGACCGGATACATGGAATGCAACAGCATCCACAGAGAACTAAAATGGCAGCAAACACCGAAATGGAGACCAAAATGGAGGAAACTAGGGTTTTATATTTACCAAACGCACTCATCCAGGAGTCCCACATCGAGGAATCTATCCCAGAATGAGATTTCATTTTACCATTAAGCGTCCGCAGACCCTCCAAAGCGACCGACAAGCTACCATCCGAGGCTGTGTTATTGGGGATGAAAGTACAACACTGGTCACCAAACATAGAGCAAACTCCGCCCTTCTCAGAGAGTAACATATCAATGGCAATACGATTTTGGAAAGCCATCAGGCTGGTTGCAGCCAGTTGACCATGTACAGCTTCAAAACCCTGCTGAGTCCAATTGCCTAGCCTTTGGATGTTGTAATGTATGTAATTAATACGATCAACATTTTTGTTTACTGTACACCACCAACAGAGGGATGATTCAAATCCTGCAGCTACCTGATCTACTAACTTATACTCATCAGGCACTCCCCTGGGGACTCCAATAGCGTCTATGTAGGTGGGGTCTCCACTAGATGGGGTGGTGGCTCGCCTGGCACGTCCCCAATATCCGTGGTTTACTCACTGGATCCGCAGGACGAGGTCCTCGGCTCCTATAGGGTAGATAGAAACAGGCAACAAGAGAGTAACAAGTGCACAGCGTCCAGTACTGTTGGAAGGTAACTTATCAAACAGGACAGTACTACCACACCACCACCACACATCTGCTCTGGATTTTGGCGTAAAGCTACCCTTAATATTAACTGTATCCAGACACCAATCTGCAGGAACCCATCCCACTTTAGTTCTTCCTCCCGTCATATTGACACAAGTAAAATTTGCCCTTGCTACCTGGTTGGAAAACACTGGTTTCCTATCGGTGAATTTAGTGACTGGATAGACACCATCCCAGGCAGTACAATTATCTCTGGGGTTATCAGTTGTCATAAGTGGGATTAGACATGCTCGAGTCACCACTGCTGGGACAATTCGAAGCAATGGACGAGCTCCCATGCACACCACACAACTCTGTCTGGTGGTATTTGCAGCTTCCTCTGTCAACAATAGCCAATTATTGGAAAAACCTGAGACTCCTGTGGCTGTTAAAATTACATCATCCGGACTTTTAACCCGGGATATTATCTCCACCGGGCCAAACAGTGGGAACAGTGGGGACCCTTTTACGGGTGCGTTCATGTCATTCCTTACTGTAATCGAAGTCGGGTTAGGGTTATTAGTCACGCAAATTCGCCACAGCCAATATTTGGTCCCGGAATTCCATGGGGCCAGTATGAAATCATAACACTTTAAGGGCTGGTCCCCTGGTCTAACGATAAGTTTCAGTCCCGTTTTTGTCTTAGTTAAAGTCAGTTGCTTCCGCCATTTCACTGCTCTATCGTTTGTCGTCCAGTCCTCCCACCCATAAACTGTTTCCCCCACTAAATTCTTCCAAGACCAATCGCCAACCTTTCCTAATGTCATATACCAGTGATGTCCGGCAGACCAGAGTGCACCGGTTCCTATCCCGTCCCTAGAGCCCCTAAAGTCCCCAAGGGATGTCAATGATAGTAGTTGCATTGAAGGGCACACAAACAGTCGTACTGCGCACGTCGTTGGCCCTGCAATCAGTGTTAGGGGTGGTGGAGCGTCTCTTGTGCAAATGATTGGTCAGTTCAATATGTGTCATGGATGTGGTCAGGTTGGATGACCCATTAGAGGGTCCTATATCTACTTGTAATGTATGATGCTCTAATACCCACAGGAGAATCCCCATGGAAACTCCTGTGACCATTATAAAAATAACAAACACGGGGCCCGATATTCCCAATCTCTTCCAGGGATAGCCCCTATCTCTGGAAGACCGGTTAGTTGGTGAGCTGGGGAGTTGCTCCCACATCCTTACCAACTAAGGGTTCTGTGGTTGGAATCAAATTTAGGTCGCTCAAATCGACCCTGACTTCAGTCAAAGTTCTGGAAGGAGTCGGTGCTGGTGTACAATGAGTCAAGTGGTGCCAAGGTGCGCCCGATTTACCTTTGACCTGGACTGAGTGTGAAGTAACCTCCTTCACTTCGTACGGTCCAGTCCACCTGGGATCCGCCCACTTTCTTTTGTGGACCTTGATCCTTACCCAATCGCCGACCTTTACCCTTGGCTGCTCTGGATCTCCCGTCAGCTCCCCCTCATGGACTCTGTGTATCTGTTTGGAGAGAGCTGCAGACAGTTCCGTCAATTTTCTTACATAGTCAGTCATACCTATCTGGTGTACATCAAGAGGGGGCATATGACCTCCCTCTCTTGGTGGACCTGGCATGACTCTTCCAGTCATTATCTCATAAGGAGAGCAACTTCGACCCAGCACATATTTTAGCTATTTTGAATCTTAGCTTTTGACCTGCGCGTTTCCATGAGACCTTGGGATTGTGGCCTATAAACAGGCCCAAATTTAATGACTGATTTCGCATCTTCTCCCACCGTTGGAATTGCCTCTACCCATTTGGAAAACCCATCCACCATCACTACTAGGTATCGTTTCCCATTAACCACATTATCCGCCCCATGTCTGTGTAATCTATGCTAATGTCCTGAAAACATGCATCTTTGGGTTGTGGTCACCACAAATGTGGCATTCGTCACAAAATAAATCATCGTCATAAAATAAGTCAGTCATATTTTTATGTGAGGGTGCCACCAGATGCGAGACCTTTTGAAGGGTCTTTAGTTTGCCTTCGTGTGTGTGGCTATGTGCTTCTCGTAAAAGTTCTGGGTCCATCAGTGTGGACTGCTCCATGGGCATAGGCTGAGTCTGTATAGATATTCACAGTCTTTCCTTTTCCTCTGATGAGGGCCTGCGTCAATCCGATGATTTCCGCTAATTGAGCAGGTGCTGGTTGAGGGATGATAGCTGATTCAGGGGTAACATCACGAGGTGAGCTGTTTTTTTTTTCAATAGCTTTTGCTACTGCAGTAACGTATCTGGAGCATGTTGTCTGTCCTATCTCAATGTGGTCAAGTTTGGAATAGTAGTACATCAAGACCCTTCTCTCCCCCTCTTGTTTCTGGAATAGGACGGATGAGGTGAATCCTTCCTTTTCAGGAACATCCAAATGGAACTTGTTCTTGTAGTCAGGTGCAGTCAGAGCTGCTGCCGCTGATAGATCTGTTTTCAGGAGTGTTATGGCTGTTAATGCTTCAGCTGTCCAGGCCAGGGGTGCATGGAAGTTCCTTGATCGTAGGATGACCGGTGCTGCCACCCCCTCTGGGCCACACCCAATGGTACAACACCTAATAGGTGGGGTCAGGTGCATCATGTCTTCGTCCCAGTCTTCAGTGTAGAGGCAGTCATCAGTTTCTGTTGCATTGAGTGTGCAATGGATCTCAGCTTGGGGAGTCTTATATGGGTGCAGAGTGTAGTGGCATCTGGCAGGAAAGGGTTAAATGGGTTGTGTGGGTTGTGCGAGCCCCCATTATGTGGCCACTGGCCAGCCTCCAGGCCCGCGGAGTAGGGAGGTGGAATTTCCTTTGGTAGTGCTGGGTAGATGGATGCGTAGTGTGCTGAGGGGCGCGGCTGGTGGTTTTTCTCTGTTGAGTCAGGTGGGGTTAGAATCTGAGTTGGAGCAGCGACTGGAGTTACCACTCCCATCACATCGAGATTTTCTTTCTTCTGCAGTTGCACCCGTTTAGTTTCTTCGATGGCCCACGTCCCTATTTTAAATTCGTCCTCAGTCCTTTCTCTATCTTTTGTACCGTCGTTTTTGAAAAAATGTTCCCTATTCCTGTCTACCTCCCCCGCCTTCGCTTCTGCCACTGCGTCTTTTAATCCTTTCTGCATAATAGACAGATCTCCCTCGGAAGGGAGATCTCCACTAAAATAACCTGCCTGTATCCATTTTAGTTTTATACGCTCCCAAACCTTCCTTATTTTGTTATATTGATCTTTACTTCCTGACCTGTCCCTGATTTTTTGTCCAAATATTCAGTAAATTTGAGTTTGACCGAACTCTCAGCCATCGCGAATCGGTTGTAAGATACACGTTAAATTAGTCCATTCGTTAAAAAATATATAAAAAATAATTTAAAAAAAAATCCTTGTATACTTAGCCCGTCCTGGACCTTACATCCAGGATGTATTCTTGGCGCAAACAGTAGTCTTAACTCTAGTGTTTCACCCTCGTATACAAACTTAGAGAGCAATGGTGGATAGGCATCACTGGCAGAGAAAAACAACAAAAAAACAACTTGGAATTTCGTCTAAATAGGCCTCAGGAACGATCGCAGGTCAAACGTATCCAAAACCCAAAACAGGGCACGCGGCAGTAATACAAAACTGGTTACCTATTAATGTTTACACACGGGACACACAGCTCCTCCGTGGAATAAAATGATTTAATTTACCTCCTTGACCGTACACAACGCGTCAACAGGACACACGGGGCACACAGCTCTTCCGTGGAATAAAATGATTTAATTTACAACAGGACACACGGGGCACACAGCTCTTCCGTGGAATAAAATGATTTCATTTACAACAGGACACACGGGGTCACACAGCTCTTCCGTGGAATAAAATGATTTAATTTACAACAGGACACACGGGGCACACAGCTCTTCCGTGGAATAAAATGATTTAATTTACAACAGGACACACGGGGCGCACAGCTCTTCCGTGGAATAAAACAAATTAAATCCATCCCCTACTGTATTATAGACAGACAGGCCGCTACCGGGTTTAATGGATAGATGTACACAATAGAAATACAAATTAAATCCATCCCCTACTGTATTATAGACAGACAGGCCGCTACCGGGTTTAATGGATAGATGTACACAATAGAAATACAAATTAAATCTATCCCCTACTGTATTATAGACAGACCGGCCGCTACCGGGTTTAATGGATAGATTTAATACCACATATTTTTACTTCACTATCGTTAACCTGTCATTCGTGTATATAAATTTAGTCAAGAATTCATACTCACTCGGTCATACTGATCAAATTTGGATAGACTATACGACAATATGCAAAGTTTGATTTAACAGGTTTTGCTTACCTTGTTTATGGTCGACCTTGTGATCAGTTTCCCGAGTTGAGCAGAATTGTTGTCCTCCCCCCGAATGTCTTCACCTGTCCGCGAACCGTCCTTTCACCAATTCGCCCCCCCACACCCACATCAACCACTCTGGACTGGGTCGTTAGTTAACCATCCTCTTGCTACCATTTCTGTTGATAATGGGATATGTAGATAGGGCGAGTCGGTCAAGGATCGATTCGGACAAGGTGGTCAATTATATGACAAGCGACAGGTTTATTCAGAGTAAAGATATCTGGTACAGCGTATATACGGGCCCCTCTGCTAGCTCATCAGAGACTAGCAGAAGGAACCCTGCTAACAGTGAGTACAAGCTTCATATACAGAACAGAAAGTAGGTTGATTTCTAGGAGATCGGATCTTCGGATTGGATCAGGCTGGGGTTGTAGTCATCCGGCATTGGCTCAGTTGTCTGTCCGTCATCGTAGAATCCTGCCATGCCTGTTCTTGGTCGTCACACCATGGTCAGCTGAAAAGGAGATTTGGTGTGTGCGCTATCTTCAGTCACACAATGTTCGGCTGGGAGGGAGATTATGTGTGTGTGCTAGTTTGTCTCCAAGTCTAGGCTTTCTGCCAATCTGTGGGTGTCTTATCTGGGTGTCCTCGGCAGCTATGTGTGTACTGTATGTGCGTCGTCCCTGTCTTCTGGGGTCAGTGTGTAAGAGCGTATGCGTCCCTGTCCTGTCCTCAAGAGTCCGTGTGTAATGTGTGTGCGTCCCTATCTTGTCCTCGAGAGTCAGTGTGTAATGTGTGTGCGTCCCTATCTTCAGGGGAGTTGTGGCCGAACTGACGGCTAGCACCTGTGGCTAGGAGTATCCTGTTGTGACAGTGTTGTGGATGATTTAAGTGAGTGTGTGTGTGTGAGAGATATCCTGTATGGGGCCCAACATGTTTTACTATGAAAATACGTTGTCTCAGCTATAGCAATGTAATGTCACCTACATAGGAATTAGCAGTCCCTTACATTAGTCCAGTGTGTTTGTGTGTATATGTACGCCTATACGCCATGAAAGTGACTAGCCACTTCATCATTCTTCCGGAGTCAGTCCCCTAATTATTTTGAATGGGCTTGGCGATTATATATTACATTTGTGAAAATGCAGTTGTTTAAAATATATATTTATCAGAATATATTTGTGATTGCGGCTGAATTTACTCCTGCCAGATGCCTTTTAATATAATGTTGCGCTGACGAACATTGCACTACATTTTTGCCCTTTTAAGGCCATTCAAAAAGCTAACAAACATTAGAAAACTACAGGTCTACTTCCTTGAAAATGTTGCTGCACTTTTGATGCACGTTAACACAACCATTGGAACAAAGTGTTGTTGTTTCGTCAACTCCATGTTCAGTTGGATGAGAGCACGACAGTTCTCAGGCCAGCGATGTCACATCCTGAACCTGTAATGAGATTCCTGTTATTTTAGGGTCATTACATTTTAAGTGTTGTTGTTTTTCAACATGTTCAGTCTCTGTGGCGCGATCAAGCGTCAGGTTTACACAACAAGTCAATTGGTTAGCTAAACAGGTTGGTGGTTCAGCCCACCCAGGGACAAGTTCTCTGTGTGCTCCATGATGTGGATGTCACATCCTGAACCTGTAATGAGATTCCTGTTATTTTACCCTGCTGATGGTCAAACCATTGGAACAAAGTGTTGTTGTTTACGTCAACTCCATGTTCAGTTGGAATCTAAAGGTTCTCAGTTCGTTGTGCTCCATGATGTGGATGTCACATCCTGAACCTGTAATGAGATTCCTGTTATTTTACCCTGCTGATGGTCAAACCATTGGAACAAAGTGTTGTTGTTTCGTCAACTCCATGTTCAGTTGGATGAGAGCACGAATGGCCAGCGATCAAGCGTCAGGGTCAATTACACAACAAGTTGGTGGTTCGAGCCCACCCAGGGACGACAGTTCTCAGTTCGTTGTGCTCCATGATGTGGATGTCACATCCTGAACCTGTAATGAGATTCCTGTTATTTTACCCTGCTGATGGTCAAACCATTGGAACAAAGTGTTGTTGTTTCGTAAACTCCATGTTCAGTTGGATGAGAGCACGAATGGCCAGCGATCAAGCGTCAGGGTCAATTACACCATAAGTCTCTGTGGCGCAATTAGACTGTTAATCTAAAGGTTGGTGGTTCGAGCCCACCCAGGGACGACAGTTCTCAGTTTGTTTTGCTCCATGATGTGGATATGACAAGTCTCTGTGGTGGAATAGGTTGGCGCGTTAGACTGTTAATCTAAAGGTTGGTGGTTCGAGCCCACCCAGGGACGACAGTTCTCAGTTTGTTGTGCTCAATGATGTGGATATGACAAGTCTCTGTGGTGGAATAGTTTGGCGCGTTAGACTGTTAATTTAAAAGTTGGTGATTTGAGCCCACCCAGGGATGCTGTCTTTCTGTTTCCAGTGATATGGAAGACCTTGGCCTTACAGTAAGCCTGCTTTTGACCTGCTGTGTTTCCTGTTGTCACATGTGATTGGTGTGTTGTTGAACCTGAAAGATGACAAGTTACTATACCTACTGGTAAAATGGCTGTCAATGGTCTCTGATCTTCTGTTACTCAATAGCTTGATCATTCTGTGTTCTCCAAGGAACATATAATTTATTCTTATTAATCTGGCTGGTATGACAACGTAAATGATGTCAATCTGGCATGAAAAACCTTAGCATTTATATTTATCTCGCGAGAAGGACAATGTTGGTCCAGTGTGTTTGTGTGTATATGTACGTCTATACGCCATGAAAGTGACTAGCCACTTCATCATTCTTCCAGAGTCAGTCCCCTAATTATTTTGAATGGGCTTGGGGATTATATATTACGTTTGTGAAAATGCAGTTGTTTAAAATATATATTTACCAGAATATATTTGTGATTGCAGCTGAATTTACTCCTGCCAGATTCCTTTTAATATAATGTTGCGCTGACGAACATTGCACTACATTTTTGCCCTTTTAAGGCCATTCAAAAAGCTAACAAACATTAGAAAACTACAGGTCTACTTCCTTGAAAATGTTGCTGCACTTTTGATGCACGTTAACACAACCATTGGAACAAAGTGTTGTTGTTTCGTAAACTCCATGTTCAGTTGGATGAGAGCACGAATGGCCAGTGATCAAGCGTCAGGGTCAATTACACCACAAGTCTCTGTGGTGCAATTGGTTAGCGCGTTAGACTGTTAATCTAAAGGTTGGTGGTTCGAGCCCACCCAGTGACGACAGTTCTCAGTTTGTTTTGCCTCATGATGTGGATATGACAAGTCTCTGTGGTGGAATAGGTTGGCGCGTTAGACTGTTAATTTAAAAGTTGGTGATTTGAGCCCACCCAGGGATGCTGTCTTTCTGTTCCCAGTAATATGGAAGACCTTCCTGGCCTTACAGTAAGCCTGCTTTTGACCTGCCGTGTTTCCTGTTGTCACATGTGATTGGTGTGTTGTTGAACATGAAAGATGACAAGTTACTATACCTACTGGTAAAATGGCTGTCAATGGTCTCTGATCTTCTGTTACTCAATAGCTTGATCATTCTGTGTTCTCCAAGGAACATATCATTTATTCTTATTAATCTGGCTGGTATGACAACGTAAATGATGTCAATCTGGCATGAAAAACCTTAGCATTTATATTTATCTCGCGCGAAGGACAATGTTAGTGTTGATAATGGGATGATAGGGCGAGTCGGTCAAGGATCGATTCGGACAAGGTGGTCAATTATATGACAAGCGACAGGTTTATTCAGAGTAAAGATATCTGGTACAGCGTATATACGGGCCCCTCTGCTAGCTCATCAGAGACTAGCAGAAGGAACCCTGCTAACAGTGAGTACAAGCTTCATATACAGAACAGAAAGTAGGTTGATTTCTTGGAGATCGGATCTTCGGATTGGATCAGGCTGGGGTTGTAGTCATCCGGCATTGGCTCAGTTGTCTGTCCGTCATCGTAGAATCCTGCCATGCCTGTTCTTGGTCGTCACACCATGGTCAGCTGAAAAGGAGATTTGGTGTGTGCGCTATCTTCAGTCACACAATGTTCGGCTGGGAGGGAGATTATGTGTGAGTGAACTGAGATAAGGCGGAGCTTTACCTAGCATGGACTTGTAGATGACCTGGAGCCAGTGGGTCTGGCGACGAATATGTAGCGAGGGCCAGCCGACTAGAGCATACAAGTCGCAGTGGTGGGTGGTATAAGGTGCTTTGGTGACAAAACGGATGGCACTGTGATAGACTGCATCCAGTTTGCTGAGTAGAGTGTTGGAAGCCATTTTGTAGATGATATCACCGAAGTCGAGGATCGGTAGGATAGTCAGTTTTACTAGGGTAAGCTTGGCGGCGTGAGTGAAGGAGGCTTTGTTGCGGAATAGAAAGCCGACTCTTGATTTGATTTTCGATTGGAGATGTTTGATGTGAGTCTGGAAGGAGAGTTTGCAGTCTAGCCAGACACCTAGGTACTTATAGATATCCACATATTCAAGGTCGGAACCATCCAGGGTGGTGATGCTAGTCGGGCATGCGGGTGCAGGCAGCGATCGGTTGAAAAGCATGCATTTGGTTTTACTCGCGTTTAAGAGCAGTTGGAGGCCACGGAAGGAGTGCTGTATGGCATTGAAGCTCGTTTGGAGGTTAGATAGCACAGTGTCCAATGACGGGCCGAAAGTATATAGAATGGTGTCGTCTGCGTAGAGGTGGATCAGGGAATCGCCCGCAGCAAGAGCAACATCATTGATATATACAGAGAAGAGAGTCGGCCCGAGAATTGAACCCTGTGGCACCCCCATAGAGACTGCCAGAGGACCGGACAGCATGCCCTCCGATTTGACACACTGAACTCTGTCTGCAAAGTAATTGGTGAACCAGGCAAGGCAGTCATCCGAAAAACAGAGGCTATTGAGTCTGCCGATAAGAATATGGTGATTGACAGAGTCGAAAGCCTTGGCGAGGTCGATGAAGACGGCTGCACAGTACTGTCTTTTATCGATGGCAGTTATGATATCGTTTAGTACCTTGTGTGTGGCTGAGGTGCACCCGTGACCGGCTCGGAAACCAGATTGCACAGCGGAGAAGGTACGGTGGGATTCGAGATGTTGACTTGGCTTTCAAAGACCTTAGATAGGCAGGGCAGGATGGATATAGGTCTATAACAGTTTGGGTCCAGGGTGTCTCCCCCTTTGAAGAGGGGGATGACTGCGGCAGCTTTCCAATCCTTGGGGATCTCAGACGATATGAAAGAGAGGTTGAACAGGCTGGTAATAGGGGTTGCGACAATGGCGGCAGATAGTTTCAGAAATAGAGGGTCCAGATTGTCAAGCCCAGCTGATTTGTACGGGTCCAGGTTTTGCAGCTCTTTCAGAACATCTGCTATCTGGATTTGGGTAAAGGAGAACCTGGAGAGGCTTGGGCGAGGCGCTGCGGGGCGGAGCTGTTGGCCGAGGTTGGAGTAGCCAGGCGGAAGGCATGGCCAGCCGTTGAGAAGTGCTTATTGAAGTTTTCGATAATCATGGATTTATCGGTGGAGACCGTGTTACCTAGCCTCAGTGCAGTGGGCAGCTGGGAGGAGGTGCTCTTGTTCTCCATGGACTTCACAGTGTCCCAGAACTTTTTGGAGTTGGAGCTACAGGATGCAAACTTCTGCCTGAAGAAGCTGGCCTTAGCTTTCCTGACTGACTGTGTGTATTGGTTCCTGACTTCCCTGAACAGTTGCATATCACGGGGCTATTCGATGCTATTGCAGTCCGCCACAGGATGTTTTTGTGCTGGTTGAGGGCAGTCAGGTCTGGAGTGAACCAAGGGCTGTATCTGTTCTTGGTTCTGCATTTTTGAACGGAGCATGCTTATCTAAAATGGTGAGGAAGTTACTTTTAAAGAATGACCAGGCATCCTCAACTGACGGGATGAGGTCAATGTCCTTCCAGGATACCCGGGCCAGGTCGATTAGAAAGGCCTGCTCACAGAAGTGTTTTAGGGAGCGTTTGACAGTGATGAGGGGTGGTCGTTTGACTGCGGCTCCGTGGTGGATACAGGCAATGAGGCAGTGATCGCTGAGATCCTGGTTGAAGACAGCGGAGGTGTATTTGGAGGGCCAGTTGGTCAGGATGACGTCTATGAGGGTGCCCTTGTTTACAGAGTTAGGGTTGTACCTGGTGGGTTCCTTGATGATTTGAGTGAGATTGAGGGCATCTAGCTTAGATTGTAGGACTGCCGGGGTGTTAAGCATATCCCAGTTTAGGTCACCTAACAGAACAAACTCTGAAGCTAGATGGGGGGCGATCAATTCACAAATGGTGTCCAGGGCACAGCTGGGAGCTGAGGGTGGTCGGTAGCAGGCGGCAACAGTGAGAGACTTATTTCTGGAGAGAGTAATTTTCTAAATTAGTAGTTCGAACTGTTTGGGTATGGACCTGGACAGTATGACATTACTTTGCAGGCTATCTCTGCAGTAGACTGCGACTCCGCCCCCTTTGGCAGTTCTATCTTGACGGAAGATGTTATAGTTGGGTATGGAAATCTCTGAATTTTTGGTGGCCTTCCTGAGCCAGGATTCAGACACGGCAAGGACATCAGGGTTAGCAGAGTGTGCTAAAGCAGTGAGTAAAACAAACGTAGGGGAGGAGGCTTCTGATGTTGACATGCATAAAACCAAGGCTTTTCGATCACAGAAGTCAACAAATGAGGGTACCTGGGGACCAGCAGGGCCTGGGTTTACCTCCACATCACCCGCGGAACAGAGAAGGAGTAGTATGAGGGTGCGGCTAAAGGCTATCAAAACTGGTCGCCTAGAGCGTTGGGGGCAGAGGATAAGAGGAGCAGGTTTCTGGGCATGGTAGAATATATTCAGGGCATAATGCGCAGACAGGGGTATGGTGGGGTGCGGGTACAGCGGAGGTAAGCCCAGGCACTGGGTGATGGTGAGAGAGGTTGTATCTCTGGACATGCTGGTTGTAATGGGTGAGGTCACCGCATGTGTGGGAGGTGGGACAAAGGAGGTAACAGGGGTATGCAGAGTGGATCTAGGGGCTCCATTGTGAACTAAAACAATGATAACTAACCTGAACAACAGTATACAAGGCATATTGACATTTGCGAGAGACATACAGCGAGGCATACAGTAATCACAGGTGTTGAATTGGGAAAGCTAGCTAAAAACAGTAGGCGAGGCTAATCAGCTAGCACAACAAACAGCAGGTAAAATGGCGTTGACTAGGCAACTGGGCCGACAGAT
The DNA here is from genome assembly GCF_034236695.1 of Oncorhynchus nerka. Taxonomy (NCBI): domain Eukaryota; kingdom Metazoa; phylum Chordata; class Actinopteri; order Salmoniformes; family Salmonidae; genus Oncorhynchus; species Oncorhynchus nerka. Next base: position 44,912,480 of record NC_088403.1, on the reverse strand, counting down.
AAAACAAACAAGCAAAATTGAGTACCGTGATTAATGGACAGTCCAGCGTGCGTCAGCTATGTAGCCAAGAGATCAATGTCCAGGGGGCAGCGGTGGATGGGCAGGGAAGCTGGGCTGGCGAGTGTTATCCAGGTAAAAAAAAAAAAAAAAAAAAACTAACAATGACTAAATAGCTTGTAGCTAGTTAGCTGGTTAGCGTCTGGAGGTTCTTGAGTGTGTCATAAAAATAAAATTAAAATTAAAAGTAATAGCGATTCCGTATCACGTTGGGTGAGGCAGGTTTCCGGAAGGTATAAACAAATTAAAATCAAAAAGAGATTTGGGGCGCGGTGATTCAGACGGTTAGCAGGCCTGTGCTAACAAGCTAACAGTTCGTAGGCCCGGGCTAGACAAGGTAGCAGCTAGCGGACCAGAGCTAGACAAGCTAGCCGTTAGCAGGCCGAATTAGCAGGCAGGGAGATAGCGAGGGCTAGAGAGTTAACCTTTGGGGGACGTTGCGATGGGGTGAGTCTGTTTATTCCTCTTCATGCGGTGACATCGACAGACCGGTCGTGGGCCCGGGTAATTGTAGCCCAGGAGTATGCTACAGGTGCTCTAGTACGCTAGGTGAGCTGGAGACACAGCGATTCAGAAAGCTTGCGGGCCTTGGCCAGCAGATGGACCTTTGGCGATGTCGCAACGGAAAAGCCTGTTGAAACCACCTCGGACGATTATGTCGGCGGACCAGTCGTGGTGGATCGGCGGGGCTCCGTGTCGGCAGTAAAGGGTCCAGGCCAATTGGCAAAAGAGGTATTGTTGGACCTCTTCGGCTAGTCGGGAGATGGTTAGCTTTGAAGACCGCTAGATGGGCTTAGCTCGAGGCTAGCTCAAGGCTAACTGGTGCTTGCTTTGGGACAGAGACGTTAGCCAGGAGTAGCCACTCGGATTGCAGCTAGCTAGTTGCGATGATCCGGTGTAAAGGTTCAGAGCTTGCGGTAGGAATCCGGAGATGTGGTAGAGAAAAAGCAGTCTGATATGCTCTGGGTTGATGTCGCGCGCTGGTGTCCTGGTTAGCTTTGAAGACCGCTAGCAGTGGCTAACTGAGTACTAGCTAGTTAGCTGGCTAGCTTCTGATGGGGGTTCGGTTCTAGAGTATAGAAAAAGCAGATCCGTACCACATTGGGTGATGCGGGTTGCAGGAGAGTAAATTCAGCCTGTAGTTGGAAAGTGAGATTAAAATATGTACGAAATATATACAGAAAGAAAAAGAAAAAGAAAAAACGAGGAAAACTATATTTACACCAGACAGGCCGGGACAAGACAAAACACACGTCCGACTGCTACGCCATCTTGGAACTCTCTTGTTCATGTTGTTGAACATGAAAGATGACAACTTACTATACCTACTGGTAAAATGGCTGTCAATGGTCTTTGATCTTCTGTTACTCAATAGCTTGATCATTCTGTGTTCTCCAAGGAACATATAATTTATTCTTATTAATCTGGCTGGTATGACAACGTAAATGATGTCAATCTGGCATGAAAAACCTTAGCATTTATATTTATCTCGCGAGAAGGACAATGTTGGTCCAGTGTGTTTGTGTGTATATGTACGCCTATACGCCATGAAAGTGACTAGCCACTTCATCATTCTTCCGGAGTCAGTCCCCTAATTATTTTGAATGGGCTTGGCGATTATATATTACGTTTGTGAAAATGCAGTTGTTTAAAATATATATTTATCAGAATATATTTGTGTTAGAGGAAATTATGTTTGAAATGACTAATTATGTATACATTCCAATCAGAACTGACTAGTCCAAATGCTATAATGTACTGTACATGTGAATTTTCTCTCTTGCTCCCATTCCCAATTGTATATAATGTAGTCAGGAGTTTAGTAACAATGAAGGTCTGTTCCTTAGTTCATTCAGTTGTACAAATCTCCAGGTGGCGGAAACGGCCCATCTCCAGATTGTCTAGAATGTTGATTTATACTGACTGGCCTTGACTTCGTGCTGATAACGCGAAGGCTCGAGAGCTAGAGGGCCCCTCTACCTTGTGAAATAGATAGAACGTTTAGAAAACGCTGACGTCATTTTCAGTTTATAACCTGTGGAAATATGTGTATGTGGCAGTACTCACTTGAAATAAACGCTGTTACCTTTGGCTTTTAAGACTGGTCTCAATCTACTTCATGCATAATTAATGAACTTACAACTCATTAATGAATTAGAATGAGTGTGAATCTGTTTTGGCTATAAAACATACAGGAATTTAGAAATTCCATTAACAATTTGGTCCTTCGAGTCGGATCTAAATACCCCTCCCTGGTATCTGGAAGTAGTACGCTGAAAATCGTGCACGGACTCGTTTTTGACTCGTTTTACTAAAGACCTGACCTCTGAATTGAGGTTAAAATTGAAACAGGCCGGCGTATTATCACAGAGGACAGAGAGGGTGACTAGATTCAAACGAACAGTGCTTTTCCCAGCCGGCAGCCAGGTAAAGTAGCCTTTATTCTTGATTTTGGGGGGATTTGAGTTCTTTAGTTGATGTTCTGAGAATTCATCAATAGTGAGAGCTTTGCTATCCCCACAGGGGTGTATGATCATCATACAATGGGTTTTGTAGAACCGATATACACGGAAGCAGGTTCGAAAATAACCTGTGGTAATGTGCACTACCGTAAATAAACTAAACTTAATCACGAGAGGTACATTCGCCCGAGATTAAGAAGGGATAGGTACTGGGAGATAGGACAGTGATCTTGTACAAATACTGGGTGTAGAGAGACGGCAAGAATGCGCAAGATAACTGGATTGGTCATTTAAATAGTGGCAGTATTGATCACCGTTCCGATTCAACTAATACTACGGAAAATATCCAAATAAGGAGGAGAGGGAATCTTAAATCTAAAGAAATGAGATAAAAGCCATATCTATAGACAGGATAGTTCCATGCGAGAGGGGAGTCTAACAATTAGTGGCGTGAGATAACGATTATTAGCGTTCTTTACTGACACAACCGGAAAATAAGATTTTAACTAGGGCTTTACAAACCCTGGGCTTATAGTTGTAAGGTTAGACCTAATATCTGATTCAAAAGTCAAAGCTATTGGTAAGATTTCCATAAAAGAGCTAAACTTATTCATGAGAAACACACCCGCCCGAGATTAAGACGGGATATTAAATAAGGTACTGGGAAATAGGACGGTAATCTTGTAAAAATATTGATCATCGTTCCTATTGAACTAATACTACTGAAATATCCAAATAAAGATACGCATAGCCAGACAGAAAAACTAAGTAATTAAGTAACGGTAAATTGCTAATTCGTAGAAAGCCACACATAAAGAATTTAAAAATTAAATATAGAAAGGCATAGATAAGTGATTAAAGACCATAGCTACTAGTAACGGTAAGGATTAAGAATGGGGAGAAATGCCTCGAAAGAAGCCCCAGAACTAACGGGAGACGAGCGTTACATGGAACAGAGAGACAGGAGAAACATCGATTTCGGTCTAAGATGGAAAAAAAATACGATTTTGATGGCCGTCTAAATGTAGAGAAGCTGGAATCCCTTATAAAACAGATACATAAGGAATGTGGTAATAATGTGAAAAAGCAGAATAAACAGGGGTTATACACAGCCGGAGTTTGGCTTTCGGAAGCAAAAAAGAGAATGGGACGCGCCGAAAAAGAGATTAAATCTAACAAGGTACGAGAGGCACTACCCACCGCTCCCGCAGATAGAGAAGTTAACCAATTGGGTGGGCGTGAGGGTAACAAACTATATCTTCCTCGATTATACCAACAATGCAGAGATAATCCAGTCGACGAATTGGTGATTATAAGAATACGGCTGCTGGAGCAACCTGTGAAATTACCACCCAAGTATGTGGATCCCGCTGAAGCCGAGAGAGGTATAATGGAGTTAGAGAAGGAAATAAAGTCGAGAAAAATGAATAAGGTGAGTCAAAAGAAAAATACAAGATGTTTTAATTGTAACAAAATTGGGCATTTCGCCCGGGAGTGTAACACTCCCCGAAAAAATCGTCAACAGGTTGTAATTTAACTGTGGGGAAGTCAGAGGCGACAATCGAGTAAAGAAAGAGAAGGTTCAGATACAAAGGGAGCGAGATTAACGAGAATTCTAACTGAGGGAAAATTTGGGGCGTTTAAATTTGGGCTATTTTCTGTTGTCTAGATGTCGGAGTAACAAATAAAGATAACTGTAAAAATGGGTATATTTGCAGAGAGTCTCAGTCAATTTCATAGCACTGGTGGTATAGAGTGGTCAGCGCAGCAGTTTTACCAACGGCAATCCACGGTTCGGTTCCCAGCCGAGGCGGTTAACTAAAACTGATATTGGAGTGAAATTCACCTATTTGCATGTTTTGCCGGAAAAATACGGTCGCCAGTGGTTGTCTAAATATAACTGAACGTTTATTATGTGTTTTAGATTGAATACGTTTTGTTAAAAAAAAGAAGGCATTAAAAATAATGGCGAGACAATTGAGGTAATACGCTATTTTGCCCATAATGATCTGGGGGAATAATGTATGGAGATGGGAGTCGTATTTAAATAAATGTATAGTTTTAATTTGACAAGTGAATAACGTATTGGGAATAGAGTAATTAAAATACTAAGTCAAAGACGAGACAGTTACTTAGAGCAAAATGGATTCTAAATGATAACAAAGAGGCAATTACAATTTATGCCCATCGAAAGGTTTTTATAAAATTAGCGAATTTAGAGATGTTGGTTGGGGTGGTAAATTATAATTCAGGATTTGAACAGATGTGATAAATTAGGTTTGGTTAATCGAACAAGAATGATTTACAATTCATTTGAAGTCGCTGCGAATTGGCAGGTTGAGCGCTTGATAATGACGTCACTAGCGAGGCACTTTTGTCGCCAGGGACTGGGGATAACGGAGAGGTTTCGAGTAACTTTTCAGAAGTTGATATAAATTACAAAATACATTTGTAACAGTAATTTGAGAGTTGCCAGGATAGTCAGGAAAGATGCTAAAAACGATCAGCTGATACCTAGGTAGGCATCAAGGGTTGTGGCGTTGGTTTGGGTTGAACCATTTTAGAGAGGGAGAGACTGGATGTCTGAATCGTAAAACATCGTGGTAATGGATTCCATGGTTGTCGATTCCAGGTTTGATTGTTTACATTTAACAGGAATATAGGACATCTGTGATGATTTAGGATTATTGTTAGGATTAAGATAGATTGATTAAGGAAATGTAAGGACTTTAGAGAAAAGCCTCTCATAGACATGTTTTTTTTTCTAAAAGAAAATCCATGAGTTTAGATAAAGCCAAACAGTGAGACATGTAGTTCAAATGTGGAAACATGAGAGACAGAGCTACAGACAGAGAGGGGAAAAGGCAGACAGAAGAGCCCTCCCCCGCACTGCAGAGACCTTGAAGGTTGGAGAGCAGAGAGGAGAAGTTTTAGAAGGGAAGCCAGGACGAGCAAAGATAACATAATGTGTAGATAACAGTTACTGAGTGGAGACAAAAGCGAGAATTGGACATGTGGAAAATGAAAGGGGCGCTCCTAAATGATAATGTCAGAACAGAAGGATAATATACTAAATCTTACCTAAGTCATTATTTAAGAATAAGGCAAGGTTGTTACCTGGGCAGAGCCAGGTAACAAAGGGGGGATGGGTAAATGGTGTTCTAGAATAGGATGTGACCTACGAGATAATTAACACATAAAAAAAAAAATTGTAACCAAACCTGTATGTCCAAGATTTTATGCACTACAGGTGAAGTCACTCAATCCAGTCCCATAGGCCTGTTGGGGGGACCATACCAAGGACTCCTGGTGACAGCTAGCTGAAAGAGCTACCCGGATTCATATCGCACTGCGGGAGGGTAAGGCACATTTGACCCTATCGAACAATAACAGAGTTCGAGAGGAGAACTGGAATTAACAGAATTCTGGGGGCCATCTCTCGAATGAAAAATACCTTACCTGTCCTTTCCTCACTGTTGTTGTGAAGATGTGTCTGGCTCTTGCTAGGCGATGTGTTCTAGGGGAGAGGGTGGGGCTTCACATGGAAGCTGTTCGTCTGAAGCTGTTTTATCGTGGGTGACATATTCCTGATACAGCACGTCCTACTAGATATGCGGAGAGTGGTAATTTGACCCATGGTTTAGACAGTGAGGATTTTGTTCCAAAAGAGAAGAGATACCGGTGCAGGTTCCCATATTGATCGTGGACACAGGTCATAGCTCATGGGGAGAGAGGGCTATATGAATCCACTCACCCAGTATGGAAGAAGGTAGAGTGGCATAAAGAGACGCTTAACCCTTTAAATGAAGGAGGATCAAGGGTTGTGGTAGGGAGATGACCAGGTCTTGGTCGACACCCTAGTACGGTTCTGGGTAGAGGAGTTTGGGTCGGTATGGTAAAGCTGTTCATGAAAGCAGGAATGCCAGATAATGACAGTTGAATTGATTTTCACTATTTATATCCCCAGGTTCCCCTTAAATCAAGACTTCCTCCCTTTACAGTGACAAGGGGAGAATATTACTGTCTGGCCCGGTACGGTACACATGGGAAATACGTGCGGGAAGTTAGTACTTGCAATAGGACAGAGAATATGACCACTGACGAGACCATGTCTGATTTGACAGGCTGGTTGAACTCTGGGGATTTCAATAAAATAAAGTGGGCCAGTGTTGACACCTAGTGGTTGTGTGGGGTCATGTGCGTTGGATGTCTTTTACACTCAGACAACAGGACATGAAGTTATCTAAAAGGGAAAAGAGAAGCACTCCATCTGGGTCATTTGATGACAAGGTATACATTGATAACATTGGGATTCCAGGGGAGGTGCCAGATGAGTCAAAGCAAGAAATCAGATCCTAGCAGGATTAGAGTTAAGCATTTCCGGGGCTCTACTCTCACAAGAACGTGGACTGGATTAATTATATTTATGATAATCAACAGCGCTTTAGCAGGTATACCAGAGGTGTTATTAAAGGTTTTGTAGAACAGACTGAAGCAACCAGCTGGAAGGCCTGACAGAATAGAATTGCATTAGATAAAAGGGGGAAGTGGGCGTGATAATCAGGACCATGTCTTACATCCCAAGTGACACAGCTCCGGACGAATCAGTGCCCGAAGCCTCAGCTGGTTTGACCACCCTGGCTCACGGGTTGGCAGAAACTCTGGGGTGGATAGTTCTCTGAACTAAATTGGGTTGACAGTGTGTATGAAAAAAAAAAATGTTGTCTAATTCCCTGTGTGCGAGGCCTTGTTTCCAGGACTCTGGAGAGATCAATGACACTACAGATGGTGCGTTATGGGCCGATTCCAGGTTCTGACCCGTGGAGGACTGAAGGCATGTCTACAGAGGAAGTGGACTCATCTGGATCTGTCATTTGTGGGGAATTTATGTCTGATGAGAATAGTGTTGACATGAAGGGGAATTAGATTGTAATTTGTTTCAATGATTAAACTGTTTTTAATAAAGATTGTAACGAAAATCCTGAAAGAGGAGTTATGATTCTGATGTAGGTTTAAAAACAGTTGGAGTTAAGGTTAGATTTGATTAATGATGGGTGAAGAGTCGGATAAACATTTATAATAATGTTGGTTATGTGTATATTCATATGATAATCTGATAAACCTTTATAATAAGGTTAGTGTGAGTAGGTTAATATTTTTATTTTGTAGATTTGAATGTATAATATTTGATCAAAGGGAGGATTGTTAGAGGAAATTATGGTTGAAATGACTAATTATGTATACATTCCAATCAGAACTGACTAGTCCAAATGCTATAATGTACTGTACATGTGAATTTTCTCTCTTGCTCCCATTCCCAATTGTATATAATGTAGTCAGGAGTATAGTAACAATGAAGGTCTGTTCCTTAGTTCATTCAGTTGTACAAATCTCCAGGTGGCGGAAACGGCCCATCTCCAGATTGTCTAGAATGTTGATTTATACTGACTGGCCTTGACTTCATGCTGATAACGCGACGGCTCGAGAGCTAGAGGGCCCCTCTACCTTGTGAAATAGATAGAACGTTTAGAAAACGCTGACGTCATTTTCAGTTTATAACCTGTGGAACTATGTGTATGTGGCAGTACTCACTTGAAATAAATGCTGTTACCTTTGGCTTTTAAGACTGGTCTCAATCTACTTCATGCATAATTAATGAACTTACAACTCATTAATGAATTAGAATGAGTGCGAATCTGTTTTGGCTATAAAACATACAGGAATTTAGAAATTCCATTAACAATTTGTGATTGCGGCTGAATTTACTCCTGCCAGATGCCTTTTAATATAATGTTGCGCTGACGAACATTGCACTACATTTTTGCCCTTTTAAGGCCATTCAAAAAGCTAACAAACATTAGAAAACTACAGGTCTACTTCCTTGAAAATGTTGATGCACTTTTGATGCACGTTAACACAACCATTGGAACAAAGTGTTGTTGTTTCGTAAACTCCATGTTCAGTTGGATGAGAGCACGAATGGCCAGTGATCAAGCGTCAGGGTCAATTACACCACAAGTCTCTGTGGCGCAATTGGTTAGCGCGTTAGACTGTTAATCTAAAGGTTGGTGGTTCGAGCCCACCCAGAGACGACAGTTCTCAGTTTGTTGTGCTCCATGATGTGGATGTGACATCCTGAACCTGTAATGAGATTCCTGTTATTTTACCCTGCTGATGGTCAAACCATTGGAACAAAGTGTTGTTGTTTCGTAAACTCCATGTTCAGTTGGATGAGAGCACGAATGGCCAGCGATCAAGCGTCAGGGTCAATTACACCACAAGTCTCTGTGGCGCAATTGGTTAGCGCGTTAGACTGTTAATCTAAAGGTTGGTGGTTCGAGCCACCCAGGGACGACAGTTCTCAGTTTGTTGTGCTCCATGATGTGGATATGACAAGTCTCTGTGCTGGAATAGGTTGGCGCGTTAGACTGTTAATTTAAAAGTTGGTGATTTGAGCCCACCCAGGGATGCTGTCTTTCTGTTCCCAGTGATATGGAAGACATTCCTGGCCTTACAGTAAGCCTGCTTTTGACCTGCTGTGTTTCCTGTTGTCACATGTGATTGGTGTGTTGTTGAACCTGAAAGATAACAAGTTACTATACCTACTGGTAAAATGGCTGTCAATGGTCTCTGATCTTCTGTTACTCAATAGCTTGATCATTCTGTGTTCTCCAAGGAACATATAATTTATTCTTATTAATCTGGCTGGTATGACAACGTAAATGATGTCAATCTGGCATGAAAACCTTAGCATTTATATTTATCTCGAGAAGGACAATGTTGGTCCAGTGTGTTTGTGTGTATATGTACGCCTATACGCCATGAAAGTGACTAGCCACTTCATCATTCTTCCGGAGTCAGTCCCCTAATTATTTTGAATGGGCTTGGCGATTATATATTACGTTTGTGAAAATGCAGTTGTTTAAAATATATATTTATCAGAATATATTTGTGATTGCGGCTGAATTTACTCCTGACAGATGCCTTTTAATATAATGTTGCGCTGACGAACATTGCACTACATTTTTGCCCTTTTAAGGCCATTCAAAAAGCTAACAAACATTAGAAAACTACAGGTCTACTTCCTTGAAAATGTTGCTGCACTTTTGATGCACGTTAACACAACCATTGGAACAAAGTGTTGTTGTTTCGTAAACTCCATGTTCAGTTGGATGAGAGCACGAATGGCCAGTGATCAAGCGTCAGGGTCAATTACACCACAAGTCTCTGTGGCGCAATTGGTTAGCGCGTTAGACTGTTAATCTAAAGGTTGGTGGTTCGAGCCCACCCAGAGACGACAGTTCTCAGTTTGTTGTGCTCCATGATGTGGATGTGACATCCTGAACCTGTAATGAGATTCCTGTTATTTTACCCTGCTGATGGTCAAACCATTGGAACAAAGTGTTGTTGTTTCGAAACTCCATGTTCAGTTGGATGAGAGCACGAATGGCCAGCGATCAAGCGTCAGGGTCAATCACACCACAAGTCTCTGTGGCGCAATTGGTTAGCGCGTTAGACTGTTAATCTAAAGGTTGGTGGTTCGAGCCCACCCAGAGACGACAGTTCTCAGTTTGTTGTGCTCCATGATGTGGATGTGACATCCTGAACCTGTAATGAGATTCCTGTTATTTTACCCTGCTGATGGTCAAACCATTGGAACAAAGTGTTGTTGTTTCTCTCCATGTTCAGTTGGATGAGAGCACGAATGGCCAGCGATCAAGCGTCAGGGTCAATCACACCACAAGTCTCTGTGGCGCAATTGGTTAGCGCGTTAGACTGTTAATCTAAAGGTTGGTGGTTCGAGCCCACCCAGGGACGACAGTTCTCAGTTTGTTTTGCTCCATGATGTGGATATGACAAGTCTCTGTGGTGGAATAGGTTGGCGCGTTAGACTGTTAATTTAAAAGTTGGTGATTTGAGCCCACCCAGGGATGCTGTCTTTCTGTTTCTAGTGATATGGAAGACCTTCCTGGCCTTACAGTAAGCCTGCTTTTGACCTGCTGTGTTTCCTGTTGTCACATGTGATTGGTGTGTTGTTGAACCTGAAAGATGACAAGTTACTATACCTACTGGTAAAATGGCTGTCAATGGTCTCTGATCTTCTGTTACTCAATAGCTTGATCATTCTGTGTTCTCCAAGGAACATATAATTTATTCTTATTAATCTGGCTGGTATGACAACGTAAATGATGTCAATCTGGCATGAAAAACCTTAGCATTTATATTTATCTCGCGAGAAGGACAATGTTGGTCCAGTGTGTTTGTGTGTATATGTACGCCTATACGCCATGAAAGTGACTAGCCACTTCATCATTCTTCCGGAGTCAGTCCCCTAATTATTTTGAATGGGCTTGGCGATTATATATTACGTTTGTGAAAATGCAGTTGTTTAAAATATATATTTATCAGAATATATTTGTGATTGCGGCTGAATTTACTCCTGACAGATGCCTTTTAATATAATGTTGCGCTGACGAACATTGCACTACATTTTTGCCCTTTTAAGGCCATTCAAAAAGCTAACAAACATTAGAAAACTACAGGTCTACTTCCTTGAAAATGTTGCTGCACTTTTGATGCACGTTAACACAACCATTGGAACAAAGTGTTGTTGTTTCGTAAACTCCATGTTCAGTTGGATGAGAGCACGAATGGCCAGTGATCAAGCGTCAGGGTCAATTACACCACAAGTCTCTGTGGCGCAATTGGTTAGCGCGTTAGACTGTTAATCTAAAGGTTGGTGGTTCGAGCCCACCCAGGGACGACAGTTCTTTGTTTGTTGTGCATCCTGAACCTGAATGAGATGGATGGTCAAACCATTGGAACAAAGTGTTGTTGTTTCTCTGTTCAGTTGGATGAGAAGAGGTTGGCGTGTCTCTGTGGTGCAGACTGTTAATCTAAAGGTTGGTGGTTCGAGCCCACCCAGGGACGACAGTTATCAGTTTGTTCTGCTCCATGATGTGGATATGACAAGTCTCTGTGGTGGAATAGGTTGGCGCGTTAGACTGTTAATTTAAAAGTTGGTGATTTGATCCCACCAAAGGGTTGCTGTCTTTCTGTTTCTAGTGATATGGAAGACCTTCCTGGCTTTACAGTAAGCTTGCTTTTGACCTGCTGTGTTTCCTGTTGTCACATGTGATTGGTGTGTTGTTGAACATGAAAGATGACAAGTTACTATACCTACTGGTAAAATGGCTGCCAATGGTCTTTGATCTTCTGTTACTCAATAGCTTGATCATTCTGTGTTCTCCAAGGAACATATAATTTATTCTTATTAATCTGGCTAGTATGACAACGTAAATGATGTCAATCTGGTATGAATAACCTTAGCATTTATATTTATCTCGCGAGAAGGACAATGTTTGTCCAGTGTGTTTGTGTGTATATGTACGCCTATACGCCATGAAAGTGACTAGCCACTTCATCATTCTTCCAGAGTCAGTCCCCTTATTATTTTGAATGGGCTTGGCGATTATATATTACATTTGTGAAAATGCAGTTCTTTAAAATATATATTTATCAGAATGTATTTGTGATTGCGGCTGAATTTACTCCTGCCAGATGCCTTTCAATATAATGTTGCGCTGACGAACATTGCACTACATTTTTGCCCTTTTAAGGCCATTCTAAAATCTAACAAACATTAGAAAACTACAGGTCTACTTCCTTGAAAATGTTGCTGCACTTTTGATGCACGTTAACACAACCATTGGAACAAAGTGTTGTTGTTTCGTAAACTCCATGTTCAGTTGGATGAGAGCACGAATGGCCAGCGATCAAGCGTCAGGGTCAATTACACCACAAGTCTCTGTGGCGCAATTGGTTAGCGTGTTAGACTGTTAATCTAAAGGTTGGTGGTTTGAGCCCACCCAGGGACGACAGTTCTCAGTTTGTTTTGCTCCATGATGTGGATATGACAAGTCTCTGTGATGGAATAGGTTGGCGCGTTAGACTGTTAATTTAAAAGTTGGTGATTTGATCCCACCAAAGGGTTGCTGTCTTTCTGTTTCTAATGATATGGAATACCTTCCTGGCTTTACAGTAAGCTTGCTTTTGACCTGCTGTGTTTCCTGTTGTCACATGTGATTGGTGTGTTGTTGAACATGAAAGATGACAAGTTACTATACCTACTGGTAAAATGGCTGTCAATGGTCTTTGATCTTCTGTTACTCAATAGCTTGATCATTCTGTGTTCTCCAAGGAACATATAATTTATTCTTATTAATCTGGCTGGTATGACAACGTAAATGATGTCAATCTGGCATGAAAAACCTTAGCATTTATATTTATCTCGCGAGAAGGACAATGTTGGTCCAGTGTGTTTGTGTGTATATGTACGCCTATACGCCATGAAAGTGACTAGCCACTTCATCATTCTTCCGGAGTCAGTCCCCTAATTATTTTGAATGGGCTTGGCGATTATATATTACGTTTGTGAAAATGCAGTTGTTTAAAATATATATTTATCAGAATATATTTGTGATTGCGGCTGAATTTACTCCTGACAGATGCCTTTTAATATAATGTTGCGCTGACGAACATTGCACTACATTTTTGCCCTTTTAAGGCCATTCAAAAAGCTAACAAACATTAGAAAACTACAGGTCTACTTCCTTGAAAATGTTGCTGCACTTTTGATGCACGTTAACACAACCATTGGAACAAAGTGTTGTTGTTTCGTAAACTCCATGTTCAGTTGGATGAGAGCACGAATGGCCAGTGATCAAGCGTCAGGGTCAATTACACCACAAGTCTCTGTGGCGCAATTGGTTAGCGCGTTAGACTGTTAATCTAAAGGTTGGTGGTTCGAGCCCACCCAGAGACGACAGTTCTCAGTTTGTTTTGCTCCATGATGTGGATGTGACATCCTGAACCTGTAATGAGATTCCTGTTATTTTACCCTGCTGATGGTCAAACCATTGGAACAAAGTGTTGTTGTTTCGACAACTCCATGTTCAGTTGGATGAGAGCACGAATGGCCAGCGATCAAGCGTCAGGGTCAATCACACCACAAGTCTCTGTGGCGCAATTGGTTACCGCGTTAGACTGTTAATCTAAAGGTTGGTGGTTCGAGCCCACCCAGGGACGACAGTTCTCAGTTTGTTTTGCTCCATGATGTGGATATGACAAGTTTGTTCTCTGTGATGGAATAGGTTGGGTGGAATAGGTTAGACTGTTAATGTTAATTTAAAAGTTGGTGATTTGATCCCACCAAAGGGTTGCTGTCTTTCTGTTTCTAATGATATGGAAGACCTTCCTGGCTTTACAGTAAGCTTGCTTTTGACCTGCTGTGTTTCCTGTTGTCACATGTGATTGGTGTGTTGTTGAACATGAAAGATGACAAGTTACTATACCTACTGGTAAAATGGCTGCCAATGGTCTTTGATCTTCTGTTACTCAATAGCTTGATCATTCTGTGTTCTCCAAGGAACATATAATTTATTCTTATTAATCTGGCTGGTATGACAACGTAAATGATGTCAATCTGGCATGAAAAACCTTAGCATTTATATTTATCTCGCGAGAAGGACAATGTTGGTCCAGTGTGTTTGTGTGTATATGTACGCCTATACGCCATGAAAGTGACTAGCCACTTCATCATTCTTCCGGAGTCAGTCCCCTAATTATTTTGAATGGGCTTGGCGATTATATATTACGTTTGTGAAAATGCAGTTGTTTAAAATATATATTTATCAGAATATATTTGTGATTGCGGCTGAATTTACTCCTGACAGATGCCTTTTAATATAATGTTGCGCTGACGAACATTGCACTACATTTTTGCCCTTTTAAGGCCATTCAAAAAGCTAACAAACATTAGAAAACTACAGGTCTACTTCCTTGAAAATGTTGCTGCACTTTTGATGCACGTTAACACAACCATTGGAACTACTTGGGACGCTTGTTTCCCAACTCCAGAGCTCTGGAAGATGCAAATGCGCTAGCTAAATGCTAATAGTATTAGTTAAAACTCAAAAGTTCATTAAAATACACATGCAGGGTATCAAATTAAAGCTACACTCGTTGTGAATCCAGGCAACAAGTCCGATTTTTAAAATGCTTTTCGATGTGACATCATGAACCTGTAAGCTATTATCTGATAGCATGCACCAATACACTACAACAGAAAAGCACAGCAGGGGACGTAAACAAAATAATTAGCATTTGGATGAGACACAAACCAGCACAATAAAATAGAAAACAGTCATTACCTTTCACCATCTTCTTTGTTGGCACTCCTAGATGTCCCATAAACACTATTGGGTCTTTATTTCGATTAAATCGGGCCATATAAAGCCAAGATATCGTTATATGTAGACTGTGTGATAAACGAAAAAAAGAGCGAGCGATTTCACAACGTAACGTCATTTTTTAAAATTCAAAAAGTAGACGATAAACTTTCACAAAACACTTCGAAATACGTTTGTAATGCTACTTTAGGTATTAGTAAACGTTAATAAGCGATAAAAATAATCCGTGGCGTTGTAAATATCATTAGCTGTCGTCTTGGAAAAAATTTCAGGAGAAGCTCTTCCGGAATGATCTGGGCGGAGACCGGAGGTAAGTCGTGCCCCTCTTTCGGTTCAACCAAGAATCAAAGAGGATTCAATTCATCAAGACTCTAGACAACATGGGGATGCTGTGGGAGTTGAATGCCTTAGTCTTATCTATATTTATCTCACTGTTAACAATTGCTGGAAGTGGCGCAAGGATATTTATTTCCATTTTCTGTGATCAGGTTTTCCTGCACTTTCCGATGTAACGTCCCGTTATTTAATAGCCACAGTCGTGATTTAAAAATGCAGTTTTAAAAACGTCCGAGGCTTTCCTATCCACACATTCTAACCATATGAACATACTATATTCCTGGCATGAGTAGCAGGGCGCTGAAATGTTGCGCGATTTTTAACAAAATGTTCAAAAAAGTAGAGGGTCGACTGAAGAGGTTAACACAACCATTGGAACAAAGTGTTGTTGTTTCGTAAACTCCATGTTCAGTTGGATGAGAGCACGAATGGACAGTGATCAAGCGTCAGGGTCAATTACAACACAAGTCTCTGTGGTGCAATTGGTTAGTGCGTTAGACTGTTAATCTAAAGGTTGGTGGTTCGAGCCCACCCAGAGACGACAGTTCTCAGTTTGTTGTGCTCCATGATGTGGATGTGACATCCTGAACCTGTAATGAGATTCCTGTTATTTTACCCTGCTGATGGTCAAACCATTGGAACAAAGTGTTGTTGTTTCGACAACTCCATGTTCAGTTGGATGAGAGCACGAATGGCCAGCGATCAAGCGTGAGGGTCAATCACACCACAAGTCTCTGTGCCGCAATTGGTTAGCGCGTTAGACTGTTAATCTAAAGGTTGGTGGTTCGAGCCCACCCAGAGACGATAGTTCTCAGTTTGTTTTGCTCCATGATGTGGATATGACAAGTCTCTGTGATGGAATAGGTTGGCGCGTTAGACTGTTAATTTAAAAGTTGGTGATTTGAGCCCACCCAGGGATGCTGTCTTTCTGTTCCCAGTGATATGGAAGACATTCCTGGCCTTACAGTAAGCCTGCTTTTGACCTGCTGTGTTTCCTGTTGTCACATGTGATTGGTGTGTTGTTGAACCTGAAAGATGACAAGTTACTATACCTACT
Organism: Oncorhynchus nerka; assembly: GCF_034236695.1. Taxonomy (NCBI): domain Eukaryota; kingdom Metazoa; phylum Chordata; class Actinopteri; order Salmoniformes; family Salmonidae; genus Oncorhynchus; species Oncorhynchus nerka. The sequence goes on along the minus strand of NC_088403.1, from coordinate 44,896,317 downwards.
GGTAAAATGGCTGTCAATGGTCTTTGATCTTCTGTTACTCAATAGCTTGATCATTCTGTGTTCTCCAAGGATCATATAATTTATTCTTATTAATCTGGCTGGTATGACAACGTAAATGATGTCAATCTGGCATGAAAAACCTTAGCATTTATATTTATCTCGGTGAGAAGGACAATGTTGGTCCAGTGTGTTTGTGTGTATATGTACGCCTATACGCCATGAAAGTGACTAGCCACTTCATCATTCTTCCGGAGTCAGTCCCCTAATTATTTTGAATGGGCTTGGCGATTATATATTACGTTTGTGAAAATGCAGTTGTTTAAAATATATATTTATCAGAATATATTTGTGATTGCGGCTGAATTTACTCCTGACAGATGCCTTTTAATATAATGTTGCGCTGACGAACATTGCACTACATTTTTGCCCTTTTAAGGCCATTCAAAAAGCTAACAAACATTAGAAAACTACAGGTCTACTTCCTTGAAAATGTTGCTGCACTTTTGATGCACGTTAACACAACCGTTGGAACAAAGTGTTGTTGTTTCGTCAACTCCATGTTCAGTTGGATGAGAGCACGAATGGCCAGCGATCAAGCGTCAGGGTCAATTACACAACAAGCCTCTGTGGCTTAATTGGTTAGCTCGTTAGACTGTTAATCTAAAGGTTGGTGGTTCGAGCCCACCCAGAGACGACAGTTCTCAGTTTGCTGTGCTCCATGATGTGGATGTAACATCATGAACCTGTAATGAGATTCCTGAAATTTTTCCCTGCTGATGGTCAAACCATTGGAACAAAGTGTTGTTGTTTCGTAAACTCCATGTTCAGTTGGATGAGAGCACGAATGGCCAGCGATCAAGCGTCAGGGTCAATTACACCACAAGTCTCTGTGGCGCAATTGGTTAGCGTGTTAGACTGTTAATCTAAAGGTTGGTGGTTTGAGCCCACCCAGGGACGACAGTTCTCAGTTTGTTTTGCTCCATGATGTGGATATGACAAGTCTCTGTGATGGAATAGGTTGGCGCGTTAGACTGTTAATTTAAAAGTTGGTGATTTGAGCCCACCCAGGGATGCTGTCTTTCTGTTCCCAGTGATATGGAAGACATTCCTGGCCTTACAGTAAGCCTGCTTTTGACCTGCTGTGTTTCCTGTTGTCACATGTGATTGGTGTGTTGTTGAACCTGAAAGATGACAAGTTACTATACCTACTGGTAAAATGGCTGTCAATGGTCTCTGATCTTCTGTTACTCAATAGCTTGATCATTCTGTGTTCTCCAAGGAACATATAATTTATTCTTATTAATCTGGCTGGTATGACAACGTAAATGATGTCAATCTGGCATGAAAAACCTTAGCATTTATATTTATCTCATGAGAAGGACAATGTTGGTCCAGTGTGTTTGTGTGTATATGTACGCCTATACGCCATGAAAGTGACTAGCCACTTCATCATTCTTCCGGAGTCAGTCCCCTAATTATTTTGAATGGGCTTGGCGATTATATATTACGTTTGTGAAAATGCAGTTGTTTAAAATATATATTTATCAGAATATATTTGTGATTGCGGCTGAATTTACTCCTGACAGATGCCTTTTAATATAATGTTGCGCTGACGAACATTGCACTACATTTTTGCCCTTTTAAGGCCATTCAAAAAGCTAACAAACATTAGAAAACTACAGGTCTACTTCCTTGAAAATGTTGCTGCACTTTTGATGCACGTTAACACAACCATTGGAACAAAGTGTTGTTGTTTCGTAAACTCCATGTTCAGTTGGATGAGAGCATGAATGGCCAGCGATCAAGCGTCAGGGTCAATTACACCACAAGTCTCTGTGGTGCAATTGGTTAGCGCGTTAGACTTATAATCTAAAGGTTGGTGGTTCGAGACCACCCAGAGACGACAGTTCTCAGTTTGTAGTGCTCCATGATGTGGATGTGACATCCTGAACCTGTAATGAGATTCCTCTTATTTTACCCTGCTGATGGTCAAACCATTGGAACAAAGTGTTGTTGTTTCGACAACTCCATGTTCAGTTGGATGAGAGCACGAATGGCCAGTGATCAAGCGTCAGGGTCAATTACACCACAAGTCTCTGTGGCGCAATTGGTTAGTGCTTTAGACTGTTAATCTAAAGGTTGGTAGTTCGAGCCCACCCAGGTACGACAGTTCTCAGTTTGTTGTGCTCCATGATGTGGATGTGACATCCTGGACCTGTAATAAGATTCCTGTTATTTTGCCCTACTGATGGTCAATGCCAACACAAGCCTCTCTAGTGCAATCAGTTAGCGTGTTTGACTGTCAATCTAAAGGTTGGTGCTTCGAGACCACCCAGGGATGACATTTTTCACATTGTGGAGATGTGAACTGACCCTTCCTGACTTGGCGTGAGCTTCCATGAGACTTTGGCCTGCTGAGGGTCAGTATAACCACAAGTCTCTGTGGTGCAATTGGTTGGCGCGTTAGACTGTTAATTTAAAAGTTTGTGATTTGAGCCCACCCAGGGATGCTGTCTTTCTGTTTCTAGTGATATGGAAGACCTTACTGGCCTTACAGTAAGCTTGCTTTTGACCTGCTGTGTTTCCTGTTGTCACATGTGATTGGTGTGTTGTTGAACATGAAAGATGACAAGTTACTATACCTACTGGTAAAATGGCTGTCAATGGTCTCTGATCTTCTGTTACTCAATAGCTTGTTATCTGTGGTCTCCACGGAACATATAATTTATTCTTATTAATCTGGCTAGTATGACAACGTAAATGATGTCAATCTGGCATGAAAAACCTTAGCATTTATTTTTCTCGCGAGGACAATGTTGGTCCAGTGTGTTTGTGTGTATATCTATGCCTATACGCCATGAAAGTGACTCCCCACTACATCATTCTTCCGGAGTCGGTCCCCTAATTATTTTGAATGGGCTTGGCGATTATATATTACATTTGTGAAAATGCAGTTGTTTAAAATATATATTTATCAGAATATATTTGTGATTGTGGCTGAATTTACTCCTGCCAGATGCCTTTTAATATAATGTTGCGCTGACGAACATTGCGCTACATTTTTGCCCTTTTAAGGCCATTCAAAAAGCTAACAAACATTAGAAAACTACAGGGCTACTTCCTTGAAAAGGTTGCTGCACTTTCGATGCACTTTAATAACTCTACCTACATGTACATACTACCTCTGTATCGGTACCCCTCTGTATATAGTCTCGCTGTTGTTGTTTTACTGCTGCTTTTTAATGACCTGTTACTTTTATCTCTTAATAATCTTATCTGTTTTTATTTTAACTGCCTTGTTGGTTAGGGGCTCGTAAGTAAGCATTTCACTGTAAGTTCTACACCTGTTGTATTCAGCTCATGTGACTAATAAAATTGGATTTGATATGATTTCAGAATTAATCTGTATCGAATCTAATCCATTGAAGTGTATACGTAAACTGTCTGGGAGGTATGAGAGGTTTAAGTGCATTTTTGGAGTACATTAATGTCTTCAACAGACATGATGTTGAGATTCTTTAACAAAGGAGCAGATGGAGCCAGGTAATTACTGGATGTGGCTAGTCTTGCAAATGTATTTTGTATGATGAGTAATTTGTGTAGGTAGGAGGTATATGTCCTGGCTCAGACAATATTACAGTAAATTAGAAATGGGTAAATTAAGCTATAGTTAGGAAGCAATCCTGATGAACCAAACCACTAATCTTTCTGATAATACCACCAGATTTCATCACTTTGCTACAGACAAATAGAATATGATCTTTCCACGATAACTTTTCATCAGTTAGAACTCCAGTGTTCGACATTGTTGGTTTACTAACCACCGGCCCTGGCAACCATCGTTACGCTCACCTGGCACCCATCATTACGCGCACCTGTGTCTCATCATGAGACACACCTGGACTCTATCACTTGACTGATTACCTCCCCTATATCTGTCACTTCCTTAGTTCCATTCCCCAGGCAGTATTGACTGTGGTTCATGTTGATATACACGACTTGTGGTTCATGCACTTGCGGTCTGACTCCCAGCTATATGTTACACTAGTGGATGTGAGTTGTTCCATTTCATTACCACCAATTGAGATTCTGGTTCTTTAAAATAAATATATATTTGTTATTCTTACTGTTGAATACAATAACATGAGATATTTTTTTAAATATTTACATATTATTTATTTATCTGGAAACATTCAGAAATGTTGGCCATAGACAATTGGAAGTAGGGTAGAAGACACAGCAGCAAGGCCATTGAATTAGATCAGGAACAAAAAAAGGTCCCAATTATCGAACCCTGTGGCACGCCACAGGATATCTTGGCCCTGGTAGATAAACATCCGTTTGCATGAACAAATTGTTCTCTATCATAACCATAACTATGTAACCAATTATATGTATAATCATGAAAACCGTAATAATGCAATTTTGAAAGTAATATTTCATGATCAACCGTGTCAAATGCTTTGGATAAATCTAAAAAGATTCCAAAAGTGTATTCATTGTTGTTAAGGGGTGTAAAGATGTATCTATCTAGTTATTGTGGGTGCAACTTGAAACAAACATCTACACATTCTGATATCAAACCACAAGCTCTGATATCATCAATTCAGGTCTTAATTCTTCCAATAATGAGGAAGGAACCAGTGGGAGACCATGTAGCCAACCGTAAGGAGAAATTGGTCAGAATATAAACACGCTACTATTTTTTTCTCAGTCTTTTTATGTCTCTTGAATCTTTCTCTCTCTGTTTTTGTGTTTGACGGTGAAGAGGCGTGATCTAAGCAGACCGTACTTACCTAGTAGCAAACAGAGCAAGGTATGCTCAAATCTGTCCTCACAGACAAGTGACTTTCTCGACATCACAGTCCTTCTGACAAACCCCTCTACTTACTATATGATGACATGAGTTAGTGTGTTTGTTTATGAACAAAATTACCTAATTTACTAAGAATGAATTAATTACCTGATTTACGAAGACATGAATGGAAATGAAGATAGTTGCATGCTTTAGATTTGTTTTCGTTTTTTTAATCCTTATTGAGAAAACAGTGCAAAACCTTACTAAACGGCACTAAAAGGAAATTGCAGCAAATATGGTAGAGATATGAAGTAAGAATGTGACCACCCTACATAGATGTTGCATCTCTGTGAGAACCTGAGATTGTATAGCCGATGCCATGCAGACCTGGTTAGTGTGTTGGTGTGCATTTAATCAGGTCATTACCCAGGAACTAAAGATTGATGCTAACTCAATGCTTCTAAAAATCTGCTGACAACCGCAATAAATACAAAATGCTATATTTGTTGGATGTGTTGTAGTATCAAGTTGTGATTATTGTAAATGGTTGAGGGTTCCTTCGCTACAGTGAGATAAATTGAAGAGATTAATGAGTGGTGATTTTGTGTTTTTGGTCTCTGTACACTCTCTGTGCAGAACATGGGAAGTCGGTGGATATTTAAACTTGCAGTCCGTAATTCAAACTACAACAAAATGACCACCCTGTCACTTGTTGTGGTATACGGCTGAGGGATGGGGCTAAGGAAATTCATTCATCTACATTATTTATAATAATTGCCATAAAATAACTGTCAATTTTGGGTTATGACAGTAAAATACTTGAATTGCTACTTTCATTTAAAAGTGCAGAAATTGATGTAGAAATTGCAGATTACACCTTTAAAATAAAATACCACGTAATCAGAAACATGAATATGGCATGTTGTTATTTATTTCATCTCTACTATCTTTGTTGTAGTGCTGACTACACACATCTACTCTGGACACTGAAGATGATGATGGTAGATATTTGTACACTTGATCAAGCCTCCATCTCTTTATGCTTCATCATATATCTTTGTGATTTTTAAAGCTGCTTTTGGATAGACATATTTTGTGTTTTGAGTGTCTCAAAATAACAGGTGTTAAAGTAATTGTTTCATGCTGGTTTTATTTTGTGCAGGACGGGCAAATGCTGTTCTGACCATGCACCCCAAATCCTCCCAGATATTCAGTGGAGAGTCTGTCACACTCAGTTGTAACATACATAGGGGAGAAGTCACTGACTGGAAATACACATGGAGCAAGGATAGTGTAGACTTCCTTAGTAGGAAGCATGAATATGAGATCAGTGAGGTTAAGATTTCAGACAGTGGTGACTACAAGTGTCGGTACACATATTGATCAGAAGAAGCATTCTGAGTTTAGTGATTCAGTCAGACTGACGGTGACAGGTGTATGGTACTAAGAATATACTTTTAACTGATTTATGCACTAACTGCATTTGTCTTCAATGAACTGTTTCCACAGCTCTGCCTACAGCCTCAGTGAAGATAGTCACTACTCTGGAGACACTGTCAAGCTGCAGTGTGAACTATCAGACGACACAGACTGGATTTGCTACTGGTTAATAAATAAAGAACAGCTTTCAAGTCAGACCAGTAAAACCACCACCACCTCCCTCTCTGACCAGGCTGGTCAGTACCAGTGTGAGGGGACAAGGACAAGACCGCCCCATAATTCATATCTCAGCTTATCTTTCCACATCAGCGTCACTGGTGAGCTCACTATTTATCTTCAATCACTATCTGGACTTTCTGAATTCTGAGCCAAGGAGGGTTAATGTAAATACCGTACTGTAAACAGTGTCAATTCTAACTGAATGGAGTCAACATAGAGTATGTAAACTCAACTTCAATCAAAACTTAACTGCAACAGATACATTATTTTACATGACCAAGCATGTATCCAGATGTTTTTGATTTTCTGCTCTCTGTTTTCTTAGCTCTTCCTGAAACTGCACTGAACGTGAATCCAAACCCGGCATACACTGGAGAGACAGGAACTCTGACGTGTTCAGTGGAATTGGACAGTGGCTGGAGCTATACATGGTAGAAAGACAACACTTAGAAAGTAGAGACCTTGTCTGGCAGACACACTACAACAGGAGCCACCTTCACCATCAGTAGAGCTGCTGAGTCTGACCAGCGTCTCTACTGGTGTCAGGGAGAGATCCAGTCCAGATGCATATCATCAATCATCAGTGATCCTGTCACTATCACTGTGAATTATGTTGTGTGTGTGTGTGTGTGTGTGTGTGTGTGTGTGTGTGTGTGTGTGTGTGTGTGTGTGTGTGTGTGTGTGTGTGTGTGTGTGTGTGTGTCTGTCTGTGTGTCTGTGTGTGTGTGTGTGTGTGTGTGTGTGTGTGTGTGTGTGTGTGCGTGCGTGCGTGCGTGTGTTACGCCCCTGAAAACAGGGGAGAAATAATCACGAGAGTGATACGGTGTTGTATTCTCAAGTCAACATTTAGTTCAATGAGAAAAGACCGCAAATTTCCCCAGGAATATGCGTGGAGACCAGAGCAATCGATCTCCGGCTCATAGATTAAGAGCATTTCGTAGATCACAGATTAACACTTTTAGGCACCACAAAATAAAGTAATCAATATAACGTTTACACATTACTCTCACAATTCGTACCCTTTGACAGATTTGAACTTTAACACAATTATATGAATGTTATCAATCTCTATCAACTAATACTGAATGCATATTTTTAACCTTAGATGTTTTAAGATCCTCACATACTATGAACTTACTAATACTTTTCAATGTATAACAGGCTATGAATATGTCCTTTAACCTGTCACACTCTCCCCCGACAAAATAAATGTTGTCCCAACATTACCAACATTGTCTTCTTCAACAGTTCGTATGCACTGGACCTAGAAAATCCTCTTCTGTAAGGTAGTACTTGAGCAGAAGTCACGGGTCACAGTTCAAATATAACTAACAAGTTATATTCACAGTCCATATCTGTTGACCAGCTATATAACACAAGCAGTATTTTCTCATACTATTGATCAACAGTCCATCAATTTTAATGATCTATATGCATAGTCTGTAAATTGTCTCTTTTGACAGTCTGTGAAATCTGACAGTAGTCCATGGTCAAACATGTCAACTCTGTAGCCTCATGTTTGCTGAAGCCCATACATGTAAGGTGGCTGAAAGTAACATTGCTGTAGTGATGGCAGCCATGGAACCAGTCCTGGTGCAGAGTAGACAGGGAACAACTGTGGCTGTGGCTGTATACTGTAGCAGGAAGGGATACCAAGCTGATCATAGGTGATACGTCTTGGAGGGTGTCTCTCTCTTTGTGGCAGCTGGTAGGCTGGTTCCTCAGGTTCAGCAGCATCAGTATATGAAGGAAAGGCACTTGGTGGACGATCATCAGGCAAATTTTCAGCAGGCAAGTTAATCTCCTCAGCAGGTAGGTCTTTAACTGTTGTCTCCTCCAGCCGCTTTTCAACAAGAGGCTGTGCTGGTAGTGTATAAGGGACTGGCACTGCAACTGTCTGTTTCACTGTTGGGGTCTGTGTTCCCACTCTCTCGCTGGTTCAGCATTCCTCTCCTCAGGTACTGTAGGAGATGTGGGAACCTGTAGCGGATCATGATGAAGGTCATATTCATCCCCACTGTCTTCATCAGAATCTAGAGTCTGTGATGCAGGCTGGTGTCTCCTCGTTTTCTGACTTTTGTCCACTTTGGTCATTTCTGGTTGTGTCTCAAAGGTAAGTGGTCACAGGACATGAGCAGATTTCTGTGCAGGACCCTGGAGCGTCCCTACCCTTTTCTGGTCTCAATTCATAAATCGGCAGGTCTGAACCCATTTGTCTCACCACTGTGTGAATTGTATCTTCCCAATAGTTACGGAGTTTTCCTGGTCCTCCTCTTGGTGTCAGGTTTTAATCAGAACTCGCTCGCCAGGCTGTAGCACTGAACTCCTAACTTTAGTGTCATAGTACTTCTTACTTCTTTCAGCGGCTTTCTGAGCATTTTCATTTGCAATGGCGTATGCTTCTTCCATCCCTCGTTTCCAGTTCTCCACGTATTCTCGCTGGTTACTGGAACCTGCCTCTGTGCACAATCCAAAGAGCATATCAACTGGAAGCCTGGGTGATCTCCCAAACAGAAGATAAAATGGTGAATAGCCAGTCACTTACATAACGGGTGCAGTTATAGGCATAAACCAGTTTGTTCAGAGACTCCTTCCAATTTGACTTTTGTGTCTCAGTTAGTGTCTTTAACATTTGCAACAATGTTCTGTTCATGCGTTCCGCTTGACCGTTTCCCATCGGGTGATAGGGTGTTGTCCTGGACCCCGCCATGCCACTGAGTTTCTTTAACTGATGGAACAACTGATTTTCAAATTCTCCCCTTGGTCATGGTGGATGCGGGACGGGAACCCAAACTTCAGGGCAAAATCATTGAAGATGAGATTTGCAGCAGTTTTACCTGACTTTGATGTGGTGGCGTAGGCTTGAGTGAAACGTGTAAAATGATCAACAATCACGAGGATGTACTCATATCCTCCTTTGCATCTGTCGAGATGAAGGAAGTCTATACATACCAGTTCAAATGGCTGTGTTGTCACAATGTTTGTCAGAGGAGCTCTTGTTGCATGGGCTGGCCTTTTCTGCTTGACACAGCTACAAGTTTTAGTCACATAGTGCTCGATGTCAGATTGCATATATGGCCAGAAGAAGTGGTCACGTACTAGTGATACAGTGCGGTCAGTACCTTGGTGTCCCATGTTATTGTGCAACTCTTCCATCACTTTACCTTTGTACTGCTCTGGTAGAACTAACTGCTTGCGGGCTGTAGTGATTCTGTACAAAATGCCATCACTGTCTATTGTCAATTTGTCCCATTCTCTGAATAGGCATTTTGTCTTTGGACTGAATTTCTTTTGCTCTTTAACTGGCGGTTTGGAACCCGACAGTTTGAAATTGAGCACAGGACGGATGACTGGATCAGATTCTTGTGCTTCTCTAATCCCATCTTTTGGGATCGAGCTGGTTGTTGCAGTGGTTGTCTCACCTTCAGCTGATACTGACATAGATGCAGCTGAAAATGACCAAGGTACAACAGCCTCTTTCTGTACCTCAACTGCTTGTATCGTGGCGGCGATGGTGTCTGGTGGAAGCTCCTCAGAACATTCTCTCATCAGTGACTCTACATCCAGTGGCATCCTTGACAAAGCATCTGCATCACCATTCTCTCTGCCTGGCCTGTACTTTATTGTAAAGTGGAAATCAGCCAAGTCTGCAACCCACCTGGAAGTGGTTGCGTTCAGTTTTGCAGTAGACAGAATGTAGCAGAGCGGGTTGTTATCGCTGTATACAGTGAAGGTGGGAGCATAGTACAAATAGTCATGGAACTTATCAGTGATTGCCCATTTTAGAGCTAGAAATTCTAGCTTGCTCGAGTGGTAGTGATAGTTCTTCTCAGCTGCTGTTAAGGTTCGAGAGCCATAAGCAATGACCCTAAGCTTCCCCTCTTGCTTTTGATAAAGAACTGCTCCCAAGCCTTGGTGTGACGCATCAGTGTGTACAACAAATGGCTGAGTGAAATCAGGGAAACCTAAAACTGGTGGGTGAAGCAAACACTCAATCAGCTGTTCAAGTGCCTGTTGATGCTGGTCAGTCCCCAGGATTGGCTTGTTTGAGGGCACCACATGACTTACTTTCTTTGTTTTTGTTTTCCGTGGGTGGTCAGGTAATTTCTCTGAATCTGCTTTCAGGAGGTCATACAGGCAGCTGGCACTCCTAGAAAAGTCTTTGATGTACTGTCTGTAGTACGTGAGTAAACCAAGCATTTTTCTGAGCTGGCCCACAGTCTCTGGTCTGATTTCTTTCAATGCTCTTACTGCTTCAAAATCGGCTGGGTCAACTCGGCTGCCCTCTGCAGACACTATTCTGCCCAAATAACGGACCTGGGGTTTAAAGAGATCACACTTACTTGGTTTGAGTTTAATGCCATACTCTCTGAGACGCTGCAAAACTTTTCGCACATCATTCACATGGCTGTTGAATGTTTTACTGAAAACTAGCGTGTCGTCCAGATAAGGAATGCAGATGTTATCCCGGAGCCCTTCCAAACACTCCTCCATACACCGCTGAAAAGCTGCAGGAGCGTTCATGAGGCCGAATGGCATACGTATCCACTCATAGAGTCCCCACGGTGTCACAAATGCTGTCAGTGGTCTGCTTTCTTCAGAGATGAACCCCTGGTGATACGCTTTCCCCTGATCTAAGAGGAGAACCAGGAATTACCACCTAAACTGTCCATGATGTCTTGGACCCGAGGGATGGGCTGGCGGTCGGGATGTGTCTTTCTGTTCAGGTCTCTGTAATCTATACACAACCGGAGGGTCCCGTCCTTCTTACGACGCACACGACAGGTGAAGAAAATGAAGAGTTTGACTTCCTAACCCAGCCCTGGACTATGAGGTCATAAATGTAACCCTTCATCTCCTGATACAGTGGCCTGGGCACTGACATGTATGTGCGCTTTACTGGTTCAGAGTCCTTTAGAGAAATAGTCATTTTCAATCGTTCAATGCAGCCAATGTCATTGTCTGATCTGGAGAAGGAGTGACACTCTTCTCTAAGCATTTTCCTAACAACCTCTCTGTTCTTCGGTTAGGTGAGTTAAACCTACTGGTGGATCCCACTGTTCAGTAGCAGTACATGGGGTTCGAACGCTGGTGTGATTCACTGTGGCTGAGGTGACAGTTTTTCAAAGACTTGGGCAGGTAACACAGTCATAATGGTTTGTACTGTACCGATTATTGTGCGTCCTAGCAGGGCAATGTCGTGGTCAGTGGGGTTAGAGACATCAAGCAGGATAACTGGAAAACACCTTTACTGACTCTGACTAGTGTGTCAAAGAACTCAAGGTCATCTGGCCACTGCGGGTTCAGGTCTGGCTGGAAAAGCATTGTCATGTCATCTTTGAAAGGCTGGGAAGCTACACGGCACTCAATCTGAATGCTACTGTGTTTTGGTACAGCAACCTTCTCTTTCTTGGTTTTCACTGCGTATTCATCTGTCTGTTCTGCGCTAACAGCCTGTATAAAAGCCCTCACCTTGTTTCTTTTGAGGCTTGGGAAAGCTGTTTTTACTGTACTGTATCGTTTAGTCTTTTCGGTCATTGTCAAGATGTGCTCGATAACATTGAAACCTATGATGGGATGAGATAGGTGACAGCCTTTCATTACCAGCACTGGGATGATCAGTTCCTTTGTTTGGTCAGTTTCAGAGGCTAGACGAAAAGTTGTTTCAATCCATCCCAGGTACGGCATTTCAGTCCCATTTGCTGCAGTCAACCTTAGATCATCAGGTGAGTCCAGGATTTCTGAAACATCTCTCAGCCTTGCGTTTGGGAGAGATTCCTCTTTCCATCGTTCATAAATGACCGATACCTGAGAGCCTGTGTCCCATAAAGCTTGGAGGTGGTGGCGATTCAGGTGACACTCAATAAGGCACTGTCTGCCGACTAGCGAGGTGACCTTACGGGGGTGGCAACCTTGAGCTAGGGATGGTAAGGAGTGGGCATTTTCCTCTGTGCAGGAAAACCTTTCACTGGTAGAGTCACTTTTCAGGTGAGTGCATTTTTCCTTATGTTTAGTCCAATGTTGGTTTTGACATACTTTGGAACAGTACAGTGTCTCTTTACATGATGAACATTGTTTCAGGTTCTCAAATGACTCTTCTCTGGCACAATTTGCACATTTCTGGGACTTTTTGGTAGCTACGGTTAACACTCGTCCCTCAGCGGTAACCCGTTTCCGTTTAAAGGGGCCTCCCTTGATGGTCTGGCTCCCGGATTTTACATCCAGCTTGAAAATGTTCTCCACTCCCACATCGGAAGCAGTGTGTGCAGCGTGCATCTGTTCTGGCCTGCTGGCAGACAAAACACCTCCTTGGAGCTTGAGCAGAGTGGTTGGTATACCAGTTAGGTGCATATTGATGCTGTGCAGGGTCAAGTGCTTGGGACCGACTGTAGTTGCTGTAATACTGCTGCTGGGAAACAGGTGGCTGGGGGTCCCTATCTGGCCTCCTAACTGGGGGTGGGGCATAGGCACAAGGCTGTGACTGAAACATAGGCTGCTGTAATGTCTCCTTAATCTGAGCAATCTCTGCACTGAGACCTTTAGAGAAGCTACACCTGTCTTAAGTTCAGCTAACTCTGTTAACAGTTCTGCGGGTATCGTAGCTTTGGCTTCCTTCACAGAACACTTTGCAGATGGCATATCCTCTAACTGGACTACACTTACAGTTGTAGCAGGCTGTGGGACATTAAAACGCTTTTTGTTTCGTCTTTCTCTCTCATTAGCACAAGCAATGTTAAGCTTCTCTAGCAAAACCTCATCTGATGTTTCGCTCTCTAGCAGGAGAGGCTGCATGTCTATCCTGATACTGTCACTCTGGAGACCCGTAAGGACTGTGTGAAAACACATGCTCTGGACTAGAGCAGGGTCATACTTAAGCCCTGATTCTGACTCCTGGGATGCAAACAGTACTTTTTGCCTCAAATCTAAAACACGCACCAGGAAGCTTTGAGGGTCTCCTTGCTATGCTGTGCTTCTGAAGCTAGCTGTTTGTAAAGCTCTGTTGCACTCTTCTCTTGGAAGTGGGAACGCAGGATACATCTAAGTGTGGGAAGAGTTAGCTGGGGTTTACCTTCCAAGTAGCTGCGTAGCTGTGAGCCTGGAGAAATAGCCCTGACTACTGCGTCTACTATTTCTACCTCAGGATATCCTCTGTTAAGTCCATTTTCAATCTGATGGGCAAGGCTGGAAAAAATCAGTTTTTCTTTTTGGCCCGGTTCACCTATCTGACCAGAAATTTTAAACTCTTTGCGCCAGTATGAGCTGGGCTGTGCATTGGGTGAGAGCGGCACGCTCCCCTGAAGATTGGCATGGTGTTGGGGCTGACGCAGAGAATCACTGGCTTTGGCTGCAGTAATCTGCTCAGTTCCCACCCCTTGTTGTGGGGTTACAGTTCTCAGTTCCTCTATTCTGTGATGTGTTCCAGCTGGTTCAATATCATGGTCAATTTGCCCTGTTTTGTTATCTCTGCCACTGATCATCTCTGTCATTTCGTCTTTAAGTAGCAACAATTCCGACATGCCGCCATCTTCTAACTCTGTGACTTCCTCTCTTCCAAGGAACATCATAATGCGAGTCATTAATGATATGCGGGATTTATCTTTAACATCTCTTCTCTGTTCGCCTGATATTTCAAGGAAATCACATATCTCTAGTAATTTGTCTTTATTCAGGGTGTGCAATTCTCCTACTACCTCTTCCTGTAGTTCTTCCAAGGCGCTTGTCATGTTGACAGAACAGGAGGAACTTTTACTGTGCAGGAGTTGACTCTGAATTAGATGGTCCTTACTGTCTCTGATGGTCGATCAATGGCCTCAGTTGACACGTACTTAACCACTAACTTCCAACTTCCTCCAAACAGCAACACTTTCCTCACTGCAGCCTGCCTGAGTTGTTATGTGGAGATTTAGCTGGCTCGGAATTCAGCGACCAGGATGTGGAAACTGGACATCTGAGCAGCTATCTCAGCGGAGCCTCCAAATATGTTACGCCCCTGAAAACAGGGGAGAAATAATCACGAGAGTGATACGGTGTTGTATTCTCAAGTCAACATTTAGTTCAATGAGAAAAGACCGCGAATTTCCCCAGGAATATGCGTGGAGACCAGAGCAATCGATCTCCGGCTCATAGATTAAGAGCATTTCGTAGATCACAGATTAACACTTTTAGGCACCACAAAATAAAGTAATCAATATAACGTTTACACATTACTCTCACAATTCGTACCCTTTGACAGATTTGAACTTTAACACAATTATATGAATGTTATCAATCTCTATCAACTAATACTGAATGCATATTTTTAACCTTAGATGTTTTAAGATCCTCACATACTATGAACTTACTAATACTTTTCAATGTATAACAGGCTATGAATATGTCCTTTAACCTGTCACACGTGTGTGTGTGTGTGTGTGCGTGTCTGTGTAGAAATGTTACTTTATTTATTTTCTACAACTACCTCAGAGTCTGACGGTGATTTGCTGTTCTCTCTCCAGGTGTAACTCCTGGACCCTCAACATCAGTCCTAGTAGGAGTGGTTGTGGGCCTGGTTGTTGCTGGTGTTCTACTGGCTACTGCTACACTACAGGACTGTTCTGCTAGCACAGACTGGAATATGTTCCAGGATTCATCCAATGGCATTGAGGAATACACCACCTCAGTCATCGGCTTCATCAATAAGTGCATCGATGACGTTGTCCCCACAGTGACTGTAAGTACATATCCCAACCAGAAGCCATGGATTACAGGCAACATCTGCATCGAGCTAAAGGCTAGAGCTGATGCTTTCAAGGAGCGGGAGATGAATCCTGACGCTTATAAGAAGTCCCGCTATGCCCTCACATGAACCATCAAACAAGCAGAGAGTCAATACAGGATTAACTTGTTGACGTTACCCATCCCAGTAGCGGGGTAATTGTCATCAGCAACCGCTGTATAGCATAGCGCCACAGTCAAATAATATAAAAAAAATAAAAAAAATCATATTCATGAAATCACAAGTGCAATATAGGAAAACACAGTTTAACCTTTTGTTAATCCACCTGTCGTCTCAGATTTTGAAATTATGCTTTACAGCGAAAGCAATCCAAGCGTTTGTGTAAGATTATCGATAGCATAACATAACATTATGTACACTAAGCATTATGTAGCTAGGTCATGAAAATCAGAAAAGCAATCAAAAAATTGTTTACCTTTGATGATCTTCGAATGTTTTCACTCATGAGACTCCCAGTTACACAACAAATGTTCCTTTTGTTCCATAAAGATTATTTTTATACCCAAAATACCGACATTTGTTTGTCGCGTTATGTTCAGAAATCCACAGGAAAGAGCTGTCACCACAACGCAGACTATTTTAAAATATATATTCGATATTATATCAACCGAATGTGTAGCTTTTTCAATAACAGTGGGAGGAACAATGGCGTATTTACTTGCGCAAAACTCACTTTGAGAGCCCCCACCTATCCACTTACGCAATGTCATCCTTCACGCTAATTTTTCAAAATAAAAGCCTGAAACTATGTCTAAAGACTGGTGACACCTTAGGGAAGCCACAGAAAAGGGAATCTGGTTGATATCTCTTTAAATGGAGGATAGGCATGCATAGGAACAGAGGTTTCAAAATAAGAGGCACTTCCTGATTGGATATTCCTCAGGCTTTCGCCTGCAATATCAGTTCTGTTATACTCGCATACAATATTTTGACAGTTTTGGAAACTTTAGAGTGTTTTCTATCCTAATCTGACAATTGTATGCATATTCTAGTTTCTGGGGCTGAGAAATAGGCAGTTTCAAATGTTTTTTTTAGCCAAAAACGAAAATACTGCCCCCTACACTCAACAAGTTAACATTGAAACCTACTACACCGTCTCTGATGCTCGTCGGATGTGGGAGGGCTTGAAAACTATTATGGACTACAAAGGGAAACCCAGACGCGACCTGCCCATTGACGCAAGCCTTCGAGGCAAGCAACACTGAACCATGCACGAGAGCACCAGCTGTTCTGGATGACTGTGTGATAACGCTCTCGGTAGCCGATATGAACAAAACCTTTAAGCAGGTCAACATTCACAGAGCCACAGGGCCAGATGGATTTCCAGGACGTGTACTCAAAGCATGCGCGGACCAACTGTAAAGTGTCTTCACTGACATTTTCAACCTCTCCCTGACCGAGTCTGAGTCTGTAATACCTACATGTTTCAAGCAGACCACCATACTCCCTGTGCCCAAGGAAGTGAAGATAACCTGCTTAAATGATTACCTCCCCGTAGCATTCTCGTTGGTAACCATGAAGTGCCTTGAAAGGCTGGTCATAACTCACATCAACAGCATCCTCCCGGACACCCTAGACCCACTCCAATTCGCATACCACCCCAACAGATCCACAGATGACGCAATCTCAATCGCACTCCACACAGCCCTTTCTCACCTGGACAAAAGGAACACTTACGTGAGAATGCTGTTTATCGACTATAGCTTGGCTCACACTGATCCTTATTAACACTGGGGCCCGTCAGGGGTGTGTACTTAGTCCCCTCCTGTATTCCCTGTTCACCAACTACTGCGTGGACAAACATGACTCCAACACCATCATTAAGTTTGCTGATGACACAACAGTGGTAGGCCTGATCACTGACAACGATGACATGGCCTATAGGGAGGAGGTCAGAGAACTGGCGTTGTGGCGCCAGGACAACAACCACTCATCTTGTTTGTCTTGATCATGGACTACAGGAAAAGGCGGGCCGAACAGGCGGGCCGAACAGAGTTTCAAGTTCCTTGGTGTCCACATCACCAATGAACTTTCATGGTCCAAACACACCAATACCCTTTCCCCCTCTGGAGACTGAAAATATTTGGCTTGGGTCCCCAGATCCTCAAAAGGTTCTACAGCTGCACCATCGAGAGCATCCTGATCGGTTGCATCACCGCCTGGTATGGCAACTGCTCGGCATCTGAACGTAAGGCGCTACAGAGGGTAGTGTGAATGGCCCAGTACATCACTGGGGCCAAGCTTCCTGCCATCCAGGACCTATATAATAGGCGGTGTCAGAGGAAAGCCCATAAAATTGTCAAAGATTCCAGTCACCCAAGTTACAGACAGTTTTCCCTGCTACCGCACGGCAAGTGGTACCGGAGTGTCAGTCAAGTCTGGGACCAAAAGGCTCCTCAGTAGCTTCTACCCCCAAGCCATTAGACTGCTAAACAATTCCTAAATATCGCAACCAGACAATTTACATGACCCCCCCCCCCCCCTCCCCTTGTGTACTGCTGCTACTCATTGTTTATTTGTTACATATGCATAGTCACTTCGCCCCCACCTGTAAAGATTAAGTCAACTAGCCTGTACACTGAGTTGGTACCAGTACCCACTGTATATAGCCTCGTTATTGTTATTCTTATTGTGTTTATTTTAGCCTACTCTTGAACTCCACTGTTGGTTAAGGGCTTGTCAGTGAGCATTTCACTGGAAAAGTCTACACTTGTTATATTCGGCACGTGGTTCGAATTTTGTGGTCGGGCCATACAATGAACAAATGATCCGACCGTTCCAGCCAGTGCCTCCATTCCTTCAACGCCATCATCACTGCGAGAAGCTATCGATTCCCCACATCGTAATTTTTCTCCATGGCTTTGAGGGGATGGGAGAAGAAGGCGCAGGGATGTAGCTTCAGGTCCAGGGCAGAACGTTGGGACAGGACCGCCCCCACTCCTACATCAGAAGCATCGGCCTCCACCATGAACTGAAGGGAAGGGTCAGGATGAACCAAGATGGGAGCAGTGGTGAAGTGGTGTTTGAGGTCCCGGAACGCCCGGTCAACAGCAGGGTACCACATGAACGGAACTTTGGGAGAGGTGAGTGCTGACAGGGGGGAAGCCAGGGTGCTGTAACCCAGGATGAAGCAGCGATTAAAGTTGGCGAACCCCAGGAAACTTTGCATTTGCACCCTGGCCAATCCACTACCACTCTCACCTTCCCGCAATCCATCTGGACACTCCCAGCGGAGATGATGTACGCCAGAAAGGGGATGGTGGAGCGATGCAACTCGCACTTCTCTTCCATAACAGCTAACAGCTGATTCTCCAGGAGGCGTTGAAGAACCTGTCAGACATGGAGCACATGTTCTTGGGGGGAGCGGGAGAAGATTAGGATGTCATCAATGTAGACGAAGACGAACCGGTTCAACATGTCATGGAGAACATCATTTATCAGAGCCTGGAACACAGCAGGGGCGTTGGTGAGGCCAAATAGCATGACCAAATACTCACAGTGGCCACTGGCCGTATTGAAGGTGGTCTTCTACTCATCCCCTTCCCATATCCGCATTTGGTGTTAGGCATCCGTAGATCCAGCTTGGAAAACACGGTGGCCACCTGGAGTGGCTCGAAGGCTGAGGAGATAAGTGGTAGCGAGTAGCGGTTCTTCACCGTTATGTCATTGAGTCCTTCTCCACAAAGAAGAACCCTGCGCCAGCAGGAGAGGAAGACGGATGGATAAATCTGCAGATAGGGAGTCCCCAATGTAGGTCTCCATAGCCTTGGTCTCCGGTCTCGACAGCGAGTACAGTTGTCAAACGGGGCGGAGTGGTGCTAAGGAGAAGGTCAATCCCGCAGTCATATGGTCGGTGCAGCGAGAGCGAAATGGCCCGTGCCATGTTGAACACCTCCCGATGATCCTGGTACTCCGCGGGAATGGCGGAGAGGTCCGGGGCACCTTCCGAGCCCCCAGGAAGATGTCCCGGGGCAGGTTGTGCTGACTTCAGACAATGGGCATGGCATCACAGACTCCAGCCCATGATGGCACCAGTAGACCAGTTGATGAGGGGATTGTGTTGCTGGAGCCAGGAGAATCCCAAAACCACGGAAATCTGAGGAGACTTGATGAGCAGAAATGGAATAGTTTCAGTGTGATTCCCTGACACAGGGACCCGGCCAATGGAGTTCACATCCAGTGCCCTAACATCCATGGGAATGGAGAGGGGCTGAATGGGGATGTTCAGCTCGGAAGCCAGGGTAGTGTCCAAAAAGCTCTTGTCGACCCCAGAGTCAATGAGACCTGGGAAGATTTAGACTGGTTTCCCCACAGCAGAATGGCATGAAAAGGCATTCGATCAAGGGAAGCAGAAAAGTTCTCCATATGGCCCACCGGAGTACTCGCTCCTACCGGTGAGCCTGGTCTTTTTAAAGTACAAGAAGACACAAAATGACCAAGAGTCCAGGAATACAGACAACTCTTAGTGTTGATCCTGTATTGCCATTCTGCTGGCGTAAGCCCAGCTCTGCGTAGGCTCCAAAAGTGGTGACTCAGCCGTCTTCGGCGACTCTCCGGGGAGGTCGGGAAGCCTCGGGTTCTATCGGCAATGGGACCATCGGGGACTTCCGGGATGACTCGGAGGCAAGGTGGAATCACTGGACGTGCGAGCGAAATCAAATTAACTCTCCCTATGTCGTTCCCGTAATTACCCATTGATTCTGATGGTCAATGCAGGGAAGGAATCGAGATCAGTTGGTAACTCCCGAGCAGCAAGCTCGTCCTTGACCTCCTCCAAGACCCTGTGCAGGAACATATCGAATAGCGCTTCCTGGTCCCAAGCACTCTCCGCTGCCAACATGTGGAATTTCACTGCATAGTCTGCCACACTGAAGGAAGTCCTGCCGAAGCTGGATTATTTTACGGGCAGCTTCTCTCCCAGAGAGAAGCATCAAAACCACATCTTCACCTCTCCCACGAACCCCTCCAGACTAACGCATATGGTCGGTTGTTGTTCCCATACAGCGGTAGCAAAGGTGAGAGCCCTCCCGGACATCAGCGTAATGAGGTAGGCCATCTTGGAGCAATCCGAGGGGAAGGAGGAGGGCTGAAGCTCGAAGATGAGGGCACGCTGAGCTAGAAACACCTGACAGGTGCTTGGCTCTCCATTGAAGAGTTCCGGGGGAAGTAAGCGGATCTCCCGAGAAGGTGGAGTGACCGATGAGACGACGCTGCTAACAGCTGAGTTACTCAGGGGCTGTGAGATTACCACCGTGGTAGGCTGTCTCCTAGGCAAGCCGCGGAATTGCTCCAGCAAAATGTCCAACGCCCGTTCATGGTGTTCAGCCAACGTTTGGACCCCTTCTATAAGGCCACGAAGCAATTCCTCATGAGTGCAGATGGTGGCTCATTTGGAGGAGATGGCGTTGAGCAGTTGGCCCCGGGTCTGCTGGGTCAGTCATGGCCAGTTCATCCTATCACGTTTCAGGTAAGACCCAGATGCAGACAATGTCGAAGTAACAACAGTTTATTAATCCAACAGGGGCAGGCAAAAGACAGGTCATGGGCAGGCAGGGGTCAGTAATCCAGAAAGGTGGGGCAAAGGTACAGGATGGCAGGCAGGCTCAGGGTCAGGGTAGGCAGAATGGTCAATTCCAGGGAAACAAGAAAACAGGAACAATCGAGAGACAGGAGCAGCGTGAAATCCTCTGGTAGGCTTGTAGAAACAAAACGAACTGGCAACAGACAAACAGAAGAACACAGGTATAAATACACAAGGGATAATGGGAAAGATGGGTGACACCTAGAGGGGGGTGGAGACAATCACAAAGACCGGTGAAACAGATCAGCGTGTGACACAGAATATTATACTGCTAGTCAATATGCATCAGAGGTGTGAGGTTATGATAGGGGGAATATGAAAGGAGGGATGTCCAGTCGTACTTTTCTTCTTCTTGGCTTTGGCCTTCTGTTTAAGGTCAACCTCAGCATAGGTCGCATCAACATCAAGTCAGTTACTGCTGATAATTGACATTTCCAGTCAACAAATGAAGGAATTAGTTTATTGCATATTTTGCATCTTCTTTGAAACTCAAAAAATCGCACATTTAGATTTCACCGACTGCCAACCTGTAGAATGGGTCTCACCTGTGGTCTTCCCTGTCTTGACCTCAGAATAGACTGGATTTTCTTTTGGATCAGCTGGCATTTTAGAGGAGGAGGAAAAGGATGAGAGAATTTGTATGTTTTATCAAATTTGATGAGTAAAAACACTGCTACATTTTGTATTAATTTACGTGACAGTGGAGAAGTACTTATCTTTTTCTTGTCCAAATTTTTGAGTTGAATCTGTGCGTACGTGACCTCACT
The DNA here is from genome assembly GCF_034236695.1 of Oncorhynchus nerka. Taxonomy (NCBI): domain Eukaryota; kingdom Metazoa; phylum Chordata; class Actinopteri; order Salmoniformes; family Salmonidae; genus Oncorhynchus; species Oncorhynchus nerka. Next base: position 44,874,736 of record NC_088403.1, on the reverse strand, counting down.
TGGTCCAGCAGTAGCAGCACCAGCATCTGAAATATACAGGTAATACACTAATATCTCTACTTACTGTTAGTATGTCAGTAATATTAAACATATGAAGAACAACTGCAACAACAACTCTACACTGTATTCATGCTAAACATAACTGTTTTAAACTTTTGTAATTAGACATTCATGAAAAAGTTACATGAGAAATTCTAAAATCTCATCTTTGGCGTTTTTATATCGACACAGCAGTACCGGGAGAATGGCCAGTAGAACACCAGCAACAACCAGGACCACAACCACTCCTACTAGGACTGATGTAGACGGTCCAGGAGTTACTAGAGAACAGCAAATCACTGTCAGGTTCTGAGGTAGTTGTAGAAAATAAATAAAGTAGTACACATTTCTACACAGACTCGTACACACACACACACACACACACAGACACGTACACACACACACACACACACACACACACACACACACACACACACACACACACACACACACACACACACACACACACACACACACACACACACACACACACACAGACACACAGACACACACACACACACACACAACATCCTTCACAGTGATAAGATCACTGATAAATGATTATGTGGATCTGGACTGGATCTCTCCCTGACACCAGAAGAGACCCTGGTCAGACTCAGCAGCTCTACTGATGGTGAAGGTGGCTCCTGTTGTAGTGTGTCTGCCAGACAAGGTCACTACTTTCTTACACGGAACACAAACCGGCTCCGCGCGTGAGCCATTGTGCGCTATCGTGCATAAATGTATTTTGTCCCCCTACCCCAAACGTGATCACGACACACAGGTTAAAATATCAAAACAAACTCTGAACAAATTATTACATTAATTTGGGTACAGGTCGAAAAGCATTAAACATGTATGGCAATTTAGCTAATTAGCTTGCAATTGCTAGCTAATTTGTCCTATTTAGCTAGCTTGCTGTTGCTAGCTAATTTGTCCTGGGATATAAACATTGAGTTGTTATTTTACCTGAAATGCAGAAGGTCCTCTACTCCGACAATTAATCCACACACAAAACGGTCAACCTAATCGTTTCTAGTCATTTCTCCTCCCAGGCTTTTTCATCTTTGAACTTATATGGTGATTGGCATCTACACTTTCTTAGCATTACCACGACAACCAGCAAAATAGTTTGTCTTTCAATCACCCACGTGGGTATAACCAATGAAGAGATTGCACATGGGTACCTGCTTCTATAAACCAATGAGGAGATGGGAGAGGCAGGACTTGCAGCGCGATCTGCGTCAGAAATAGGAATGACTTCTATTTTAGCTCTTGGCAACGCAGAAGCTCGTTGTCGTGCGCGAGCAGTGTGGGTGCAATAATTGAATAACGTATATTTCTAAATGTATTTTGTAACGCTCACGCACGCGACGTGTCCGGTCTGGTCAGCATGTTTAGCGTTGTCTTTGTACCATGTATAGCTCCAGCCACTGTCAGACCTCACTGAACACGTCAGAGTAACTGTCTCTCCAGCGTATATGCAGGGTTTGGTGTTATGGTCAGTGTAGTTTCAGTCAGAGCTAAGAAAACAAAGACCAGAATGTCAAATCTGGATACATGCTTGTTTATTTAAAATCCTTTATCTGTTGGAGTTAAGTTTTGATGAAAGTTGAGTTTACATACTGTAGGGGTATGTTGACTCCATTCAGTTAGAATTGACAGTGTTTACAGTACGGTATTTACATTAACCCTCAATGGCTCAGAATTCAGAAAGTCCAGATAGCGTCAACAGTGATGTTGATGTGGAGAGATAAGCTGAGATATGAATTTTGTGGAGGTCTTGTCCTTGTCCACTCACGCTGGTACTGACCAGCCTGGACAAAGAGAGATGGTGATGGTTTTACTGCTCTGACCTGAAATCTGTTCTTTATTTATTAACCAGTGGTACGTCCAGCCTGTGAAGTCTGATATGTCACAATGCAGCTTCTATCAGATACAGAGGTACCATACTCTGGAATTCTTATCTTCACATTGTCAAAACCTCATCGTCCCTCAATAACTTCAAGCGAAGACTGGGGGTCAGCCTGATGAACCAAACTACCCAATAATCCCCTTCATGTAGCCTAACTGTCACTCACACACACAAACATGTGTACCCACATATAATCAAATATGTTTTTCTTGTTTACTGAATATATTATGTACACTTAGAATTAATTTGCTTTGTTTAACTTATATTTGTGGTGTGGTTTTCAAATCAGCCCTTTTGGGCTTCTAACCTCAATAAATAAAAGATAGATAGATAGATAGATAGATAGATAGATAGATAGATAGATAGATAGATAGATAGATAGATAGATAGATAGATAAAACATCTGGTGTTTCTTATCGCCCCCTTCAGGACAGACCTGTAACTACTCCTCATTCTTGTGGATCACACTATAGAAACTAAGATGTGATTGGTCACATAGCAACAACATAACCCCTCAGTCTACTGGGTCTGTCCCCTTATTCCTTCCTCTCTCTATGTCATCATATTAGTGTATATTATATATTTCTCAGGCTCATGCTACAACCTGATTGAAAGCTGTAGTGACCAACACCTCCACATCTCTGCAGTCAGAAAACACAGTGTAACCAAACAACATCATCATCTGTTGCCACATTTATTGTGCATATATGACATACTTCATATTCTATGAATGAAACATTTTCTTGTCCAATAAAGGAAATAGTTAGCTAACAATATTCAAAATACAGAGAAATACATGAATCATCATCATCGCAGAGTTGCACATAAAGTGTACTCCATTCTAAGCCTCTGGCAAGTCCTCCGGACCCCTACAGTTCCTGCGGCTGTGACACGAATGGGGCTTTGACAGAATTAGAAAGGTGCAGATGCATGAAGAGAAACAGAAAAAATAGCATCTGATGTCATGTTCATCTCGACACCACTTCCTCTTACTGTAAAAGTAAATGGACACATCAACACTGTGGTCTTTCTGTGGGAGGAAGAGAGAACTATAGTATATATCAGAGAAAGAAACTTAGTGGATAAGACATAGTTGTACAAAAAGTGAAGTCAATATTGCACTTACCATATCTGGTCATGTTGACATTTTCAGTACAGTCTTTGTCACTAAGAGAGGTGTCAAAGGTTTGACGTCATGGCATGTTTATCATTTGGTTTATGTTGTAGCTATTTGGAGGTCAACTGCATGTAGATGTCCTTGAGTTACCGTCTGTCAACTGTTCAAATTAATAACCCAGGAAAGTAGTGATCACAGTGATAGATTGAATGTAAAAGATAAATTAATAAGTGAACTACAGATAATGTATGATGCCAGAACATTGTCATTCTTCTCTCTGAAAAGGACATAATACCTTGCACAACTTTTCATGTGTACTCAACAGCCCAGCAACAAGGTTTTCACAGGTTTTTGCATATGATTACAACCATTTCTCTATTTGACTCTCTGATCACATTGGGAAAAGACAGCTTCACAGAGTGCCTTCCTTCACAAACCCACTCTGCTAAAGATGAAGAGAGCAAACCATGTCCCCTCAACTATGACAAACAAGTGACCTAATGTGAAGTTCCTCAGGCTTTTAATTTCATACACTTTGCACTGGAAAAAGTCTAACTTAACCAATTGCTTAATTAGCATTTCTATGCAAGTTGACTGGACTTAAAAATGACAAGAAGTTGAGCCAATGTGTTAGTCTTTAATCAACAAACTCTGCTTGAAGTCAGTTGTATTTGAACAAGCTTGTTGAGTAAAATACATAATTAATGTTTGCTCAAAACAACTCAAAACGACACCAATCATCATCATTATCATTATTCCAGCATGAACTCTTGCAGATTGATTTTCTCAACGGTTTGTTTCAATACCTTTTGTATTGGTGTGGGGGCTGTGCTTTGGCAAAGTGGGTGGGGTTATATCCTGCCTGTTTGGCCCTGTCTGGTGGTATCATCGGATGGGGCCACAGTGTCTCCTGACCCCTCCTGTCTCAGCCTCCAGTATTTATGCTGCAGTAGTTTGTGTCGGGGGGCTAGGGTCAGTCTGTTATGGAGTATTTCTCCTGTCTTATCCGGTGTCCTGTGTGACTTTAAGTATGCTCTCTCTAATTCTCTCTTTGTTTCTTTCTCTCTCTCTCGGAGGACCTGAGCCCTAGGACCATGCCTCAGGAATACCTGGCATGATGACTCCTTGCTGTCCCCAGTCCACCTGGCCGTGCTGCTGCTCCAGTTTCAACTTTTCTGCCTGCGGCTATGGAACCCTGACCTGTTCACCGGATGTGCTACCTTGTCCCAGGCCTGCTGTTTTCAACTCTCTAGAGACAGCAGGAGCGGTAGAGATACACTCAATGATCCGCTATGAAAAGCCAACTGACATTTACTCTTGAGGTGCTGACCTGTTGCAACCTCAACAACTACTGTGATTATTATTATTTGACCATGCTGGTCATTTATGAACATTTGAACATCTTGGCCATGTTCTGTTATAATCTCCACCCGGCACAGCTAGAAGAGGACTGGCCACCCCTCATAGCCTGGTTACTCTCTAGGTTTTTTCCTAGGTTTTGGCCTTTCTTGCGAGTTTTTCCTAGCCCCCGTGCTTCTACACCTGCATTGCTTGCTGTTTGGGGTTTTAGGCTGGGTTTCTGTACAGCACTTTGAGATATCAGCTGATGTAATAAGGGCTATATTAATAAATTAGATTTTATTTGATATTTACTATGACTGGTTGATTAATCTTATGCTACACAAACATAGATAACATCGATTTTTCTCAACTATTCCAATCTGTTAGTAGTTAGACTTATTTCACCCATTACTGATATGTTTGTTCCAGTTTATATGATTTAGAAATTCTCAAAATCAATCTTCCCTACCCCAACAGTCATTCTGAATGCAGGTTGCGTGTGACTGAAAGTTTAAATGGTTGGATATCCTAACTCTGGCTGGATTCCAATAGAAATGACACATCCCTTTGCAAGCCGGCATAATTTGACTAAACCAGGAGCTTCAGACCAGTGTGTTAGGGTGTCACTAGGCCCTCAGGGGATTTATGATATATGTAATGTGTTGTCATAATGAGTTTAATTTTAAAGATAACATATCCACATAGACAATCACTTGGTGAAGGCTAGAGTACTTAAAACCATTCAATACAACAATCATGCCTCTGCCGCTAACAAATACAGTCATGAGAGTTAATTACAATTCACTCTAAATGCAAGGCACGCAAGGCATGCAAATAAGGTATACTTATTTGTTTTTCTCTGAATAGCATATTTGTTTTTTAGAATGAACTGAATTACATCTGGTAATTGGGACAGACATGAATGCCATTTTGGAAATGCTGACAAATCAAATAAGACCATCTACAATCAACACGCAACCAAGGCTCTAGAGCATATACTCTCTGATTACAACCTCATTGATGCCTGGCGAGCACATAATAACAACGCAAAAGAGTACACAGGCATAAATCAACCTCACTAATCAATGTCCTACTAGTATCTAAAACAATTGTCTTTAATCTAGAAAATAGAAATTCGACATGAGCTTGTCTGATCACCACGCCTTCTACTGCCTATTACACATTTCCAAATCTTCTAATTGTATCTAGGCCTTCAAAGGAACATATAAGGCCTTATGATATACTGTATATATGAGACTCATCAAAGGGAGAAGGAAATAGAAGCAAATAGTGTAGGTTGGGATGAAATTTAACAGTAACATCTAGGCCTATCTACAGAATATACACGTGTAAGTTGCAGAGGATGCAGAAGGTTACATATCTATGGAAGGCCCAACCTATGACCACATCCTGTTCAGCTCACAGTACTTCCTGGTAGGGAGATTGGGGGCCTTCTGGGCGTCCAAATGTGATCTTGTCATACAGAGTCTGTGGCTACATGTGACAGATAATCAAGAAGAAACTGTTTCAGCATCAAGAAAGGTAGTGACTATTCTCAAAGTAGACTACATAGTCTTCCATTCAATCACATACATTTGACCATTATGACCATTTATATCTTACCTTGTTCAATCTTGGGATAACCATTGACAGTTTCATAGATGGATATTGGGTTTACATGACTGTTTGATCTTGTCTGGAATCAAAATACAGCCCATTACAATACAATACATACAGCTTTATCACATTCAGATACATAATAACGGCAATGTATACTTACATCTCTAATTATTGTGTTGTCCATAATATCAGCATATATTGTGTTGTCAGTTAGATCTGCTGTGTTTTATAAGAACAAAATATCAACCAATCAGAAACATTTTATACAGGATATCAACAAACATACTCAGGAATTAATGAGGGGTCTCACTCTTTTTCTAATTTCTAGCAAATCCCCCCAAAAATCAAACCAGCTGAAGAATACTTCTAGAACCACCTGAAATGTCACTTTAAGTACAGTTGAGGCCCCTAAGCTGTACATACCTGTGTTACTTCGGCCCCTGCAGTAGCACACTGCCACAGCTACAGTGAGGATTAGCACCACAGCGCCTCCTACTGATATTCCGATGTACATGGTATACCACGCCAGTCCTGTCACATATTGTACAACACACATGATTAGACTATACCATATGATAAAGACTAAATGGCTCTATATCATATACATCCAATGTAATCACATGCATTACATATTATATTTGACAACATAAGCGTATAAGCACACTGAACGTGTATGGAAGGATTATTATGAAATCTAGGTACCTGGGGTGGTTGTGTCATTTCTACACTTTACTGTCGCAGAGGCAGTTTTCCAACTGACTAGGTTGGAGGCGTTGCAATTTACACTGATGTCTCTCTCTGCTGGTGAGAGAGAGAAGTGAATCTGCTGGCCATCCCCGTAGATCTCATTGTCTATCTCCCAGGTGTAGGTAATGTTGGGGTAGGAGGACACGTTGCACACCAGCAGCACCATACAGGAGTGGTTGGACAATAGCTTGATGTCTGTCTGGATCGCCACCTTGGATATAGGCTCTGACCAACCAGGAGAGAGATAGAGACTCATAATCAGTCCTACCATAGCCATACCACCAGGAGAAAGACTTGAAAATATGATGGATATTTAACAAAGCATGGTGAGTTAGGTCAGTATTAAACTACAAAATCTATGTAATAGTTTAAAGATCATCAGCCATGGTTATGGATATACATTAGAATGATATCAAAATTGGATGCAATAATGGTATTAACAGCCTACCGTGGACCTTCAGAGTGATGGTCTTACTGCCAATCTGACCTTTGTCCCCTTCGCCTGTATGTAGAAAATCCCCTGAGTCTTGCAGTGTCAGTTCTCTGACTGTTAAACTGTAGTTGTTGGTGTTCATCTTTAGTCTCCCCTCAAACTGGGATCCAGGTGAATATACAACTTCTGAGTTGAATTCTGCAATATCCTTTCCCATAAACTTCCACACCAAGGATTTGAAATGTCCCGTCTCTAAGCCCGCCTGCAGCTCCACGGAGTCCCCCACTCTCTTGTTGATGATCAGAGGAACACCTACACCTGCAACACACAAATACACACGTTATTCTGACATCAATCAATGGTTGCACACTATATTACAATGATCGTATTACTGTGTAATTATTCATGTAGTACAATGTAGCAAGGGTTGTAATTACTTATTGTTACACTGTAATACTTGTTACAGTGTGCCTACATGAATAATTACACAATAATAGACTGCAATGCAGAGTCTTACCTAATCAATAATGTATTGTGTTTTATAAGCACGTTTCCAGGTTTCATTTTGTGCTGTACGTGGCAATTTACATATTTTCACATTATATCTTTACGTATCTGAGTGTGTGGGTCCTTTTTGACGTCATTAAAGTCCACTCCTCCCCCACATTCAGTAGAACAGGATGAGATGACAGGAAAAGAGAAGTGGGGTTGGATCTGATAACCCCTCCTCAGCTCATAAGTACAAATACCAATGTGTTTCATGTGTAATTATTCACCAGAAATGGGCAACATTATAATTACATATCAGTCTGAAGTAATGTTTAATAAACCCTTATTAAAAAAAACGTCATTCATGAATTAAGAAAAAAAACACAGTTACAGGTCATTGAAGTATTTAAGACAGAAATGCAGTTTTCCCAGTCGGACAATGTATCATATTATGTAATAGAAACAATCATTTGATTCAGTCCCATATCACCATAAATGTGATGAATGACAGCCATTAGGCACAGGGTTGTTTGGTCTGTTGCGTTCTAGAAGCACTGCAACAGCTGCTGACCCAACCACACTCATTCAAAACTGCAGAATACACACATCATGATATGTTCCTGAATATAGGTATTATGTAGGTGTTATCAAACAGTAATAAAGCAAACATTTTGAGATATCCAACCAATCACTGATGACTAGGCATTCTACAGTCAACACACACCATGTAAAGACCAGCAAGGAAGTTAGAGAAAGCTGACGGTTTTCCTTACTTTATCATGCAAACAAGCTCATGCAATAGATCCTGTTTGGGGATGATTCTACCCTCTTGGTTTCACATTAGAATAAGGAGACCGTTGAAAAGACCCTAAGCAGCCAACTGACTAAAGTCAGTAAGTGGTTATCCATTTAGGCAAGACAGAATGTATCCTGTTTGGTTCCAAACACAAAGTGAACAACTCTTCCAACTTCTCGGTCAAGTTTAATGGCGTAGCGGTGAAGGAAAAATGTTCGGTTTCGTACATTGTGATGTGAACTGGACCAACACATGACATGTGAACTTGTGGCTCTGAAGGCCATTGGGAATGTTCACTTCAAGACAAAGTTCCTGGGAAGGGTAGCCAAGTTCCTGGATATAGAGACTATTGAGGACCCTGGCAACATGTCTGATACACTGGCTCTAGTGTGACGGCTATGAGAGTCTGTAATAAAATTAAAATAACCAGACAGGTAAGTGGGGGAAAGGCATGTATCACTTTAAAAACCATCAACAGTTTGATCTGCACCACCACCAGATCAACTGGAAGCCAGTTCAGTTCCTTGAAATGATTAGGACCAACGTGTGTCTCTATGGCTGAGCTTGAGTATAATTCTTATTAGTTTGTTTTCGGGCCATTTGAAGTTTGTCCTTCAGATTTTTTGTTATGCAACACATACAAGCATAGTTCATGGTTCAGTAGCATAACAAAAACTCTGAATGGACAAACTTCAAATGGCCCGAAAACAAACTAATAAGAATTATACTCAAGCTCAGCTATAGAGACACACGTTGGTCCTAATCATTTCAGGGAACTGAACTGGCTTCCAGTTGATCTGGTGGTGGTGCAGATCAAACTGTTGATGGTTTAACGTGATTACATGCCTTTCCCCCAGTTACTGGTCTGGTTATTTTAATTTCATCACAGACTCTCATAGCCATCACACCAGAGCCAGTGTTGCCAATATGAGACCGCTGCTCTATAGGAGCATGGCTGGAAAAAGCTCTTTCCTTAACACTGGTGCAGAGGAATGGAATGTATACCAAACCATATAAAATCTATCAATACACTAGGGAATTTTAAGATAAACCTTAAGACGTGGTTTATGTGCAAAATGCTTCAAAACTGAATAATTGTTTCAATGAACGTGTCACGTTCGTCGTATGAATCAGACCAAGGTGCAGCGTGGTATGCGTACATTCTTCTTTATTTAATAGAATGAACACTGAACAACTAACAACATAACAAAATTAACCGTGAAGCTATATGGATAGCGCAGACAAGCAAGTAAACATAGAACAAGAACCCACTAACACAAAAGGGAAATGGCTACCTAAATATGATCCCCAATCAGAGACAACGATAAACAGCTGCCTCTGATTGGGAACCATATCAGGCCACCATAGACATACAAATACCTAGACCTACAAAACCCCTAGACATACAAAAGCCCTAGACAAAACAAGCATACCCACCCTCGTCACACCCAGACCTAACCAAAATATAATGAAAATAGAGATATCTAAGGTCAGAGCGTGACAGAACGTTACTTGGTTATCTATTTTATTCCGTTTACGGTTTCCTCCCTATTGATGAGATGTATTTGAGATATGTTATCTTGTTTATATTTTTGTTTTCATGTATTTTCAAGAGGACCGCAATGGGGATATGTTTTTAAACTTGTGTCATCCTCATTGATGGTTGTATTGCAGTTGTATTTTGTTTAAAATGTTAAAATAAATAATAGTTACAAAACTTACCATATTGGAAGATGGAGCCTAGAAGAAGTAGTATTCCGTATTTGGAGAAGAAGGGACCAGCAGACATCTCTGTAAGGCGTTGACTGTTTTCTCCCGCTGTATGTTCTTATCACTGGCACTGACAGCTAGCAGTTGACTAACCAAAACACACAGAGAAGATAGAGAGAAGAAAGACAAGAGACTTACTTTTGAGGGCTGCTGTTCTATTTCATTTTTACTGTATGTTAGTTGAAAAGGAAGTCACATTCTATAGTTGCTCTCTGAAAATACCCCTTCACTCAGCTTGAGAGTTAGACGATGAGGTGTGGTTGGGGTCTGGTGGTGGTTTTGGAGCCTGTGTTTTCAGGCTGCTGCTGGTTGAGTGGTTAATGGTCATGGTGTTCACAGATACCGGAAGCTTTCTTACTTTATGAGCAAACCACACAATCTTTCAGAGAAATAGGGAGATTAAAGAGAGATAGACAGAACGATATTGAGACAGAGAGAGCGAGAAAGAAAGACAGAGGGGGGAGAGCGCAGAAATGTCATAACAGTGCCCATGCAGTTTCATCTTGGCTTTATATGCCCGCAGAAGTGTTTGCATGACTTATTCCGCATTCTCATAGGTCAGTGTGGATGAGGGACATGAAACACTTTTTGAGAGGAAGTGATACAGTACCAGTACTAACCAGCTCCTCAGAACTCCAGCAGAGTATATCACATCATTAAACTGAGAAGAACTGTTATTTTCAGGCACACTCTTCCCCCTAAAGTCATTCTGAAAATCTCAATGGGTCTTCAGCTGATGGGGTGCAGCTTTTGAACTATGCTCATGGGGATTTTATGTTATATTCAGGATTTGGTACATATGATTAGGTCCAAAAATGGATTTAGCAATAGTATAATCTCTCTACTAGGCTTAAAGGAGGTTTGACCAAATTAGGTTCTATGGACATTTTGATGACAATATCCATTTACTGTAAGAAACCACTCATGCCATCTGGTGGGTAAAAGACAGTTTATTAAAAAAGTACAATGCAAAGATCATGTAAATGTGCAGGCCATTAGAAGAAAATGTGAATAGTACTTACAATATTTTGGAAATTCACATAAGTTATTCTATCATCTGAATAGCAGACATAATAAATCAAATTTAATACATTTACAACAAAACAATATAATTCAATACACAACAAGTAGACAATTTCTGTAGCTGCAGATAAGAGCCGACGTTATTACACCATATAATTAGATAAAGCTGTTACAGTAATACACTAAACCTTAAATTAATATATTTGTTGGTAAGTAAAACAATTTTTAAAAATCCTGAATGTACAAGATTTTATTGAGTTTTAGTGTGTATGCAGGGCTGGGTGTGTGTTTGCGTGCATTGAACATGCATAATCCATGTTAAAGGGTTCCATCTGCTCCTCCTTTGATGGTGTCCCTGCCTCCCTCCCTCCCTCCCTCCCTCCATCCCTCCCTGCCTCCCTCCCTCCCTCCCTCCCTCCCTGCCTCCCTCCCTCCCTCCCTCCCTCCCTCCCTCCCTCCCTCCATCCATCCATCCCTCCCTGCCTCCCTCCATCCATCCATCCCTCCCTCCCTGCCTACCTCCCTCCCTCCCTCCCTCCATCCATCCATCCCTCCCTGCCTCCCTCCCTCCCTGCCTTTCTCAAGGACATGCAACATGCCACCACACAAAGTTGTTTAGGACATGCAGTCAAACTCTTAAGAATCAAACCAAGATACATACATTATACTTTGATATCAGATATCAGAGCATTAGTTCCATATTAAACATCAATAGCATATGGCTATTAGTCTTACCCAGGGCTATTCCAGGCTTCAATTGAGAATAGACTGAATCCGTCTCAGGTAGGTTTGCGGTTTCTTTAAGGGGTGAGGATAATACAGTAATATAACAGTTATATGCAGAATAATATAAACCTTGTCAATATGGGGTCAGAGGTGTGAGGTTATGATAGGGGGAATATGGGGGGAGGGATGTCCAGCCTTACCTTTCTTCTTCTTGGCTTTGTCCTTCTGTTTAAGGTCAACCTCAGCATAGGTCACATCAACAGGCCCAGTTGCTGCTATTTCTTGGTTGTTGAAATTTCCAGTCAACAACTTTAAGGAATTAGTTCATTGTATATTTTATGCTTCTTCATCAAAACTCGAAATTCACAAGTTTAGATTTGACTGCCAACCTGTTAAATGGGTCTCACCTGTGGCCTTCCCTGTCTTGACCTCAGAGTAGACTGGATTTACTTTTGGATCAGCTGTTTTTTTTTATTAAAGGGAGGAGGAGCAACTCCAATGTAAGTTGCCGGAGAGGAAGGAAAACGCTCAGGTATTTCACCATGAGGCCGATGGTGACTTTAAAAACAGTTTTATGGCTGTGATAGGAGAAAACTGAGGATGGAGCAACATGGTAGTTACTCCACAACACGGACCTAAATTACAGAGTGAAAAGGAAGCCCGTACAGAATAAAAATATTCCAAATATGCACATTGTTTGCAATAAGGCTCAAGTAAAACTACAAAAAAGAATGGCTTCATGTACTGACACTAAGCTTTATGTTTGGGGCAAATCCAACTCAACACATCACTGAGTAACACTCTTTATATTTATCTTCAAGCATGGTGGTGGCTGCATCAGTTTTATGGGTATGCTTGTCATCGACAAGGACAAGGGAGTTTTAGAAGAAACAAAATAGAGCGAAGCACAGGTAAAATCCTAGAGGAAAACCTGGTTCAGTCTGCATTCCAACAGACACTGGGAGACAAATTCACCTTTCAGCAGGACAATAACCTAAAACACAAGGCCAAATATACATTGGAGTTGCTTACCAAGACAACATTGAATGTTCCTGAGTGGCCTAGTTAGTTTTTACAGAAATCAGCTTGAAAATCTATAGTAAGACTTAAAACTGTCTGTCTAGAAATATTCAACTAACAACTTGAAAGAGCTTGAAGAATAAAAATAAAAAGGTACAAATATTGTACAGTCCTGGTGTGCAAAGCCCTTAGAGACTTTCCCAGAAAGACTCACAGCTGTAATCACTTGTCACAAGCATAGAGAGGAGTAGGCAGGAGGCAGTTGCAGATTTAGAACTAGTGAATTTATTAAAGCACTATATAAACACGGGACAAAACCCAAAGTGCAAAAATAATAAAGTACTCAGGGAAAATGTAGGCGAGATTCCTCTCAGGGAAAAAAAAGCAGCATTTACAATGACCGACAAAGATAAATTACAGAGGGAGTATATACAGTATACATTGATTGAGTGGGCATTGGAACCAGGTGTGTGTAATGATGACGAGACAAGTCTGGGGTTGATGAGTGAAGGATGTTTGCCAGCAGCAGGTTCGGCAGCAACTAGAAAGCCGGCGACGTCGAAACGACTGAGCTGGACAGGAGGGAGAGCCAAAGCGAAGGCTGGTGTGATATCACTGCCGAAGGTGATTCTAACATGTATTGACTCATTTACTTATGTAAATGACATATTTCTATATTTCATTTTCAATAGATTTACAAACAGTTCTATAAATATGTTTTCACTTTGTCATTATTATTGTGTGTAGATTTGGTGAGATTAATCAACTTTAAATTCAGACTGTAACACAACAAAATGTGGAATAAGTCAAATGGGTATGAATACATTCTGAAGGCACTGTAACTACCGACTCTCTAAAATGTCAGGTAAACAATGCTTTCCTGTGGATATTTTGTCTCAAATTTAGAGTGGCTGAAGAACAAACCGCACAATCAACCGGTAGAGTAAGTTCAAATGTCATTTTATTCAACATTCTGGCTTGTAAGGAACATTTACACCATTTTGCACTCCAATGTTTCAGGCTGTATATACCAATGAAATTGTGTATTACAGTCTAATTAATCAGACTAAGGTAACCTCTGCTCCTCCAAACTCCCCGCAGCTCTCTTCCCCTGTTTCTGAAGAAGAGGTTCCCCCTGAGCAGGAGCACTGTGAGCACGAGTGGAGCCCCTGACTGGGGCAGGAGGACCCAAAGCCCACACACATTAAACAGGAACATAAGGAACTCAGGACTAGTTAGGGGGAAAGCATCTTCAAGTGCTCTTCGATTTGTATTATTCCTGTGTGAAAAGGGAATGTGATCAGGAGGACCTACTTTTGTCCTTGACTCTTCCCCAAACCCAGATTGTGGAGAACAGAGAGACTAAACCAGTGGATCTCACACCTTTTGTCACTGTGACTCATGCCACTCCCTGTGACCCTACAGACAGCGGCAATAATGTTTCCAACCACAACTTCGCCGTACCCAGTAGGACTTGACAGCAGCCCACCATTGGATCTCAACCCACCATTGGGGGAACAATCTTCTAAACCCAGCACCACATCTAGAAAAACTCACCACTGCAGTGAATGTGGTGAAATATTTTCTCAGAAAGTTGACCTCCAGAGGCATGTGATTCTCCCCAAGAAGAGACCCAGGGAATGCCACTTCTGCAAAAGACGCTGCAACTCCACCTGTAAACTGAAGACCCATGTTCGACTCTGTCATGGTGGGGAATCCTGTGCCTGCCTCTTTTGTGACAAGACCTTCGAACAAAAAGGACATTTATCCGGGAACATGAGGGTTCACACAGGAGAGAAAGTAATTAGCTGTGGTGACTGTGGGAAAAGCTTCAGCCAGAAGGGGACCCTACCCATGCATAAACTGACTCACACAGGAGAGAGTCCTTTTAGCTGAGGTGACTGGGGGAAAAGCTCTGGTCAGAAGGGGATGCTTACCAAACATATACTTTGGTTAGTCTTCAGGAAAAACCTACTCAAGCATGTAAAAAATATCCACAAAAAAACCCAAAATGGATAAGAAAGATGGGTGAAAAAAGGCAGGATGTGGACAACACTCTTAGGGCGCTTTCACATACTGTATATTTTGTATTATCCGAGTCCATTTGGCATCCTTATCCACGTTATATGTGAAACGTCCATAGGCAAGCAAAGCCACTGGAATAGATGTGTGATGGATTTACCTTTGTAAAATGTTCTTTGTAAATCAAGTATGATTTGGACGATGATGCAATGTTCAAACAGTACAGAGTATTGTTGGAAGCTCACAGGCCAGCTGTTCAAAGTATGTACATTTCTTCAGGTACGTAGAAACAGGAATTTCTGATTATTTGATTTGAAATGTCTCTCAGGGTGATAATAGAATGCTCAGACTGGTGTTATTGATGCATTAAAAACGTATCATTTTCAGAAAAGATCTCCATCCCATTTGGCCAATAGTATTTCTCATAAATGTTGATATAATGCCACTTAATGATATAGATGTAATATTGTATAGAGTAACGATATACAGTCGACTCCTGATGAAGAATTGATTCTCCCACATCATCCTATACTTATGTTAAACACTGTTTGTGTACAACATATGTAGTTTAGTTATCGTTTCCATTTACTTTTGGTCTGTAGGCTGCCTTGTAAAGTAATAAACCCCCATCCAGCTGGCGGCGCTATTGTATGTTTCTGTGTTTGCCACCCACCAGAAGCAAGGAGTGAAAAAGAGAAGAAAAAAAAAAGACTACAACACGGAAGTAGGATTGTAGACGACTTTATTTTCCATTGCTTATGTGGAGAAAATAAGACCCACTGGCTGAGCAGAATAGACTGCACAACTATAATTCGACTAAACATGTCTAAACTACAGCTGTTGCATGTGTTTTTAAATGAGCGTTTAACGGCGGCTGTTGTGGAGATTGTCGGGGCAGTTGAGAAAACGGTGGCGGAGTACCAGGAGGAGAATGATCGGCTACGGAGAATGCTGCGGATCACACAGGAGATAAAACTATGTAAAATAGGTTCGTATGTAGATACACTGGTAGATAGCTATAGTTCTACTCAATTAATCAACTGTTCGACATAACAGTAATCACAATTTCATAGTTGTTTAACCCCTAAAGCTACCAACATAGTTTGATCCCAGGAAACAAAATATTGGAAAAATCAATCACAGCAAAAACATCTAATTATGTCTTATCAAAACATAACTAGACATGTAATTAATGTTATCTGAAAACAAACTTGACTAAAACACTTATTTGATCAAAATTACAGTTCATTTGCATATTCTGTAAAACGAAAATTATGTTTCCTTTGCGCAGCTTTTTTCCAAAAGTCCAATCCACATTATTTATAATAGTATCATTTCGTTTTCAGAACGTTTAAATACACATTTGGTTTAAAAAAATTAAGAAAAAAAAGATAGCTTAATTTTATTTCTGTACTTACCCCACAGCCAGCATTAGCATTGCTGTAAGTGAAACAATGGGAGTGGTATCAAAACATGACAAAATCCTCTGTCACTTCAAACCAAATGGTATAGCACCCACAATATCATATCAAGTTCCACATATAGAATATTGTAGGATATTATAGAAATTGTATAAAAGAAATTGGAGAATACACACCAATGCAGCACGTGTACATTCAGAGGGTAGCTGGATTCTGTCATTTCAGTTCTACAAAGTATTTATTCACTTTCATGAGTTCTTTTGACCGCAACTTGGCATATATCTACGGTGATTTTGTACACGGTTATACCTGGTTATAACCAGTTATATCCATAGGTGAGTACATAAGGTGCTCCAATCTATGCAGGTGATCTGTCTCTATCAGGGCAAGATCACTGATACAGGTCCCCCTCTACCCTCTGACGATATTATGTGTAACTTAATTATATCGCCAGATAAAGCTGGATTCAAATAAATACTTTTTTTTTAGATTCGCCCAAGAATAACTAGCCTGGTCGGCGATTGGATCACCGTCAACCAATCAGAGGACGGCCTAGTTCAAAGCACTGTTCGATTAAGTTGGCCTAGGTTGCACCGGGCTATGGGAAAGGGGGATACCTGGTCAGTTGTACAACTGAATGCCTTCAACTGAAATATATCTTCCGCATTTAACCCAACCCCTCTGAATCAGAGAGGTACGGGGGGGGGGGCTGCCTTAATCAACATCCACGTCTTTCGGCGCGCGGCGAAGCCGGTGAGGGAGGGGAACCCTGCTCAAACCGAACAGTAATTGCACCGCTCAGTCATATTGTCAACAATGCGGCATGATGCATCGTCCAGAAACATACATCTCTTTTTTCCATAAAATAGGTTTTAGAGTTTTCTAACTAGTCTTCATGTGAAGCGTTTTTTTTTTGTATCAAAGGCAATCACGTTTACATGTGAAAACACTGAATCCTATTCGTTACTCTATGTGTTTAACCTACTTCACTTTTGTTTTGAGCCTACTTCGCCTTCGGCCACAGCAGGGAGGCAGCCCGGTTCCAAAACTAATACAATCACATTTCACCCGGTGCAAAGTCCGTCCACCCGGGCAGCCATGCCATATTAATCGAATCCCCTCCGTGTTTGGCGAAGTGGGATTTTGTCCCTAAACCCACCCATTATTTCTGAGAGGATGCTGATTGGACCTGTCATTTTCTAACATATTCCAAATGCCTAGTCTGATTAATCAGGCTGTAATACACAATTAATTGGTATAAGTTTGACTGCAGAATTTATTACGCAGCATTGATGAAACGAGGCTGTCGGTCTGATCAAGGTATTACAAATCCAATGTTATTAGTCACATGAGCCGAATACAACAGGTGTAGTAGATCTTACAGTGAAATGCTTATTTATTAAAGAGCAGCACTAAAATAACAATAGCGAGACTATATACAGGGGGGTACTGGTACAGAGTCAATGTGCAGGGGGCACCGGCTTGGGGGTAGAAGCTGTTTAGAAGCCTCTTGGACCTAGACTTGGCGCTTCGGTACCGCTTGCCATGCGGTAGCAGAGAGAACAGTCTATGACTAGTGTGGCTGGAGTCTTTGACAATTTTAAGGGCCTTCCTCTGACACCGCCTGGTATAGAGGTCCTGGATGGCAGGAAGCTTTGCCCCAGAATGTTTAATACGATTATATTTTAATTTACTCTACCGGTTCTCCGTAGTGTTTGGTCCTTTAAGATGGTCAACATTTTTGACAAAAGAAAGTATTGTTTACCCGACTGTTTATAGTGCCGATACTGAAGTTGGCATTTCTATCACACATATGCACAAAACCAAGTAAACACCTGCTGACTTCAGTTAGTATGCATGCATGCATTGCGTGCATGTACTTCCATCTTGTGCACGTGTCTTCGGTCATGAGCAAACGCATGTGCGTGCGATGCATGCATACAAACTGAAGTCAGCAGGTGTTCACATGGTTTTGAGCATGTGCCAGGTGATAGAAATGTCAACTTTAGTACAGGCGCTCTAAAAAGTCAGGTAAACAATACTCTCCTGTGGATATTTTATCTTACATTTTAAGCGGCTGAAGGACAAACACACAGACCACCGGTAGAGTTACTTTATTCAACATTCTGGCTTGTAAGGAACGTTTACAAGAGTTTGCATTCATTAGTTTCATCCTGAATATACCAATTGATTTTGTATTACGGCCTGATAAATCCGACTACCAAATGCCCATCGATTGGAGAAAGGTTGTAGTATAAACCACTTTGGGCTTTGAGCAAAAATAAGAGCTCAATTGAGGGTTTAAAAACAGTTATCTACTGTAAAAAGTTGTCTTTTGTCAGGAAAAGCTGATTGAAATGGGATATAGGCAGGGGTACAACTTAGTCCCGCTTCTAGATCGACATTGTATGTTGATTGTATTTCGGGTCTGGCCGTATAAAACTAGCCCACCATGTGACTTATTTTACCGACCTATGTCTGTACCTGTTTGGCAATGCTTTTCCCGCGTTGGAGGCAGAGTGGTCCACCAGCTACTGTGTCAGGTAGATGGAAAAATCTATTAGCCACTCTGATTTCTTATCAGCCACAGTATTTTTTCAGACACAATTACACAGCAAATCACAACAACAAAAAACAGATGAGCTTTGTAATGTTTCTTAAACAAGAAATGTATTACTGGTATAGTGCATTCGGAAAGCATTCAGACCCCTTCACTTTTTCCACAAGTTATGTTACAGTCTGATTCTAAAATGGATTCATTCGTTTTTCCCCCTCATCAATCTACAGACAATACCCCATAATGACAAAGAAAAAACAGGTTTTTAGACATGTTTGCTCCTTCATAATAAATCAAAAAAGCTATTCTCGAGTATGTTGGCATACTATAGGCCCCTCAAACTCAACTCTGGACCTTGAAGCCAGCTCCACTGCGTTTTCCCATTGTTCCCCTCTAATCAGGACCTGATTTAGACCTGGAACACCAGGTGTGTGCAATTAATTATTAGGTTGAATAGATTGTGATTTATCTTCAATGCTCTTAATGGTGTACTATGCAGAAATCACTCCTCCATTTCCTGGTTGCTAAAATTCTAATAGTTCACCTAATTTCAGTTTATGTGAAAAAACAAGCAAGTATAGTGTAGAGAATCATTGTACCATCTAAACCGCTGTGAAATATATTTTCCATAATCAGAAATATAGTATTTTCAGCTGTTTGAAGTTGGTGTACAAAACTGAAAGTAAAAGATGCAAGAATGAAACTTAAGAACTTGAAGCATAAAAATAGCGCACCTAGAACAGATCTAAAGCTTTTTAGACCTGCTTTCAATCTATAACTCACATCTCTATGTGAATTTGGGCACGTTGCCCAAACCGTTACATATTGCCGCTTTAAATAATTTCATAATATAGCCTAAAATTCATTATCTTCCTAATCATGATATATGGCTGACTGGCTATGTGGCTAGTAGCTTGTGTGGATATTTTTGTATATAGCCAGAGTCTAGACTACCGGTGTTCAGTGCTTAATTTGTACATCTGGAGGTGCTAGAATAAAAAGTGAGCATGAGAGTGGGATGACCCAAGGAGCTCTGAGATTATTATAATTTTTTTAAATAGTAGAGGCATTTACAGAAGTCGCACAAACGGGACCATTTTTAGTAGCCTAGGGACCTGGCCTTTTATAAAGGCATGTTGTGCAATTCTACATGACTGGAGACTTTGGCAGAATGTTTTTTAATACCACACAAATTATTGAAATGAAAGGCTACTTTGACACTGACAAATAGAGAATCTGAGATAAATAAAACAACCTTTTCTTGAATCCATCAATATCCATCAATCCTTCAATAGCCTATATGAGGAGTAAATTATAGTCCTAAAAATGATATCCAGTTTCCAGTAGTGATCCATGGGTACAACCCTGGGGAACCTATGTGTTGTGATAATTGTGTTGTTTTCTCTATAATCTGTTAGTGTTGTATTACATAGAAAATCACCAACTGAATGAGGTACCATTTAAACTCATGGACTGCACCAGATTTGCCAGTTCTTGCTGTGAGATGTTACCCCACTCTTCCACCAAGGCACTTACAAGTTCCCGGACATTTCTAGGGGGAATGGCCCTGGCCCTCACCCTCCGATCCAACAGGTCCCAGACATGCTCAATGGGATTGAGATCCGGGCTCTTCGCTGGCCATGGCAGAACACTGACATTTCTGTCTTGCAGGAAACATTTCTGTCTTGCACAGAACGAGCAGTATGGCTGGTGGCATTGTCATGCTGGAGGGTCATGTCAGGATGAGCCTGCAGGAAGGGTACCACATGAGGGAGAAGGATGTCTTCCCTGTGACACACAGCTTTGAGATTGCCTGCAATGACAACAAGCTCAGTCCGATGATGCTGTGACACACCGCCCCAGACCATGACGGACCCTCCACCTCCAAATCGATCCCACTCCAGAGTACAGGCCTCAGTGTAACGCTCATTCCTTCAACGATAAACGCGAATCCGACCATCATCACTGGTGAGACAAAACCGCGACTCGTCAGTGAAGAGCACTTTTTGCCAGTCCTGTCTGGTCCAGAGACGGTGGGTTTGTGCCCATTGGCAACGTTGTTGCCGGTGATGTCTGGTGAGGACCTGCCTTACAACAGGCCTACAAGCCCTCAGTCCAGCCTCTCTCAGCCTATTGCGGACAGTCTGAGCACTGATGGAGGGATTGTGCGTTCCTGGTGTAATTAGGGCAGTTGTTG
Organism: Oncorhynchus nerka; assembly: GCF_034236695.1. Lineage (NCBI taxonomy): Eukaryota > Metazoa > Chordata > Actinopteri > Salmoniformes > Salmonidae > Oncorhynchus > Oncorhynchus nerka. The sequence continues at coordinate 44,853,503 of NC_088403.1, read as the reverse complement.
TTGCCATCCTGTACCTGTCCCGCAGGTGTGATGTTCGGATGTACCAATTCTGTGCAGGTGTTGTTACACATGGTCTGCTACTGCGAGGACGATCAGCTGTCCGTACTTTCTCCCTGTAGCGCTGTCTTCGGAGTATCACAGTACGGGCATTGCAATTTATTGCCCTGGCCACATATGCAGTCCTCATGCCTCCTTGCAGCATGCCTAAAGCACATTCACGCAGATGAGCAGGGACCCTGGGCATCTTTCCTCTGGTGTTTTTCAGAGTCTGCATGTTCATTAATTGTTTATGGTTCATTGAACAAGCATAGGAAACAGTGTTTAAACCCTTTACAAAGAAGATCTGTGAAGTTATTTGGATTTTTACTAATTATCTTCTAAAGACAGGATCCTGAAAAGGGGACATTTCTTTTTTTTTGCTGAGTTTATAAAATACTGTATATTCACATATCCAGAGAGCAACCTCTGTTCGGTGAAGTCCACAAAGCATATTGCATGTAACAAACAGTTAGATGACCTACAACATTGTCAAACAAGTTGATGTTTACTACATTTTCAGACTACTAAACTATTGATTTAGAACCACTGAGAGTTACAGCAAGTCGCAAAGAAAAAAGCAGCTACCTCCACTATTCCAGCACCATCTACCACCTATCTCCATCCATGGCTCATTTATGAATAGAGCGATTTTAGCTAGTTAGCCACCGGAGGACAACAACACAACAATTCAAGTTTTCTGTCAATGACGTTTTGCTCTCGATGTGATGTGATTGGTGTGAAGCCAAATCCAAACTGGCTTCCCTTGACACTGTTTTTTTTTTGGTGCACCAGGACCATTCACAGTTGAGCTCACTCGGTTCAGTTCAACGCTGATTCGCTATTATTTAATACTTTTTTATCAAGGTAAGCCAAATGCTCGCTGGATTCCCTTGCGTTCAATGCTACGGGCGGCGACGATGTCATACTCTTTTTGACCAGACAACATCAGATAGATGGTCTACATATACAGAGACAGAGGGATGCTGTTTCCCTCACGCGGATGCTTTCCCCTCGGTGAGATGCATTCATCCTCTTGCAAATTCAAGGAAAATGATGAAGCACAGAGAGGAAATACATTTTTTGTTTTTTTGTTAGTAATTCTTTTGGGGAACACTGGCATCCCTTGGCATCTATGAATACACGCCACTGCCAGTTTCACTGACTCACCCAATGATGCGCAGCTCAGTCACCAGCGATGGCCGATGTGCTCATGCCAAAAGCCTATCTCTCTCTCTTGTTTTGCATTGTAGCTTACAGACAGATTAGTCTTCTATTTTCAGCAGGAGCCATTTGCTTTCCAACCTGTGTTTTCCTGCCATTGGTTTTCAAATATTGTGAAAGACCTGTTTTGGCTGCATGCTGTTCACTGACATACCACACGTTCTTAACTGTAGTGTATGCTAATATGATAATAGTGCAATAGCTTACAGTTTTCTTGAAATCTGTTTAATTATTGTGATAGGCTCATGTTTTATGGGTACGGCGTACCCCCACTATTTATTTGACCAGTACTCCGTACCGGACCGTTCCGGGCTTACTTTCACACCCTGGGAATTACTTTAACTTCCCTGCATGCCAGTAGACACACACTCATTTAGGCTTTAGTTAAAAATATTGCAAATAGGCGTGGCAATACATTGAGTTTGCTCAATACAAACTATTGAGTCTGCTACCATTCTCAATAGTTTGTCATCATTGTTGTCTGTACCTGGTGGCCTATCATCATTGATGATAACAATTGTTTTTTCCACCTTTCCCACACTAACTTGACCAAGTTCAAAACAGCAATCCTTGTCTTTCATTGTTAGATATTTTATACAAACATATGATGGTTCCCAGTTCAATGTTGTCATTTCACTTCTGGTAGCTAAACTATGTAGCTAAACTTGGTACACACACTCGACCGGTGACCGTATTTCAAGCCGTGTATGTTTGGGTACCGGACGCACGCAATCACAGTACAGAGCAGACTGGGGGGGAGGCACAACCCAGCTTCATACAGGGCAGACCAACAGACGGGGTAGGGGTGGCGAACTTGACGTCACAATGACTTGGGGGCAGTGGGATTAGAACAACGACAAAAACTGTACCAAAAAATATATATATTTTATACCACCACCCAAAAGGGCTCTTGGCAAGTAGGAGGGAAAAGGGGCAGGTGCTCGGGCAGAGGTAGACCCCCATCTGTGAACGTACCTAGATGCTACACCACCCCACCTCCAAATCAACACTAAACATGGATTCCATGTTGTTCTTCCTTTGTGAGCACACCTGTCTGTGTTTCACACCTGTTTGTCCTAGCTAATCAGTCTGGCAATACGGGCACCATGCTACTGCAGACAGGTTGTAGAACGAAGCGTGTTTTCACATCCTGCGCAAACATTGACATCCATGTTTGGTTTTGAATTGGAGGTGGGATGTTCACGTCTAATAATGGGATTGAATTATTTCCTGGGCACCAATCTGGGATGCAAAGGGAAGGGATCATTGCCACTACCTCACTTTCCAACCAAATTGCATGAATTAAGTAGCAAACTGAGGTAGAGAGGATATTCGGCAACACTTGAAGGACAATGGAATTACATTTGAAAAATGCGTCGTTATTGCTAAAAGTAGAACCAACGCTTTTGGCCTTTTTCAGGGTTTTACATAAGTAAAACAGAATGAGGCTTTTATACAGATGTGAATAAAAGCCATGACGTGATTGATAAATCAGTTGTAGAATGACCAACAAATAGATTCTGAGGACATGTTGCGCTGACCAATGGAATATGTAAACACCAAAATAACAATATGATAGGTCTAGTTGTGGCCACAACCGGACTAGATTGAGATTGTGAACAACTCTTTTCGGAATGCATTGCTTGACTGTCGCGAGGGCCATAAGCAGCAACCGGTGACGATTCACTCTCGCGTTCGAGTTGGTTGACGAAAGGCTGTGTATGTTTTGGTTCAACAAAGCTTTGTCCATCATAACATTCAATGATCAATTAATTGCATGAATTATTGCACCCTGCGAACAATTATCAGTTCAAAACATGTATTTTTTATTTATTATTTATGCTGCCTGCAGCACGATCTATTTTGCCAGCGCGCATATATTCCATACAGTTGTTGGTGTAAGCATGTCACTAGAGGAGCGCGTATTAATCCTGCTGTAGAGTTCATTGCCCAGCAGGTCAAACGAACGACTCAAATGAACGAGTTACTCAGAAAAACGAATCATCACTCTCGAGTATGTAAAAAAAGAGTCGTCCCAAAAATATGGAATCATTTGCGAACTGCACATCACTACTTTGGCCGGGGCACCTGGCTCTGGCTCACAGCCGGGAGGCCTCCCATCGGTGTAACCTGGGCCAGATAATCAAATCCCCTCATAGGTAAAACAGACAATATTACAACCTGACAATGTAAATAGGCACCCATGATAAATAATCGAAAAAATAGTAACTTACTAAAAGAAATCCTTTATAATCAATTCCTTATTCATACCACTCGGCGACGCATACAAAGGCATTCCTTATCAGAACCGTTCGCTGACAATGGAAGTACCACTTGAGCGTCGTCAAACATGTACAGATACAGGTCGGTAAATAAGTTGCATGCTGGGCTAGTGTTATTACTGCTAGACTAAGATACAATCTCGTTCTAGAAGCTGGCCCTAGCTATCTGCCCTCAGGCACATCTAATGGCTGTATAGATCATAGAGATCTATAATTCACCTGTATGATTCAAGTGTTCTATTTCATTCTGCTCTTCCTCTCCTTCCCTCCAGGCTCCCTGCCTCTCTCTCTTGCTGTCGCTGAAGAGGAGGATCCACCTGAGCAGCAGCACTGTGAGCAAGAGTGGAATCCCAGTCTGGTGCAGGAGGACCCAAAGCCCACACAGATTATAGAGGAAGAGCAGATTCAAGGGCTGGAGCCTGATATCATAGAGTTCAAATTCACTCCTTCCTGTGTGAAAAGTGAATGTGATCAGGAGGACCCACTTTGGTCCTTGACTCTTCCTAAAACCCAGATTGTGGAGCACGTAGATATTGACTCTAAACGAGTGGATCCTGAACCTTTTGCCACTGTGACCCACCTGAAGGGTTTCGACATTTCCCGTGACCCTCCAGATAATCAAAACAATGCCTCTATCCACAGCTCAGCCATAAGCAGCAACCCAGTAGGACTTGACAGCAGCCCACCATTGGATCCCAGCCCAACATTGGCTCCGACCCCACCAATGGGGAAACCCTGCAACTACCCCTTTTATGGCAAGACATTCAAACAAAAAGGAAATCTGTCCATGCACATGCGTATTCACACAGGAGAGATGCCATTTAGCTGTGGTGACTGTGGGAAGTGCTTTATTCAGAAGGGTGACTTAAGGAGACATATACTGACTCACACAGGAGAGAAACCATTTAGCTGTAATTTTTGCAGTAAAAGCTTCAATCAGAAGGGGGACCTAAGGAGGCATATACTGACTCACACAGGAGAGAAACCGTTTAGCTGTGGCGACTGTGGGAAAAGCTTCAGTCAGAAGGGGGACCTAAGGAGGCATATACTGACTCACACAGGAGAGAAACCATTTAGCTGTGGCGACTGTGGGAAAAGCTTCCGTCTCAAGGGGAACCTAACCACTCATACACTCACTCACAAAGGAGTGAAACAACATGGCTGTGCAGTCTGTGGTTTAAGATTCACTCACAAGGCTTATCTGCTGAAGCATGTGCATAAAGTCCACAAAGAAAGAAAACAGGATGAAAACTGAAAGGAAAGATAATTAGGACAAAGACATCTGTCAGAAGATGGGAATTTTAAAAAAACAGGATGTGTATAACACTCCTAGGAAAGCAAAGCAACTCTGGATCATTTATGGTCTGCGTTACAGATAGATAGATGTGTTATTCATTTACTTTTGTAAAGCCTGTGTAAATAAAGTTTGATATGATTTGAATGATGAGGTAATGATCAAACAGTAGTACACTGTATAATGGGAATCTTACAGATCTGAGGGGTATGCTAATCAAATCAAATATATTTATGAAGCTGTTTTTTTCAGCAGATGTCAAAGTGCTATACAGAAACCCAGCCTAAAACCCCAAACAGCAAGCAACGCAGATGTAGAAGCACGGTGGCTAGTATACCCCTTTGCAGTACAAACAACAACAAAGTGGACACCCCGACGCTTTTTTGGTAAACAGCTGAGGGAGAAAGAAATGTAAAAACACTCAAATTCAGACAGGTCTACGGATGGAAAGACTGGCCACTCATGAGATCAAAATGATATTTTTAACCATCTTTTGAGGCTATATAGCGTTAGTTTACAATTACATTGTTTGCAAATAATGGAGTAAAACAAGATTTTGGGTTCTGATGTTTTGTGATCTGAGGAGGTGACTGTTGAACTGAGCTCATGAGGCATTTATTAGTTATATACACTATATGACCAAAAGTATGTGGACACCTGCTTGTTGAACATCTCATTCCAAAATCATGGTCGTTAATATGGAGTTGGTCCCCCCTTTGCTGCTATAACAGCCTCCACTCCTCTGGAAAGGCTTTCCACTAGATGTTGGAACATTGCTGTGAGGACTTGCTTCCATTCAGCCACAAGAGCATTAGTGAGGTCGGGCACTGATGTTGGGCGATTAGGCCTGGCTCGCAGTCGGCACCCCAATTCATCCCAAAGGTGTTTGATGAGGTTGAGGTCAGGGCTCTGCAGCCCAGTCAAATTATCCCACACCGATCTCGACAAACCATTTCTGTATGGACCTCGCTTTGTACATGGGGGCATTGTCATACTGAAACAAGAAAGGGCCTTCCTCAAACTGTTGCCACGAATTTGGAGGCACAGAATTGTCTAGAATATCATTTCATTCTGTAACGTTATGATTTCCCTTCACTGGAACTAAGGGCCCCCTAGCCTGAACCATGAAAAACAGCTCCAGACCATTATTCCTCCTCCGCCAAACTTTACAGTTGGCACTATGCTTTGGGAAAGGTAGCGTTCTCCTGGCATCCGCCAAACCCAGATTTGTCCACCAGACTGCCAGATGTGACGCATGAATCATCACTCCAGAGAACACGTTTCCACTGCTCCAGAGTCCAATGGCGGTGAGTTTCACACCACTCCAGCTGACGCTTGGCATTGTGCGTGGTGGTCTGTGAGTTTGTGTGGCCTACAACTTTGCGGCTTTGCTCCAAAACGTTTCCACTTCTCAATAACAGCACTTACAGTTGACCGGGAAAGCTCTAGCAGAGCAGAAATTTAATGAACGGACTTCAGTAAGGCCATTCTACTGCCAATGTCTGTCTATGGAGATTGCATGGCTGTGTGCTCAATTTTATACACCTGTATAGCCGACTCCACTAATTCAAAGGGGTGTCCACATACGTTTGTATATAGTGTACCAAAGATGAGGGACTGTTGATATTGCAACTACACAACTCAAATGCCGGTTCACCAGTATGTACTAAATCACAAACAGCTTTTTTTGTTCAAGCCCTCAAGAACTGTTGTCTGCTGAAGGTGATAATCTGTTTGCATCTGCCAATTTATTGGCTGTCCAGTATCCAGACGACCTGTCCCCAGAGCTTCATATACACCTAATCTCTTTCCAGAACGTATTGAGACCAGCAATTAAGGAGGATGAGTGGCTCAATTAAAGATGTTACAGAACTGCTGTAACTCCCTTCTGCGCAGATTCCCTGATGTTGCTACTGCTATCAAGCTGTTTTTCAGTGGTGGAAAAAGTACTCAATAGTCATACTTGAGGAAAAGTGAAAGTCACCTAGTAAAATACTACTTCAGTAAAAGTCTAATAGTATTTGGTTTTAAATATACTTAAGTATCAGATGTAAATGGATTTTTTGAAATGTACTTAAGTACCAAATTTCAAAACTATTTGAAATTCCTTATATTAAGCAAACCAGAGGGCATAATTTATTTTACTTTTTAATTGTTATTAAAGGACAGCCAGAGGCACACTCCCAACACATTTATAAACTAAACATTTGTGTTTAGTGAGTCCACCAGATTAGAGGCAGCAGGGTTGACCAGGGATGTTCTCTTTATAAGTGTGAATTGGACTATTTTCCAGACAAAATGTAAGAGTAGGTGTCAGGGAAAATGTATGGAGTAAAAAGTACATTATTTTCATTGGAAATGTAGTGAAGTAAAAGTAAAAGTTGGCAAAAAAAATAGTTAAGTAAAGTACAGATACCCCAAAAAACATCTTAAATAAAAATAATTTAAAGTACTACTTAAGTACTTTACACCACTGCTGTTTTTACCATCCCTGTAACTGTCACTTCAGAGCTCAGGCTCTGAAGCCAGGATATGCATATAATTGGTACCATTGGAAAAAAAAACTTTGAAGTTTGTATAAATGTTAAAATGATGTAGGAGAATATAACACAATAGATATGGTAGGAGAAAATCCAAAGAAAAACCAATCTGAATTTTTTTTTTTAAGAGACCATGCTCTTACAATGGCAAGTATGAGGGCATTCTGAAAATTAACTCCCAGGATGCAATTCATATGACTTCCACGGGGTGTCAGCAGTCTATGTTCAAGGTTACAGGCTTGTAACTTCCAAAACAAATAAGAAATATCAGTTTTAGAACAGGGACACTGTCTTGGAAATGCACACGCCATGAAGCAAGGACGCACCTGCTAAAATCGGTTTCCTATTGAACATACTTCTTTCCGTAAGAAATATTATAGTTTTCATTCTGTGTAAACATAATGGACAATAACGTTTTTCTTATCCTTTTATCTTAAAGCAAGGCAACACAGTATTATTCATGCTGTGGGTCTCAGAAATAGACGTGCGATGGATTTACTTTTGTAAAACATGGAAATCAGGTTTGATTTGGTTTGATTGATGGTAATGATCAAAGGTACTGATCTGAGGTACTCAGATTCCTGGATCTGAGTACCTCCCTGACCCTTCACCGAATGCAAACACATTCAGGGCCATCTGATTGGTCCAGATACCCCTGAGTTGGGCCAGAGCCAGAAATCACTTGGGTAAAGTGGCGATTTGAAAATTCTTCATTGGCTTTGACACTGTGTTTAGAAATCATCCAATTGCTGATGAATTTGTTTTGTACAATGCCCGTCTTTTCCTTCATCACACAAACAACTAAAGAACGTAGCGAATGACAGCGCAGCATAATAAGAGCTGCCGGTCAGTCAGGAGCTGCCAGAGCCGCCCGTCAGTCAGGAGCTGCCAGAGTCGCCCGTCCGTCAGGAGCTGCTGGAGTCGCCCTTCACGCCGGCGCTGCCGGAGTCTCCCGCCTGCCCGGCGCTGCCGGAATCTCCCGTCTATTCGGGGCCCGCTGCAAGGGTCCCCAGTCCGAGGTCGGCTGCGAGGGTCACCGCTCCAAATGCGCCACTTAAGTGGGCCAAGACTATGGTGGAGTGGGGTCCACGTCCCGCGCCAGAGCCGCCACCGCGGACAGATGCCCACCCAGACCCTCCCCTATGGGGTTAGGTTTTGCGGCCGGAGTCCACACCTTTGGGAGGGGGTACTGTCATGTCCTGACCTTAGTTCCTTTTTTATGTCTCTGTTTTAGGTTGGTCAGGGCATGAGTTGGGGTGGGCATTCTATGTTTTTGTTCTATGTTTTATATTTCTGCTTTTGGCCTGGTATGGTTCCCAATCAGAGGCAGCTGTCAATTGTTGTCTCTGATTGAGAACCATACTTAGGTAGCCTGTGTTCCCACTATGATTGGTGGGTAGTTGTTTTCTGTTTTGTGTATTCACCTGACAGAACTGTTTCGTTTCTTCCTTTCACTTTGTGATTTTGTATCGTGTGTTCAGTCTAATAAATTAACACGGACACTTACCACGCTGCATATTGGTCAGGTCCTTCCTACTCCTCCTCAGACGACGAAGAGATTTGTGACAGAGCAGCAATAAATGACAATAGCGAGACTATATACATACAGGGGGTTAACGGTACAGAGACAATGTGCAGGGGCACCAGTTAGTTGAGGTAATATGTACATGTAGGTAGAGTTATTAAAGTGACGATGCATAGATTATAACAACAGAGAGTAGCAGAGGTCTAAAAGGGGGGGATGCAAATAACCTGGGTAGCCATTTAATTAGATGTTCAGGAGTCTTATGACTTGGGGGTAGAAGCTGTTTAGAGGCCTCTTGGACCTAGACTTGGTGCTCCAGTACCACTTGCGGTGCGGTAGCAGAGAGAACAGTCTATGACTAGGGTGGCTGGAGTCTTTAACAATTTTTAGGTTCTTCCTCTGACACCGCCTGGTATAAAGGTCCTGGATGGCAGGAAGCTTGGCCCCAGTGATGTACTGGGCCGTTCGCACTACCCTCTGAAGTGCCTTGCGGTCGGAGGCCGAGCAGTTGCCATACCAGGCTGTGATGCTCTTGATGGTGCAGCTGTAGAACCTTTTGAGGAACTGAGGACCCATGCCAAATCTTTTCAGTCTCTTGAGGGGGAATAGGTTTGTCGTGCCCTCTTCATGACTGTCATGGTGTGCTTGGGCCATGTTAGTTTGTTGGTGATGTGGACACCAAGGAACTTGAAGCTCTCAACCTGCTACACTGCAGCCCCATCGATGAGAGTGGAGGCGTGCTCGGTCCTCTTTTTCCTGTAGTCCACAATCATCTCCTTTGTCTTGATCACGTTGAGGGAGAGATTGTTGTCCTGGCACCACACAGTCAGGTCTCTGACCTCCTCCCTATAGGCTGTCTCGTCGTTGTCGGTGATCAGGCCTACCACTGTTGTGTCATCAGCAAACTTAATGATGGTGTTGGAGTCTTGCCTGGCCGTGCAGTCATGAGTGAACAGGGAAGGGATTGAGCACGCACCCCTGATGGGACCCCTGTGTTGAGGATCAGACTGACTGATGTGTTGTTACCTACCTTTACCACCTGGGGGGCGGCCCGTCAGGAAGTCCAGGATCCAGTTGCAAAGGGAGGTGTTTAGTCCCAGGGTCCTTAGCCTATTGATGAGCTTTGAGGGCACTATGCTGTTGAACGCTGAGCTGTAGTCAATTAATCACATTCTCACATACAGTGGGGCAAAAAAGTATTTAGTCAGCCACCAATTGTGCAAGTTCTCCCACTTAAAAAGATGAGAGAGGCTGTAATTTTCATCATAGGTATACTTTAACTATGACAGACAAAATTATTTTTTTTAAATCCAGAAAATCACATTGTAGGATTTTTTATGAATTTATTTGCAAATTATGGTGGAAAATAAGTATTTAGTCAATAACAAAAGTTTATCTCAATACTTTGTTATATTCCCTTTGTTGGCATTGACAGAGGTCAAACGTTTTCTGTAAGTCTTCACAAGGTTTTCACACACTCTTGCTGGTATTTTGGCCCATTCCTCCATGCAGATCTCCTCTACAGCAGTGATGTTTTGGGGCTGTTGCTGGGCAACACAGACTTTCAACTCCCTCCAAAGATTTTCTATGGGGTTGAGATCTGGAGACCTGGCTAGGCCACTCCAGGACCATGAAATGCTTCTTACGAAGCCACTCCTTCGTTGCCCGGGCGGTGTGTTTGGGATCATTGTCATGCTGAAAGACCCAGCCACGTTTCATCTTCAATGCCATTGCTGATGGAAGGAGGTTTTCACTCAAAATCTCACGATTACATGGCCCCATTCATTCTTTCCTTTACACGGATCAGTCGTCCTGGTCCCTTTGCAGAAAAACAGCCCCAAAGCATGATGTTTCCACCCCCATGCTTCACAGTAGGTATGGTGTTCTTTGGATGCAACTCGGCATTCTTTGTCCTCCAAACACGACGAGTTGAGTTTTTACCAAAAAGTTATATTTTGGTTTCATCTGACCATATGACATTCTCTCAATCTTCTTCTGGATCATCCAAATGCTCTCTAGCAAACTTCAGACGGGCCTGGACATGTACTGGCTTAAGCAGGGGGACACGTCTGGCAGTGCAGGATTTGAGTCCCTAGCGGCGTAGTGTGTTACTGATGGTAGGCTTTGTTACTTTGGTCCCAGCTCTCTGCAGGTCATTCACTAGATCCCCCCCGTGTGGTTCTGGGATTTTTGCTCACTGTTCTTGTGATAATTTTGACCCCACGGGGTGAGATCTTGCGTGGAGCCCCAGATCGAGGGAGATTATCAGTGGTCTTGTATGTCTTCCATTTCCTAATAATTGCTCCCACAGTTGATTTCTTCAAACCAAGCTGCTTACCTATTGCAGATTCAGTCCTCCCAGCCTGGTGCAGGTCTACAATTTTGTTTCTGGTGTCCTTTGACAGCTCTTTGGTCTTGGCCATAGTGGAGTTTGGAATGTGATTGTTTGAGGTTGTGGACAGGTGTCTTTTATACTGATAACAAGTTCAAACAGGTGCCATTAATACAGGTAACGAGTGGAGGACAGAGGAGCCTCTTACAGAAGAAGTTACAGGTCTGTGAGAGCCAGAAATCTTGCTTGTTTGTAGGTGACCAAATACTTATTTTCCACCATAATTTGCAAATAAATCCATTTAAAATCCTACAATGTGATTTTCTGGATTTTTTTTCTCATTTTGTCTGTCATGGTTGAAGTGTACCTATGATGAAAATTACAGGCCTCTATCATCTTTTTAAGTGGGAGAACTTGCACAATTGGTGGCTGACTAAATACTTGTTTTGCCCCACTGTAGGTGCTCCTTTTGTCCATGTGGGAATGGGCAGTGCAATGGAGATTATATCTTTAAAAAAAAAATGATTTCACCTTTATTTAACCAGGTAGGCTAGTTGAGAACAAGTTCTCATTTGCAACTGCGGGCAGTGATCGATTGAAAAGCATGCATTTAGTTTTACTTGCATTTAAGAGCAGTTGGAGGCCACGGAAGGAGAGTTGTATGGCATTGAAGCTCGTCTGGAGGTTAGTTAACACAGTGTCCAAAGAAGGGCCAGATGTATACAGAATGGTGTCGTCTGCGTAGAGGTGGATCAGAGAATCACCAGCAGCAACTGTTCGCTGCTCTGGCCCCCCAATGGTGGAACAAACTCCCTCACGACACCAGGACAGCGGAGTCAATCACCACCTTCCGGAGACACCTGAAACCCCACCTCTTTAAGGAATACCTAGGATAGGATAAAGTAATCCTTCTCACCCCCCCCCCCCTTAAAAGACCTAGATGCACTATTGTAAAGTGGCTGTTCCACTGGATGTCTTAAGGTGAAAGCACCAATTTGTAAGTCGCTCTGGATAAGAGCGTCTGCTAAATGACTTAAATGTAAAAATGTAAAGCAGCAAGAGCGACATCATTGATGTATACAGAGAAGAGAGTTGGCCCGAGAATTGAACCCTGTGGCACCCCCATAGAGACTGCCAGAGGTTCGGACAACAGACCCTCCGATTTGACACACTGAACTCTATCAGAGAAGTAGTTGGTAAACCAGGCGAGGCAATCAATTGAGAAACTAAGGCTGTCGAGTCTGCCAACAAGTATGTGGTGATTGACAGAGTCGAAAGCCTTCGCCAGGTCGATGAATACGGATGCACAGTAATGTCTCTTATCGATGGCGGTTATGATGTCGTTTAGGACCTTGAGCGTGGCTGAGGTGCACCCATGACCAGCTCTGAAACCAGATTGCATAGCGGAGAAGGTACGGTGGGATTCGAAATGGTCAGTAAATCTGTTTGTTAACTTGACTTTTGAAGACCTTAGAAAGAGAAGGTAGGATAGATATAGGTCTGTAGCAGATTGGGTCTAGAGTGTCACCCCGTTTGAAGAGGGGATGACCGCGGCAGCTTTCCAATCTTTGGGAATCTCAGACGATACGAAAGAGAGGTTGAACAGGCTAGTAATAGGGGTTGCAACAATTTCGTCAGATAATTTTAGAAAGAGAGGGTCCAGATTGTCTAGCCCAGCTGATTTGTAGTTGTCCAGATTTTGTAGCTCTTTCAGAACATCAGACATCTGGATTTGGAGGCGAAATGGTGAAGTCTTTGGCAGGTTGCTGTGGAGGGTGCCAGGGGTAGCCAGGTGGAAAGCATGGCCAGCCATAGAAAAATCAATTATAGTGGATTTATTGGTGGTGACCGTGTTTCCTAGCCTCAGAGCAGTGGGCAGCTGGGAGGTGGTGCTCTTATTCTCCATGGACTTTACAGTGTCCCTGAACCTTTTTGAGTTGGTACTACAGGATGCAAATTTCTGTTTGAAAAAGCTAGCCTTAGCTTTCCTAACTGCCTGTGTATATTTGTTCCTAACTTCCCTGGAAAGTTGTATATCATGGGGGCTATTCGATGCTAATGCAGAACGCCACAGGATGTTTTTGTGCTGGTCAAGGGCAGACGGTCTGGAGTGAACCAAGGACTATATCTATTCCTAGTTCTACATTTTTTTGAATGGGGCATGCTTATTTAAGAATAGCCAGGCATCATCAGAGTGTGCTAAAGCAGTGAGTAAAACAAACTTAGGGAGTAGGCTTCTAATGTTAACATGCATGAAACCAAGGCCTTTACGGTTACAGAAGTCAACAAATGAAAGCACCTGGGAGTGGGAGTGGAGCTAGGCACTGCAGGACCTGGATTAACCTCTACATCACCAGAGGAACAGAGGAGAAGTAGGATAAGGGTACGGCTAAATGCTATACGAACTGGCTGTCTAGCACGGTTTCTGGAGCAGGTTTCTGGGCACGATAGCATAGATTCAAGGCATAGTGTACAGACAAAGGTAAGGTAGGATGTGAGTACATTGGAGGTAAACCTAGGCATTGAGTAATGATGAGAGGGATATAGTCTCTAGAGACGTTTAAACCAGGTGATGTCATCGCATATGTAGGAGGTGGAACAACATGGTTGGTTAAGGCATATTGAGCAGGGCTAGAGGCTCTACAGTGAAATAGGACAGTAATCACTGACCAGGACAGTAATGGACGAGGTATATTGATATTAGAGAGAGGTATGCGTAGCCAAGTGAACATATGGGTCCAATGAGTGGTTGGGCTGGTTGGCTAAGCTAACAGTTAGTAGGCCGGGGCTAAACAAGCTAGCAGTTAGCAGACCGGGACTGGTAAGCTAGCAGTTAGCAGACCGGGCTATCAAGCAAGCAGTTAGCAGGGGCTAGCAGTCAGCAGACCGGGGCAGGCAAGCTAGCAGTTAGAAGACCGGGGCTAGCAAGTTAGCCTTTAGGGGACGTCGAGATGGGGGTACGTCTGTTTTTGCCTCTTCATCTGTGGATCATCTGTGGATCTGTTAGGGTGGTATGCAAATTGTAGTAGGTCTAGGGTTTCTGGGATAATGGTGTTGATGTGAGAAGACTAGTATGTAAACATTATTAAAGTTACCAGTGATTCCATGTCTATGTACATTGGGCAGCAGCCTCTAAGGTGCAGGGTTGAGTAACCGGGTGGAAGCCTCCAAGTGATGGCTATTTAACAGTCTGATGACCTTGAGATAGAAGCTATTTTTCAGTCTTTCGGTCCCAGCTTTGATGCACCTGTACTGACCTCACCTTCTGGATGATAACGGGGGGAACAGGCAGTGGCTTGGGTGGTTGATGTCCTTGATGATCATGTTGGCCTTCCTGTGACATCGGGTGCTGTAGCTGTCCTGGAGGGCAGTTAGTATGCTATCGATAATGTGTTGGGCAGACTGCACCACCTGCAACCGCAGGGCTCTCCAGAGGGTGGTTGCCGTACCAGAAGGAGGGTGTGTTGCGTCTCATCAGATTTGAGAAGTTTGATGTGTTCTGTGTGTCTCTTCGGAACAGGGAACCCCCTCAAAGGGGGAACCCCTCAAACGCCTTTCTGGCGTTTCGTGGGAAGTCGATGTTGCAGGGATTGGAGTGATTGATGCTCGTTGGATGAATTGTGTGGTGAATTAAGAAAACGTGAAGTCTGTTATTTAATTTTTTTAATATGGAGTCTTGCCCTACCCAAGTGTAGACTACAGAGTCAAAGTATTTGTTCCAAGACCAATGCAGTGTTATCATTGTAAAGCTTTTTGACATGTTTCAAGTGTTTGCAGAAGGGAGAAGACAAGATGAAGAAGACAAGAAGACAGGTTGTGGAAAAGATCTTAACATGTATTTTAAAAGTGATGAAAATGTGACATGTTGCAATTGTGTTGGGAACCATGAAGCCACGTCTTTGGAATGCCCAACCATGGTGAAAGAGAATGAGGTGGCCAAAGTCAGGGCTGTCCAGAGTATTTCATATGCAGCAGCTGTTAAAAGGGTTGAGGGTTTGATTGGTGCTCCTGAATAGTCCATGGTGGTGGATAGGCCTTCACCGAAGGCTGCAGGGGTATTCATTTAACAGCAGGACCCAGATATGTTATAGGTTAAAAATGTGGACTTTGTGGCCTTTATAGCTATGGTGATTAATGGCCCCTGCCAAGGGGGAGAGGAACTCCAGGAAAACAGATATCATTGTGGATGCAGCAGAACGGTTCCTGGGACTGAAAGTCTTCTCGGCGGAGGAGTTGCAATAGATTATTGTCTCAAGCCATTACCACCCTCGCAGGTTATAGAGCTTGAGAAGGGAGATATGGAGATTTAAAGGAAGGAAGAAGTGGGAGTCTGGGGTTTTGTTTTTGTCAATGATTTTTTTGATTGTCTTATGTTGGGTGGATTAAGTTTGTTTTTCCTATCACGTATGGGTTTTATTTTTACATTGTTTTTTTCCAACCCTGTCCAGTTGGTGGCAGTAATAAACCATTTGGATTGTAGTCTGCCATAAAACCCGCAAAAGAAGAAGAAGCCAGACTGGAATATCGACTGACCTGTATGGTGGATGGAGAAAATAAATTAACATATACAGTTAGGATTCATGAGATACCATGTAAGAGCTTTTGTGCACAAGCCCCTTCAGTGTCATGAATATAACATATTTGTTAATGTGTCAAGTGTGTGCAGAAGGGAGGAGTATTGTATGCCAGATAAAGTGAAATGCTGCCACTGTGGACGTGAACATGCCCCTGAATTCCTGGAGTGCCCTGTTAGGGTGAAGGAGAATGAAGTGGCAAGGGTAAGGAGTGTCCAGCGTGTCTCCTATCTGGAGGCGGTGAGAAGACTGGAAGGAAAAAGTGGTGGGGAAGAAACAATGGTAGTAGAGCCACCACGACCAATACTATATGTTAAAAAGTACTATAGTACAAAAGTACAAATACTATATGTGGTATTTGTATTATTTATTGTAATGGTCATAAACTGTACAGCACACGCGGAGAACAAGTCTAAGAAAATTGGAATCATTGTGAAATGTAGTTGAAAGTTTGTGTCTTTGTGATTTCACACCCGAGACTGTGCAAGAAATCCCTGAGCCTGTGTAGGGATGTATTGTTTTTAGTGGATTGTGATTAAAGAAGTGGGATGGATTTTGTTAGTTGATGTGTTTAATTTTGTATGTCGTTTTTCCCTCTTTCCCGCAATGTTTTTGTTGTGGTTTCTTATTCAATATCCTGTCCAGCTGGTGGCAGTAATGCCCCATTAACATCGGATGCCATTTGCCGTTAAACCCCATCGTCGAAGAAGAAGAAGCCATAACACCATAGGAGAAAATTAGCAATTTTTTGTGTAGTAAAGCAAGACGCACAGCCCGAACTAAATTGGCTCCCCAACTCTCATTCGACTGAAAATGTCTAAACTACAGTCGTTTCGTGTGTTTTTAAATGAGCGCTTAACGGAGGCTGCTGTGGAGATTTTCGGTGCAGTTGAGAAAGCGGTAGTGGAGTACCAGGAGGAGAATGATCGGCTACGGAGAATGCTGCGAATCACACCGGAGATAAAACTATGTGGAATAGGTTCGTATGTACATCTACTGATAACTAGATACAATCCTATTCAATTAATAACATGTTTAGGCTAAACGTGAGCACTATTTAATCCATTTTAAAGTACAGTTTTATTGTAAGTTTCACTGTCTTTCACGAAAAACTTATTGAAATAGCTAAACTGAACAAAAATATAAATCCAACATGCCGCCATTTCAAATATTTTACTGAGTTAAAGATTATTTAAGGAAATAAATCGATTGAAATAAATTCATTGGGCTCAAATCAATGGATGTCACATGACTGAGCAGGGGTACAGCCATGGGTGGGCCTTGGAGGGCATAGGCCCACCCACTTGGCAGCCAGGCCCACGCACTCAGGAGCCAGGCCCAGCTAATCAGAATGAGTTTTCCCCCACAAAACTGCTTTATTACTGACTGAAATACTTCTCAGCACCCTCCCTCGGACGATCTTGCAGGTGAAGAAGCCGGATGTGGAGGTCCAGGGCTGGTGTGGCTACAGGTGGTCTGCTGTTGTGAGGTCGTCTGAACGTACTGTCATATTCGCAAAAACGATTTCGCAGGCAGCTTATGGTAGAGAAATGAACATTAATTATCAGGCAAAAGCTCTGGTGGACATTCTTGCAGTCAGCAAGCCAATTGCACACTTATTCAAAACTTGAGAACTCTTGTGGCATTGTGTTGTATGGCAGAACTGCACATTTTTTAAAGTGGCCTTTTATTGTCCCCAGCACAAGGTGCACCTGTATAATGATCATGCTGTTTAATCAGCTTCTTGCACAGGTTGGTGCCACCTTAATTGGGGAGAACGGGCTTGCAGTAAAGGCTGGAGCGTAATTCGTGGAATGGTAACAAATACATCAAACACATGGTTTCCACCTCCACAAGCCGGAATGTTGATTAAATTATATTTGAACCTACTTTACCGGTCGTCCGGGTGATGATAGTAGGAATGTGAGACATATCCACAGGACAGTATAATTACATAAACTTTTCAAAGCACTGGTATTGAGTTGAGATTTCTATCACCTGAAGCATGCACAGAACCATGTAAACGCGTGTACGAGCTCGGCAAGAATGACTGCGTCTCATGCATGTATTTTTATCTTGTGCACAAATCTGAACTCAATACCAGTGCTTTGAAAAGTTTATGTAATTATACTGTCCTGTTGATATACACTGAGTGTACTAAACATTAGGAACACCTGCTCTTTCCATGACCGACTGACCAGGTTAATCCAGGTGAAAGCTATGATCCCTTATAGATGTCACTTGTTAAATCCACTTCAATCAGTGTAGCTGAGGAGGGAGGAGACAGGTAAAAAATATATATATATATTATTATTAAGCCTTGAGACAATTGAGACATGGATTGTGTATGTGTGCCATTCAGAGGGTGAATGATCCAAGTGCCTTTGAAAGGGGTATAGTAGTAGGTGTCAGGCACACTGGTTTGAGTGTGTCAGGAACTGCAGCGCTGTTGTGTTTTTCACGCTCAACACCAGTCTCAATGTCAACAGTGAAGAGGCGACTTTGGGATGCTGGCCTTCTAGGCAGAGTTGCATAGAAAAATCCATATCTCAGACTGGCCAATAAAAAGAAAAGATTAAGATGGGCAAAAGAAACTGGACAGAGGAACTCTGCCTAGAAGTTGACATTAAGACTGGTGTTTTATGGGTACTATTTAATGAAGCTGCCAGTTGAGGACTGTTTTTCAAACTAGACATTAATGTACTTGTCCTCTTGCTCAGTTGTTCACCGGGGCCTCCCACTCCTCTTTCTATTCTGGTTAGGGCCAGTTTGTGCTGTTCTGTGAATGGAGTAGTACACAGGCTTGTACGAGATTAAAGTTTCTTGGCAATTTCTCACATGAAGTAGCCTTCACTTCTCAAGAATAGAATGACGAGTTTCAGAAGAAAGGGCATTTTGAGCCTGTATTCGAACCCACAAATGCTGAAACTCAACTAGTCTAAAGAAGGCCAGTTTTATTTCTTCTTTAATCATGACAACAGTTTTCAGCTGTGCTAACATAATTGCAAAAGGGTTTTCTAATGATCAATTGGCCTTATAAAATGACAAACTTGGATTAGCTAATACAAATTGCCATTGGAACACGGGAGTGATGGTTGCTGATAATGGGCGTCTGTATGCCTACGTAAATGAAAAATCTGCTGTTTCCAGCAACAATAGTAATTTACAACATTAACAATGTCTACACTGTATTTCTGATCATTTTGATGTTATTTTTAATTGACCAAACATGTGCTTTTCTTTCAAAAACAAGGACATTTCTAAATGACCCTAAACTTTTGAACGGTAGTGTATGTAGATAATGCTGAATGTAAATAAATTAAAATAAAAAATGCCTAATTTACCCCACTCTCCCCTCGGGTTAGGGTTTAGGGTAGGTATATGTCCCAAGGATCCCGACTAGCACTAATGTTTTCATTTCCCCTGAACAGTCGCTGTGATTATATTTGGTTGTCAATGCAAAATAGGCTGCGTATTTAATGCTTAGCTAAACCAAGACAGAGCAATGTTGTAGTTGAAGTGAATTTGAAGTTGATTAGTGACAATGGGCCAATTCATATATTTAGAATGATTTTCTTTGTGCAAAAAGAACAACAAAATCAATTTTCCTGGTTCCATTTTCAACCAAAGTGAGTTTGGTGTAAAATACAGAGCTTCATACTAAACACTGCCCCCGCCGCTGCACAAGGAATTGCGCGGTCTCGTTTCAATATTTGAGTGAAAGAAAACTCTGTAGGAGGACTATGCAAACAACATAGGCAGGACTACGTACTGCAAAGGGCCAGCCATTTTGTGATTTAAAACCACCTTCACGTACTCCGTTGCGCTCCGTTTGCGTAAGATACACTATACAATCAACACTCGCCTAGCGACCTCATGTGGGTGCTAACGTTAACAAGCTAGCAAGCAAACTAGGTAGTGCTACCTATCAACAGCCATTGTCAGCCAATCCATTTGGGGTTGGAGGCTATGGTGAGCTTTGATTGGTCACTTGCACCGCAATATCGGGCAGGATTTGCACAACGTTCAACGTGCAGCCTCCGCCTGCATTTAATGAGTGTGACTATTTGCGTTGCCCCCCCCTCCCCACGCTGCTGCTACTCTCTGCTGTTATTTGTGCATAGCCACCTTAATAACTACCTACATGTACATAATTACCTCGTCACCGGAGCCCCCGCACATTGACACGTTGACTCTGTACCGGTACCCTCTGTATATAGCTCCGCTACTGTTATTTACTGCTGCTCTTTAATTATTTGTTATTCTTATCTCTTACTTTTTATTTTCTTACAAGCCCTAAACCAACAATGCAGTTAAGTAAGCCTTTCACTATAACCTGTTGTATTCGGCGCATGTGACAAATACAATTTGATTTGATATGGGGGTTGCACTAGACATGTTTTATTTAGACGTTATAAAGAACAACTTTGATAAATCAATGGCAACACTGCCATGTTGATCTTGGTCTTGCTGTTTGAAAACATCAGTAGTGTTCGATAGCATGTGAATGCCCTTTTCCACCAGAAAGATTTCCTGTGGAAAATGTCAATAGTAAGCTAATCATTGGAATGGTATATACCCAATTTACGGCTTAGCTAATTGAAAACGCAGCTATATATACACTGCATTAACAAAGGTATGTGGGCACCTGCTTGTTAAATCTCATTCCTAAATCATTGGCATTAATATGGAGTTGGTCCCCCATTTGCTGCTATAACAGCCTTTTTCTATTCTGGGAAGGCTTTCCACTAGATGTTGGAACATTGCTTTGTTTTTGTTTTTAAAGGGGTGGATCAGCTAAATATTGCAGAAAGAATATTGGTTCCATCAATGTAATTGTCTGCATAATTTCCAATCCCCCATATATTTTTTGGGTAAATATATATATCCATACACACATGCATACATATACACATATATACATACACATACCTATATAGACATACATATACACATATATACCTACACATACCTATATAGACATACATACCTTTTTAAAAGAATATACCTTTATTATTATTCCCCGCAAACCCTACCACCGATCCCCCAATTGGAGTAAACTAATAAACACTTCGGCTTTTACCTTCAATTTATACATCTTATACATATTTTACAATAGTTATTTTTTGTTTGTTTTTAGTCCTTCCTCTAGTTCTGTCCATCCAGTTTGATTTCTATTTGTAACTGTGCTATTTCACAAAAGTTCTGAACCTATATACATTTTACAGACCCTGTATGTTCTACATGTTTTATCTTGTTATTAGTCCCACCCTTCAGCTCCATTCAACCCCTCCCATCTGTCTCTCAACATCTTCCATTTTGGATTTCTATTTGCCATATATTTTTCAACTGTGCTGTGATGCTTAACAAACGACTTGAACCTTTCTATTCTCATAGCTTCTACAGATTGTAAATTGAAAATAAACATTTTTGCTAAAATAATAATATATTATTCATTGATTGACTATGGCTGTTCAAATCACCCAGTATTGCTGTCTGCAGCGTTAGTTCTAGGCAAATGTTGCAATTCTTCAGCCATTCCTGGACCTGTGACCAAAAACGAGCTACATATGGACAATACCAAAATAAATGATCTAATGACTCACAGCAGAATCTGCAGAGCTGGGAAGATTGTATCCCTCATATATATAACATTATATTAGTTGCAGGAATTCTGTATAGTAATTTAAATTGAAAAATTCAAAGTTTTGCATCCGGCGTTGTTTTGCGTATCAATTCATAAACCATGTGCCATGGAATGGGCACATCGCAAATCTCTTCCCAACTATTTTGCCATTTTATATGGCACAGCTGTCAGTTTTTTGGTCCTTAAATGAAATTGGTATATGTTTTTATTTATCACACTTTTCTTTAACCATGTATGTTTTTTAATACAGGGCTGACATACAAGTTCCTTACTTTTTTCCCTTTTACTTGCTTCTTCCAGTTTTGTGGTAATGCTGCAATTCATTGGTTGTCATTTTGGGAAGAGCAGACATTTCCATATGTCTGTGTTAGCTGCATGTGTGACATAACTCCACCAGTCCTATTTATGATATCATTCACTAAAATTATACCTTTTTTAAACATTTCTTCGAAAAATAGTTTTTTTTTCATCAATAAGTATATTTGAATTTAACCACAATATTTGTTGTATTATTTGTTCTGTCTTTTCAGGTGGATTAAACTGAAATTGCAACCAACCTTCTAAGGCTTGTTTAAAAAATAAATAAAAATATATTGTTTAAAAAAAAATAAAGATATTTTGGAGATTATTTCCTTTTCAAACAATTGAAAGTGGGCCGGTGTAATCTGAATAAAGGGAAGAAGGCCCTTCTTGAACATAGGATGAGACATTCGTACCAATTTAATAGAGAACCAGTTTGGATTTAAGTATAACTTTTGTATGACTGATGCCTTTAGTGAGAGGTCTAATGCTTTAATATTTAATCATTTCTGCCCTCCGAATTCATATTAGGCCCTTTTCAATTTTATCTGGTTTACCGTTCCAAATAAAATTGAATATTTTATGTTCATGTAATTTAAAAAGCAGGTCACTAGGTGTAGGCAAAACCATAAGCAAATAGGTAAACTGTGATATGACTAAAGAGTTAATCAGGGTGATTTTTCCACAAATAGACAGGTATTTCCTTTCCATGGAAGCAAGATCTTATCTATTTTTGCAAACTTTCTATAAAAATGTATAAGAGTGAGAACATTTCTTTTTTGGGGGGATTTCTATACCGAGTATGTCCACATCTCCGTCAGACCATTTTATTGGTAAACTACATGGTAATGTAAAATTTGCATTTTTTTTTAGTGATCCAATGCGTAGTACACTTATCATAATTTGGTTTTAATCCAGAGAGGCTACACAGTTGTTACAGTACACATTTGATAGCCTTCATGTTCCTGTAAAATGATGACTCCAAGAAGATCTACAACCACCGCCACTCAAGATTTTGGGAGGATGTTCCAAATCAAATAGCTAAATTGTCCTTGGTATGACCTTAAAACAATTCCTATATCTTGGTAGAAACCCCCCTCCCCCGGCGTAGGCAGGATTTAGACCCTTATGGGTTAAACTAACCTGGTCTTGGTGATACTTTCTTCATTCTCGTTTCGAGGGAAAAGTTGACGTGTCCAGTTGCAGATTGTAAAAAAAGAAATAGAAAATTCTGAAAGGTATTAAATCCAGGTTTATTTCTTACTGCACAGCAAGATTCCTAGCCAACTTAACTGCCTGCCCGCACGTCTAGCATTTTCCAATATCTTTGCAGGAGCTATTCGTTTCAATGCGACGTGTAGAAGTAGACCGCAAGTCACACAGTGCCAACAAAACAAAGATCTACACACATGCAATAGGCATTCCTCACTCGATACAAAAAGTGGAATATTTATCTTCCGGAGTTCTCTCTGGTTTTTGTGGAACCACCTGCAACTGGACAAACATTTCTAGCATCATTATGTAACCGGGAGAGGAGTGGAAATAGTTTGTTGATCACACATTCTCTACTGAAGCTGTCATACGGGCAGCAAGTACAAGACAGTGCAGAGAAAATGGGAAATGTTTTAGCGCTATTTTGACATGCATAGTCGAGACATGCTTGATAATGCAACCTATGGGTTACAGAATAAAGTTAGGAATTTTCATGCGAGACAGGATTTGGGATTTGGAGTTTCAGCGGGATTAGGACTGGATATGAAAATAGCCTATGTTCTAGGACAGGAGAAAATAGAATTTGACCTCATACCTCTCTGAATTGTTATTTTATTTTTATTTTTTTATTTCACCTTTATTTAACCAGGTAAGCAAGTTGAGAACAAGTTCTCATTTACAATTGCGACCTGGCCAAGATAAAGCAAAGCAGTTCGACACATACAACGACACAGAGTTACACATGGAGTAAAACAAACATACAGTCAATAATACAGTAAAAAAAAACAAGTCTATATACAATGTGAGCGAATTAGGTGAGAAGGGAGGTAAAGGCAAAAAAGGCCATGGTGGCAAAGTAAATACAATATAGCAAGTAAAACACTGGAATGGTAGTATTGCAATGGAAGAATGTGCAAAGTAGAAATAAAAATAATGGGGTGCAAAGGAGCAAAATAAATAAATAAATTAAATACAGTTAGGAAAGAGGTAGTTGTTTGGGCTAAATTATAGGTGGGCTATGTACAGGTGCAGTAATCTGTAAGATGCTCTGACAGTTGGTGTTTAAAGCTAGTGAGGGAGATAAGTGTTTCCAATTTAAGAGATTTTTGTAGTTCGTTCCAGTCATTGGCAGCAGAGAACTGGAAGGAGAGGCGGCCAAAGAAAGAATTGGTTTTGGGGGTGACTAGAGAGATATACCTGCTGGAGCGTGTGCTACAGGTGGGAGATGCTATGGTGACCAGCGAGCTGAGATAAGGGGGACTTTACCTAGCAGGGTCTTGTAGATGACATGGAGCCAGTGGGTTTGGCGACGAGTATGAAGCGAGGGCCAGCCAACGAGAGCGTACAGGTCGCAATGGTGGGTAGTATATGGGGCTTTGGTGACAAAACGGATAGCACTGTGATAGACTGCATCCAATTTGTTGAGTAGGGTATTGGAGGCTATTTTGTAAATGACATCGCCAAAGTCGAGGATTGGTAGGATGGTCAATTTTACAAGGGTATGTTTGGCAGCATGAGTGAAGGATGCTTTGTTGCGAAATAGGAAGCCAATTCTAGATTTAACTTTGGATTGGAGATGTTTGATATGGGTCTGGAAGGAGAGTTTACAGTCTAACCAGACACCTAAGTATTTGTAGTTGTCCACGTATTCTAAGTCAGAGCCGTCCAGAGTAGTGATGTTGGACAGGCGGGTAGGTGCAGGTAGCGATCGGTTGAAGAGCATGCATTTAGTTTTACTTGTATTTAAGAGCAATTGGAGGCCACGGAAGGAGAGTTGTATGGCATTGAAGCTTGCCTGGAGGGTTGTTAACACAGTGTCCAAAGAAGGGCCGGAAGTATACAGAATGGTGTCGTCTGCGTGAGAGGTGGATCAGAGACTCACCAGCAGCAAGAGCAACATCATTGATGTATACAGAGAAGAGAGTCGGTCCAAGAATTGAACCCTGTGGCACCCCCATAGAGACTGCCAGAGGTCCGGACAGCAGACCCTCCGATTTGACACACTGAACTCTATCAGAGAAGTAGTTGGTGAACCAGGCGAGGCAATCATTTGAGAAACCAAGGCTGTCGAGTCTGCCGATAAGGATGTGGTGGTTGACAGAGTCGAAAGCCTTGGCCAGATCAATGAATACGGCTGCACAGTAATGTTTCTTATCGATGGCGGTTAAGATATCGTTTAGGACCTTGAGCGTGGCTGAGGTGCACCCATGACCAGCTCTGAAACCAGATTGCATAGCAGAGAAGGTATGGTGAGATTCGAAATGGTCGGTAATCTGTTTGTTGACTTGGCTTTCAAGACCTTAGAAAGGCATGGTAGGATAGATATAGGTCTGTAGCAGTTTGGGTCAAGAGTGTCCCCCCTTTGAAGAGGGGGATGACCGCAGCTGCTTTCCAATCTTTGGGAATCTCAGATGACAAGAAAGAGAGGTTGAACAGGCTAGTAATAGGGGTGGCAACCATTTCGGCAGATAATTTTAGAAAGAAAGGGTCCAGATTGTCTAGCCCGGCTGATTTGTAGGGGTCCAGATTTTTCAGCTCTTTCAGAACTTCAGCTGAATGGATTTGGGAGAAGGAGAAATGGGGAAGGCTTGGGCGAGTTGCTGTTGGGGGTGCAGTGCTGTTGACCGGGGTAGGAGTTGCCAGGTGGAAAGCATGGCCAGCCGTAGAAAAATGCTTATTGAAATTCTCAATTATGGTGGATTTATCAGTGGTGACAGTGTTTCCTATCTTCAGTGCAGTGGGCAGCTGGGAGGAGGTGTTCTTATTCTCCATGGACTTTACAGTGTCCCAGAACTTTTAGAGTTAGTGTTGCAGGAAGCAAATTTCTGCTTGAAAAAGCTAGCCTTGGCTTTTCTAACTGCCTGTGTATAACGGTTTCTAGCTTCCCTGAACAGCTGCATATCACGGGGCTGTTCGATGCTAATGCAGAACGCCATAGGATGTTTTTGTGTTGGTTAAGGGCAGTCAGGTCTGGGGAGAACCAAGGGCTATATCTGTTCCTGGTTCTAATTTTCTTGAATGGGGCATGTTTATTTAAGATTGTTAGGAAGGCATTTTTAAAAATATCCAGGCATCCTCTACTGACGGGATGAGATCAATATCCTTCCAGGACACCCCGGCCAGGTCGATTAGAAAGGCCTGCTCGCTGAAGTGTTTCAGGGAGCGTTTTACAGTGATGAGTGGAGGTCGTTTGACCGCTGACCCATTACGGATGCAGGCAATGAGGCAGTGATCGCTGAGATCTTGGTTGAAGACAGCAGAGGTGTATTTAGAGGGGAAGTTGGTTAGGATGATATCTATGAGGGTGCCCGTGTTTAAGGCTTTGGGGGTACCTGGTAGGTTCATTGATAATTTGTGTGAGATTGAGGGCATCAAGTTTAGATTGTAGGATGGCTGGGGTGTTAAGCATGTTCCAGTTTAGGTCGCCTAGCAGCACGAGCTCTGAAGATAGATGGGGGCAATCAGTTCACATATGGTGTCCAGAGCACAGCTGGGAGCAGAGGGTGGTCTATAGCAGGCGGCAACGGTGAGAGACTTGTTTTTAGAGAGGTGGATTTTTAAAAGTAGAAGTTCAAATTGTTTGGGTACAGACCTGGATAGTAGGACAGAACTCTGCAGGCTATCTTTGCAGTAGATTGCAACACCGCCCCTTTAGCAGTTCTATCTTGTCTGAAAATGTTGTAGTTTGGAATTAAAATTTCTGAATTTTTGGTGGTCTTCCTAAGCCAGGATTCAGACACAGCTAGAACATCCGGGTTGGCAGAGTGTGCTAAAGCAGTGAAAAGAACAAACTTAGGGAGGAGGCTTCTAATGTTAACATGCATGAAACCAAGGCTATTACGGTTACAGAAGTCATCAAAAGAGAGCGCCTGGGGAATAGGAGTGGAGCTAGGCACTGCAGGGCCTGGATTCACCTCTACATCGCCAGAGGAACATAGGAGGAGAAGAATAAGGGTACGGCTAAAAGCAATAAGAATTGGTCGTCTAGAACGTCTGGAACAGAGAGTAAAAGGAGGTTTCTGGGGGCGATAAAATAGCATCAAGGTATAATGTACAGACAAAGGTATGGTAGGATGTGAGTACAGTGGAGGTAAACCTAGGTATTGAGTGATGAAGAGAGAGATATTGTCTCTAGAAACATTGAAACCAGGAGATGTCATTGCATGTGTGGGTGGTGGAAATAATAAGTTGGATAAGGTATAGTGAGCAGGACTAGAGGCTCTGCAGTGAAATAAGCCAATAAACACTAACCAGAACAGCAATGGACAAGACATATTGACATTAAGGAGAGGCATCCTTAGTCGAGTGATCAAAAGGGTCCAGGGAGTGGAGAGGTTGGTTTGGGGGTCACGGCGATTTAGACAGCTAGCCAGGACATCGGTAGCAAGCTAGCATAGGATGGAGGTCTGTTGTTAGCCACCTCTTGCGTTCCGTCAGTAGATTAGTGGAGTTCCGTGTTGTAGAGGGGATTAGTCCAAATCACACAACAACAAAAAAATAAAAACAATAGATATAGTTATAGAGGCCCAAGAAGAAACATGTTAATAATATAAATAAATTGTCCGATTGTCTATTCTGAGAGCATCCGGTAAGACAGCTAACGGTTAGCAGGCCGCAGATGGGCATTCAGGTAACGTCGCGACGGAGGAGCCAGCCGGATCTCCTTCGGGTAGATAACGTCGGCAGTCCAGTTGTGAGGGCCCGGAGGGGCTCCGTGTAGGCAGTAAAACGGAATTGTGCATAGGATTGCATAGAATTGTGCAATTTAACAGAATTGTGCATAGGCCTATCAAATTTGTGACTGTCCGAACACGTTATTTTATAGGCTATACTGAAGGGGTTTCCTATTGTGTTTATTAGCTGCATTGGGGTCACGTGTGCAGTCCGGTAGTGTCAATTATTTGTGTGCTTTGAATTTATGGTAACTTTGTGTGAAGTAAATACACTAGGCTGAAGGCTTCCAAGTGAGAATTGGATAATGTGCTATTTAAAAATGATATAATCTGCTGCTGCGCATGTTGTGTATTTTGTGGAATTGCATTAGTGTGACATTGGGGCTTTTTTGTGAAATTCCCCAGTCTTGTCATAAAATAAGTACCTATACCCTAGGACCTATACTGCCAATCCACCTTTCTGGACACTGGATGTAGTCAGTATATTTTGGAGGGATTTCATTTGAAAAGACACTCTAGGACTCAGGGGTGTCAAGCACCCCAAAAATCTGAGGGGGAACAAAGTACATGAGGATGGCTGGGGGGTGGTCCCCCCCCCCCCCTATCTATTTTTCAAATACCTGAATCAGCTTTTTCCTGCAGTCTATAGCCATAATAACTATGCTAAATTATATGTCAAAAATAAACTAAATATGCTTCTCTGTGTAGCTGCTAAAATCTGGGGAAAAGATTGAAAGGATTGTAAGTAATTTCTTCAGTATTTTTTTGTTGCTTGCTTTTCTAAAGTATATCAACCTTGCCAGCAGGCATGCCAGCTCCGATAGTTAGACAAGCTAGCTACTCTAACTTGATTGATAGCCTGAAATGGCTTCTTGGTAGATAGTTATGAGTTTTGCAGATTGGGGAACCTAGCTAAAGCCAACTTTATAAAATTGCTACGTGACTAGTATTATTATTGAGAAATATTTGTTGATTTATTTAAAAATGTTTAAAACCATAAACAGGACATATTATGGGGGGGGGGGGGGGGATACCCTGTTTACATGATGCCTCTGCCAGGACTATTCACAGATTGTTGATAAACACTCTTCTCATCTTTCTATCTAAAACATAGTGGGGGAGAGTGGGATAAGTTGAACCTTTTTTTTTTTACATTCAGCATCACTCCGTCAAGGGAAAAATATATATTATTAAACAAATATAAATGCAACATGTAAAGTGTTGGTTTCATGAGTTGAAATAAAAGACCCCAGAAATGATCCATACCCACAAAAAGCTTTTCTCTCAAATTTTCTCCACAAATTTGTTCACATTTCTGTTAGTAAGCATTTATTATTTATTATCCTTTGCCAATATAATCCATACACCTGACAGGTGTGGCATATCAATATGCTAATTGAACAGCATGATCATTACACAGGTGCACTTTGTGCTGGGGACAATAAAAAGCCACTCTAAAATGTGTTGTTTTGTCAGGCAACACAATGCCACAGATGTCCCAAGATTTGAGGGAGTGTGCAATTGCCATTCTGACTGCAGGAATGTTTACAAGAGCTGTTGCCAAAGAATTTAATGGGTTTTTTTCTAAAATAAGCTGCCTCCAACGTCATTTTAGAGAATTTGGCAGTATGTTCAACCAGGCCTCACAGCTGCAGACCACGTGTAACTACACCAGCCCAGGACCTCCACATCTGGCTTCTTCACCTGCGGGATTGTCCAAGACCAGCCACATGGACAGCTGACTTAAAGAAAATGTATTTTACCTTTATTTAACTAGGCAAGTCAGTTAAGAACAAATTCTTAATTAAAATGACGGCCTATGAACAGTGGGTTAACTGCATTGTTCAGGGGCAGAACGACAGCTTTTTACCTTGTCAGCTCGGGGATTTGATCCAGCAACCTTTCAGTTAGTGGCCCAACACTCTAACCACTACGCTACCTGCCGCCCCTGATGAAACTGTAGGTTGGCACAACTGAAGAATCCTGGTTTCAACTGTACCGGCCATGTATGAGATGCATTTCAGCATATATTTCCAAGAGAATCTTAGCTGGAACACATCATTTTCAAGATCTGAACAATTGCTTCAGCAAAAGTCTGACGAATACATCTCAGAACAAGTTCAACAAATTTGGTGAAAGACTTCTGAAACAAAGGTATGATGCATCAAGATGTAATTTTAACATTTGAGTCATTTAGCAGACTCCCTTATCCAGAGCGACTTACAGGAGCAATTAGGGTTAAGTGCCTTGCTCAAGAGCACATCAAAAGATTTGTCACTTTCCGTCAGCTCGGATTCAAAACAGCGACCTTTTTGTTACTGGCCCAACGCTCTTAACCGCTAGGCTACCTACCTGGATGTTACGAATATCATAACGCTGGAAAAGGATACTGACAATGAAAAGAGAAACCAATTGTAGACCTTTCAAGACCTCGATGAAAGTTAGCCTTACACAGTGAACGTTTCATGATGATCTGATGTAAGGTGCATGTTTTACAAAAACTTTATCCAAAACATTTGATATGGATTACCTGTCCCAGTCACCCCCTATCTTAACAAGACAGTAGAACACGCTAGGCTTGGACAGTATACCGTATACTGGGGTATTTGGAAATAGCCACGGGATGTTTTTTTCAATACCGCAAATACCGTTAACTATTTCTCTAAATTTTTATATTTGTAGCTCCTTTTAAAGTAAATACCTGCAATCAACTTGTGCAAAACATTAGATGCGTTCTTCATTTTACCTGTCACATTATTTTACATTATTTAGTTTAACGTACAGTAGTGCCACAGAATAGAGCCAGTCAAGTGTTTGTTTATAAATAGCACAACAGGAGAAAGCCGGAACAGTACAGCTGTGTATTGACAGGGGTTGCGTTTTTATACTGAAAGTCAAAAGTAATTTTCTTCTTCAATAGAGTGATCAGGGACGTGCAACTAGTTTTCCTTCATAGAAAATACATTAGTGCAACACATTCGGCAGAAGTGCAACACTATTTGGCTGGCAGCCACACAAGTAAATGAGCTTACAATGAAAAAGCAAGGTCTTTTTTGCATAAACGATGCATGGCCATCTGATTTGTGTATCATCCATTTCCTTATGTTTTGCTCTGTGTTAACGTGGCCCCTAAGTTTAACTTGCTAGTTATCCAAGTAAGTGGCTGAATTAATAAGGTGATAGCATCTTATTGTGTTAGCTTTCTGCCGTCAAAGCCCTTTGGGTGAATTATCTGTACTGCTGCCACTGCACAATTTGATTTTCTTGCATTTTTTCTCCTCTGTTCTCGGCCCATCCGCTCCTCTCCCATCTTCTCCGAGCAGGCAGGCCCTTTGCCCTAGCGACTCCAGACTCCACACAGATACAGCGTGTACACATGCTGCTCCAGAGCTAGTACTTTTCTTCCTTAAGACAAGCATGTTTTTGAAACTTTGTTTATTTGCACAATGTCTCTTGTTCACATTTGCTTGTAAATATCCAAACTCAATCAAAAATGACATTCGGTAGCTCCTATCTATATATGTATAACTTTATGAGCTGGATTGCCTGTCTTTGCAATTAGTTATTTTTTTTTCCGTTTGCGCTCGTTAGCATATTTTGCAAGCAGCCTCAATTTGAAATTCACAAATTTTGTTAGTGTTCTGGTAATAGTCCCCAAATGGTATCTTGTGCGTTTTTGGCACCCCCTTGTGTACTATGGTGATACTGTAAATTCTGGGATGAGAGAAGGACAGTATGAAAATCTGGATACCGCCCAACCCTAGAACATGCAAAAACTCGACACTTTAATTTGGTCTGTATTTCCTACTTAAACTTTTCAAACAAAGCCTAAACATATAGGTCTTAAAGGTTCAATGCAGCTGTTTTTATTTGTTGTTGACGTTTCTAGCATAGCATTTTTATTGGCTGGGGTTTCTAGTCATTTCTTCTTTTGACGTTGATCTGTTAGTCCCCTGCCCTAGCCTTTTGACCTCAATAGTAGTGGATTACAGTCTCATACCACATGAGACCAGACAGGCTTCGGGCTGTGTACAAGCTTCCCTGGCACATCAAGCTCAACCAAGTCCTGCTACTGTGTAGTAAAGGCTACAACAGAATGCTGTCAGAATATGCTGGTTTTGGAGTTAGCGGTTCATACCAGCAGCCTGAGACGGAGACAGTCGGTAGAGTAAGTTCAAATGAAATGTTATTCAACATTTGCGAGAGACTAGGGACATCTAGTTTTTCATCAATACAAATATATATATGACGATGTTGACCAAGGGACAGCATAGCAACGTTGGGGCTGGAAACGGTCTATCTAAGAACAATTTATCCTTGACTGCGGAACAGTTTTGGAAACTTTGAATGCGCAACTTAATTATCATAAAATAACTTTACAAAGATTGAATCAAAGTTTGTGTGTCCCTACCTTGTTTCCATTAGCTCAGGAAGTGTCGTAGTTCAGGTAAAGGTGCAACGCAAAGCACCTCTATGCGGAATCCGTGTTAAAACGACACGCAGAAAGTGTATCTTTTTATATTTGGGTGAATATAGTATCTAAACCGTATTGAAAGTCAGGATTATTAACAGTTAGTGTCTGAACTTTTGGTACACATTAGCCATGGTGTATTTCATAGTAGGCATGTGAACTGGCTATAGGCCTAGGGCTTGTGCGAATGAGAGCAAATAGTCCGCTATCTGCCTTCAGGCACGTCTAAAGGCGGTATATTCCTCATTGAGATCTATAATTCACCTGTATGATTCAAGTGTTCTATTTCATTCTGCTCTTCCTCTCCTTCCCTCCAGGCTCCCTGCAGCTCTCTCTTGCTGTCGCTGAAGAGGCGGTTCCCCCTGAGCAGCAGCACTGTGAGCAGGAGTGGAGCCACAGTCTGGGGCAGGAGGACCCAGGGCACACACAGATTAAAGAGGAACAGGAGGAACTCTGGACCAGTCAGGAGGAAGAACAGCTTCAAGGGCTGGAGCCTGATATCATAGAGTTCAAATTTACTCCTTCCTGTGTGAAAAGTGAATGTGATCAGGAGGTCTCACTTCAGTCGTTAACTCTTCCCCTAACCCAGACTATGGAGAACCGAGAGCGTGACTCTACACCAGTGGATCTCAAACCTTGTGGCACTGTTACCAACCTGAAGGGTCTTGACATTCCTTGTGACCGTCCAAGTGATCAAAACAATGCCTCCGGCCACAGCTCAGCGGTAAGCAGCCACCCAGTAGGACTTTACAGCAGCCCGCCAATGGATGCCAACGCACCATTGGGGGAACGCCGTTCTAAACCCAGCACCACATCTATACATATTCACTGCTGCCATGACTGTGGTGAAACATTTGCTCTGAAAGCTGACCTGCAGAGGCATTTGACTCACCCCAAGAAGAGTGAATGCCGCTTATGCAAAAAACATTACAACTCCACCTGTAAACTGAAGACCCATGTTCGACTCTGTCAGGGTGGGAAACCCTGCCTTGTTTGTGGCGAGACCTTCAGATACAAAGGAGATCTGTCCAGGCACATGAAGACTCACAAAGGAGAGAAACCATTCAGCTGTAGTGACTGTGGGAAAAGTTTCAATCGCAAAGAGTACCTAACCGAACATATACGGACTCACACAGGAGAGAAACCATTTAGCTGTGGCGTCTGTGGGAAAACCTTCAGTCAAAGGGGAGCCCTGGGGAGGCATATAAGGACTCACACAGGAGAGAAACCGTTTAGCTGTGGCGACTGTGGGAAAAGATTCCGGCAGAAGGGTGACCTAGGGAAGCATATGTTGACGCACACAGGAGAGAAAATATTTAGCTGTGGTGACTGTGGGAAATGTTTCAGTCGCAATCATACTACCTGATCAGTTACGGACTCATACAGAGGGGAGCAGTCGTCACAGCTAAACGGTTTAAGGGTGGAGGCATATATTGACTCACACAGGTGATAAGCACACGGTTGCTCAGTTTGTGGGTGAACATTCATTCGTAAAGCTCATCTGCTGAAACACGTGAATCACGTCCACGAAGAAAGAAATCAGGACAAAAGCGGAAAGAAAGAAAATTAGGACATAACGTCTTTTGTCAGATGGGAGTAAAAGTTCAAGTTTTTAAGTTTTTGTCATGTGCACAGGATAAGAAAAAAGAAAACCTGCACACTGCTCTGGCTAGTATCATTGCTCTTTATTAAGCTTTACGTATCAGCCTCAAGGCCTTCGTTAGAGCTTTGAGGCCGATACGTAAAGCTTAATAAAGAGCGGTGATACTAGCAAGAGCGGTGATACTAGCAAGAGCAGTGTGCGGGTTTCTTCTTATCTTATTCAACTGTTACCATGCACCTGCAACAAAGATGGCGCAGATGTGCGAATGCCTTTTAAAATTTAAATGCACCGGAGCTACATGGTGTACAATAAAATGCTTACTTGCAGGTTCACCTCCTTGACAATGCAACAACAATAGAATACAAGTATAACAATAATACAGATAAAGGCTCAATTGAATAACAATAAAATAAGTATAAATACAAGGAGGCCACTCAAACAAATTTACAGTAGAATATTTACACGTGTGTTAGGGGAGGGGAATGTGAAGAGCAAAGTGTTGAATTGTGCAATAGTTAAGCAATAATTAGTTGATGTTTAGTAGTAGCAGCAGTCATGGTGTATGTGCATGTGTGCCAAGGTGTGGCGAGTCGGTGCAAAGGAGCTGTTGGTGGTCAGTGCCAGTTCAGGTGTTCAGCAGTCTGATGGCTTTTGGGTAGAAACTGAGCCTGGCGGTCCGAGACACAACGCTCTGATACCGTCTGCCCGACATTTAAGGGAGTGAACAGTCAGTGGCTGGGATGTGTGGGGTCCTTGATAATATTACGGTCCTTTCTCGGGCACTGCTTGGGGAAAACGCCCTGTATGGGTGGGACCACGGTCCCAATGATGGACTGGGCCTTCTACACCAGAGTGGTGGTGTTGACCGTTGTGAAAAAAAAGTACTACTTAATCACTACACAAATCATATTTGTGCAGTAGTGACTATGTAGAGACTTGTAGGAATTGTGTAGTTTATGCTCTATTCAAGATACAAAAGTAGGGTTCAATAGGAAAACACTAGTGTTTCCTGTAGTAATCAGGTAGAGATTTTACAACTTGCTGATTTAGTAAATAAGTAGTCAAAATACTATAGATTCACTACAACATCTGTTCAATAGTCAGAGCTTCTAGTGCTTGTTTGTATAGTGAATAAGTAGTTCCGAAACTTCAGCGTCTTTTCAGTAGTGATCAGGGCCCGGTTTCCCGATTAGCGTTGGAACTTAGGCTTAACGACAGATGATGTCACACCCGTTTCCCAAAACGCCATGCAGTGCACTCGTTACGAAGTGACACCTAACTGTCATCACAGGAGCTTTCCCGTGCTGAAAATGATTCCAGAATATAGGCTGAAGAGCTTTCCATGTGTTTATGTATCCTAAGTGTTTTCTCGTGCTATTTTGTATACCATGTTTCATTTATGTCAAATCTGCATTTCTTCAGTTTGTGTAACTGAACAAGGACGAGTGAAGCCGAAGGTCAGTCGCTCGCTCGTTCCCCTCGGTCGCCATTTTAGAAAATATCAAGGTGACCTAAAAGTAGGATATGATAACAATGGTTCTTGTAATTGCTCAACAAACCATTGTAGCCTAATGGCAGGCAGTAATTGGGCTTCAAGTAGGTCTACAGATATTCTATAATTAAACGTGAAGTAGCAAGTTAAGCGACGTTGTCATAAGACCTAATAGGTTATTGGTTAAGCTACAGTGAAATGCGTGAGCTTTTAGATAACAGGACACTGTCGGCCTAATAGATACGAATGTTGGAGCGGCTCAGATGTAACCCGATGGCTGAATACTAGGTAGTTCTATTGATGACATCCCTTTCATGCATGTCCAAACGGTCTTAGCTGTTAGCCGTTGTCAGAGGTGTATTGTGTTTAGCCTAGCTGTTTGCTAGCCCCATTGAAATGTAGAAATGCAGCCTCTGTTTTCGTTACGCTAGCTAGCTAATAAGTGTGTGTTTTGTATGCAAATGTACAGTAAGCTCATAAGTATTGTTACACATTCTACTTGCCTATTTTGACCTGTTGCGAAGGAGGCCCTCGACATAAGACTAGAGGCCATTGTTGGTAGGATTAACATTGTTCATCATGTTTGTTTTGTTTCATTTCATTTTCTTATTTGACCTCTGTTAGCAGATCATTGATAATGGTTTATAATTGGTTGTTTCGTGTGCATGTTTTTTTTTTAATAGAAAATAAAATATAAACTCTGTATGTGGAAAGCTGAGGTTCTAAGTAGAATGACACAATGTACAGGAAATTGTGTACGATGCAATATCTATGTCTATTATGAAAAACCTACTTAATTTAAGCTAAGGGCCGCAGAATGAGCAGTGACGCTCCTTGGGTTGTACACTGTGGATTTGGAAACTAGCAGTGCCCCTGAGTAGAATGGGCCCCCCTTTTACTGCAACACGATGTACAGGAAATTGTGTGCTACGGAGCAGTATGTCCAATATGAAAAACTTACTGAACATCGTACAATGCTAATGGGCTAATTAACAATAGGATTTAAGTGTTTTCCAAAGTTGATTATTATAATATTGTTATTGTACTATTAATAGTAGCATTAAATGTTTTGTTATTTATATAATTAATGTTTTATATATTTATATAATTATCTACAATAGAAATCATTACTTTTAATGTTGTTAGTCCTAACAAGAATGTCAATGCTAAATTATTTGTGCTTTAAAAGGAGATTAGTTTATCATTATTCAACCATATGAAGAAAAAAATCTTCCCTAAATGTTATACATTTTGACCATTTGTATTTTTCATCATTGCGGGACTTTTATTTTGGAGGAAAATCGCTGAGGTCATGGTCTTATTCTTGATTGGTCTTGCTTATTCTTGCTGGCGGAACGGAGGTGCTATAGAGACTGCTGTGGACTACACCAGAGAGAGAACTGTGGAATAGGTGTGTATGTACATCTACTGATCGCTAGCTATAGTTCTACTCTATTAATAAACTGTTCAGGCTAACAGTGATCACTATTTCATCCATTTTACAGAACAGTTTTTTTAATAACATTTAAATGTCACAAAAAAACGATTTGAAATGGAATATACGCTGGCTTGCTGAGAAATCTCAACTCCACACATACAATGGAGAACGTGTGTGTCGTAAACAACACTAGTGGAATCAACAGTTCATCTTCAAAATTAAAGTCCCCGATTTGAAATGGATGAAAATATTGGAATCATGCAACAATTGGACAAGGTTGGAATGTTACATAAAATCAATAAAAGACCATTAGTTAATTGACAAAAAAAATGTAATTTGTTGAAATCGCACTGTGGATGTATAGACTTCAGAATTGCATTGGGGGCATACTTCCAGTGCCTTCAGAAAGTATTCACACCCCTTGACCTTTTCCACATTTTGTTGTGTTACAGCCTGAATTTAAAAATATTGACCTACACACAATACCCCATAATGTCAAAGTGGAATTATGTTTTTAGAAATGTTTACAAATTAATAAAATATTAAGCTGAAATGTCCTGAGTCAATAAGTACTCAATCCATTTGTTATGGCAATTCACTGATCGACTTAGGGATCTTTCAGA
The DNA here is from genome assembly GCF_034236695.1 of Oncorhynchus nerka. NCBI lineage: Eukaryota > Metazoa > Chordata > Actinopteri > Salmoniformes > Salmonidae > Oncorhynchus > Oncorhynchus nerka. The sequence continues at coordinate 44,816,237 of NC_088403.1, read as the reverse complement.
TAATTGGTCAGAAGTCAAAATGAGCTTAACAAGTCACAGAAGTTGCATGGACTGACTCTGTGTGCAATAATAGTATTTAACATGATTTTTTTTGTTATGACTACATCACTGTATCCCACACATACAGTGAGGGAAAAAAGTTTTTGATCCCTTGCTGATTTTGTACATTTGCCCACTGACAAAGAAATGATCAGTCTATTATTTTAATGGTAGGTTTATTTGAACAGTGAGAGACAGAATAACAACAACAAAATCCAGAAAAACGCATGTCAAAAATGTTATAAATTGATTTGCATTTTAATGAGTCAAATAAGTATTTGATCCCCTCTCCATCAGATGTCTGGCTCCCAGGTGTCTTTTATACAGGTAACGAGCTGAGAATAGGAGCACACTCTTAAAGGGAGTGCTCCTAATCTCAATTTGTTACCTGTGTAAAATACACCTGTCCACAGAAGCAATCAATCATTCAGATTCCAAAGTCTCCACCATGGCCAAGACCAAAGAGCTCTCCAAGGATGTCAGGGACACGATTGTAGACCTACACAAGGCTGGAATGGGCTACAAGACCATCGCCAAGCAGCTTGGTGAGAAGGTGACAACAGTTGGTGCAATTATTCGCAAACTGAAGAAACACAAAATAACTGTCAATCTCCCTCAGCCTGGTGCTCCATGCAAGATCTCACCTCGTGGAGTTGCAATGATTTTACCATTAAAATTATAGACTGATCATTTCTTTGTCAGTGGGCAAACGTACAAAATCAGCAGGGGATCAAATACTTCTTTCCTTCACTGTACAATTATCTGAAAGATCACTGAGTCGATCAGTGAATTTCAAACACAGATTCAACCACAAAGACCAGGGCAGGTTTCCAATGCCTTGCAAAGAAGGGAACCTACTGGTAGATGAAGAAAAAAAACACACTGAATATGCCTTTTGAGAATGGTGAAGTTATTAATTACACTTTGGATGGTGTATCAATACACCCAGTCACTACAAAGATACATTGCACTTACTCCACAATACTAACCGAATTAACAGAGTGAAAAGAAGGTAGCCTGTATAGAATACAAATATTCCAAAATATGCATCCTGTTTGTAACAAGGCACTAAAGTTATACTGAAATTTGGTAAAGCAATTTACATTATGTCCTGAATACAAAGTAATATGTTTGGGGCAAATCCAATACAACACATTACTGAGTACCATTCTACATATTTTCAAGCATAGTGGTGGCTGCATCATGTTATGTGTATGGTTGTAATCATTAAGTACTGGGGAGTTTTTCAGGATAAAACATTTATGGAATGGAGCTAAGCACATGCAAAATTCACCAAGAAAACCTGGTTCAGTTTGCTTTCCACCAGACACTGGAAGATGAATTCACCTTTCAGCAGGACAATAACCTAAAACACAAGGCCAAATCTACATTGGAGTTGCTGACCAAAAAGACAGTGAATGTTACAGTTTTGACATAAATCTGCTTGAGAATCTATGTTAAGACCTGAAAATGGTTGTCCAGCAATGATCAACAACCAATTTGACAGCTTGAAGAATTTTTTAGAAAAAAAATTGGCAAATGTTACACAATACAGGTGTGAAAATCTCTTAGAGACCCGGAAATACTCACTGCTGTAATCACTGCCAAAGGTGATTCTAACATGCATTGACTAAAGGGGTTGAATACTTACCTCAATCAAGATATATTAGTGAAATCTTTCTTTCTGTTTGACAGAGTATTTTGTGTAGATTGTTGATTAAAAAAAGACATGTCCATTAGAATCCCACTTTGTAACACAATAAAATGTGAACAAAGTCAAATGGTATGAATACTTTCTGAAGACACTGTATATTGCAGTGTATAGCCTAAGCTATGGCGCTTGGGTCCATGAAATGGCATATCAGCCTACTCTGTGACACCCACAGATTTACATTCTGAAGAGTTTACACAAATATTAACGTCATAGACAGGGTTGCCAGGCCTAGCTAAAATTTCTAGCCCAATGACCTCTGAAAACCCATCCACAAGGCCTGAAAACTAGCCCCCCAAAAATTTGGCAGCAAGAGAAGACTTCCCACATTTATCCAGTAAACACCTTTTCCATAATGTTATATATCAACGTAATTTTTTACAACGTAGGCTAAGAAACAAAATCCTGTTTTCCATCAAAATAATAATTATTGGGAGTTTAATAATGTAGAAAGAGAAAATATAAATCACCCTTATTAAACTCTCCATATCATTTTCGATCAACGGATGTCATTCTAAATTGTTTTGACTTCTATGATTAAGCAATAAGGCCAGAGGAAGTGTGATATATTGGCAATTTACAACAAACCCCTGAGGTGCCTTATTGCTATTATAAACTGGTTACCAACGTAATTTGAGCTGTTTTGTCATATCCGTGGTATAGGGTCTTATATACCACGGCGGTCAGCCAATCAGCATTCAGGGCTCAAACCACCCAATTTGTATTTGCTCATGTGCATAACTATAGATAAATCGAACAGGAGAGTGTGCCTGATGAAAGTTGGACCGAGGATCTCGAAATCTTTGCGCAAGAAACACTTGGATGAACTTCAAACATGAATGTTGGGCAATTTTCTGGCAATTGTGCCAGTATTATGTGCCAGATGTTAAGACTACAAACCCTTATATATTGCCTATTGGCGAGATTTACTTGTTATTCCAATAGGCATAGGCTATTGACTAAAATATGGGTTTATAATTGTCATTCAACTTTGCCATGGTTTGCTGAGCTAGATAAAGGTAGCCTATAGCCCCTGATAGGGCAACATCGAATTTCAGAGAAAAGTCCACAATGAAACTGACATTAAAATGTGGAGAATGATACATTTGCGATAGAGCTGTAACCATGATCACAATTGATAACTTCCAATTTAATTAACTGAACATGACCATGAACAATTGCATAACAACACAAGGCTACAACAACAAACTTGAGTTATAGGCTATTTACTCAATCTGTTTGCCAGCTCCAGGTAGGCTACACATGTGGCACAAATTTATTTGCAATGACTCCAGTGATATCGTCATTTCAACATTTCAACCAACTTCATGAGGTAGTCACCTGGAATGCATTTCAAGGCACATTAGACTGAATTGTGAGGTGATTTTTCCACAGTTAAAATCCCACAATAAGAGCTACGATGCCAGTATTTGTGAAAACTCTTTAGAATTGTAATCTGGGTGGGTGTCACTGAGTAGGCTGAGTACCCCCATTTCATGGACCCAAGATCCATAGGTAAGGCTGTACATATAAATATGAATGTTCAATAGACATAGCTTGACTGGTGAGCTTAATGTTGCTCATTTCGTAGTGTTTTCAGAGTCCTGCATTAAGAGCCACAAAGCTAATATTTGTGTAAACTCTTTAGAATTGTAATATGCAGGTGTCACCGAGTAGGCTGATACCCCATTGCATTGACTTAAGATCCATAGGCAAGGCAGTACATTGCGATATGAATGCCCAATATGCACAATAGACTGAATCGTGAGGTAAAATCCCACAATAAGAGCTATGGCGCAAATATTTCTGAAAACTCTTTACAGTTGTGTATTGTTGGTGTTACTGAGTAGGCTGATACCCCATTTAATGGAGATATGATCCATAGGTAAGGCTGTACATTGCAATATAAGTATGCTTCCATTGCAATTCTGAAGTCTATACATCCACAGTGTAATTTAAACAGATTTTTACTTTGTGTCAAATTAACTAATTATTGTCTTGCTGAATTTATATAACAACATTCCAACCTTGTTTAGCATTATCTAGTCCAATTGTTATATGATTCCACAAATGGTATCCGTTTGCAGCAGTTTCAATAACGGACTTATTTCGAAGGCGCACCGCCGATTCCACTATTGTTGCTCATGCTAATGTTGCTCACGACACACTGGTCAAGGGAGTTGAGTGGCAACGATTGTGGGTGGACTGGATCTCTGACGACATCAAGTTGCTATCAGTCAATGCTTGTAAAAATGTACAATTTTAAACCCTTATCATGTACCTATGTTTGCCCTGTGTAAAGTCTGGCCTTTCTTTGTTTGCTGAAATCCATACTTTTTAAACCTTTAACTACTTTGCTAGCATGTTACCTAACCCTAACATTAACCCCTAAATCTAACCCTAACCCCTAGCATAGCTAACGTTAGCCACCTAGCTAGACTAGCTAACGTTAGCCACAACAAATGTACTGTAATGTACACGAATGCATTATGAAGAATGAAAATCCTACAATACACGTGAAATGCGTGGTGTATAGAATCGTGTTATACTTCTTTGTGTGCCTGTCATGAATTTTGAATAAGTAGGCTAATTCGTGTCGATTTCTCAATAAGATGTGATGGTGTGAAGTATATTTTCACCCCCTGCTTGTACAGCATGTGTGAAATTCACTGCTGTTATTCACTGTATGTGAGTATATTGGTTTATGACCAATTGTTTTCTGGAAAATGTTTCCAATTCATCCATGACTTGACTCATCTCTTCAGTAGGTCCTATGATTGAGTGTACTCTGGCCCAGGCGTGCGAAGGTGAATGGCAAGGCACTGGAGTGGCGAACCACCAGTGCTGTCTCTGCCTGCCCGGTTCCCCTTTCTCCACTGGGATTCTCTGCCTCTGACCCTATTACTGAGTCACTGGCATGCTCATGCTCTCCAACGCCGTCCCTAGGAGGGGTGCATCACGTTGTGCCAAGCTTCTTTTTTTTTAGAGCCACTGACGTGATCATCCTGTCTGGGTTTACGCCCCCTCGGGCTCGTGTGGTTGGGGAGATCTTCGTGGGCCATTCTCTGCCTTGTCTCAGAATAGTACGTTTGTGGTCTGTTGATATCCCTTTGGTGGTGTGCGGGCTGTGGTTGGGGTTATGTCCTGCCTGGTTGGCCTTTCTGTGGGGGACCCCCCGTCTCAGTCTCCGGTATCTATGCTGCAATAGTCTACGTGCCGGGGGGCTAGGGTCAGTCTGTCCTATCTGGTGTAATTATCCTGTCTTATCTGGTGTCCTGTGTGATCTTAAGACCATGCCTCAGGAGTACCTGGCCTGACGACTCCTGGCTGTCCCCTTCCCCAGTCCACCTGGTCGTGCTGCAGATCCAGTTTCTGCTGTTCTGTCTGCAGCTATGGAACCCTGACCTGTTCACAGGACATGCTACCTTGTACCGGACCTGCTGTTTCCACCCTCTCTCTTCCTCCCTCTCTCTTTCTCTCTCTACCGTACCTGCTGTCTCGACCGCAATGCGGCAGGGTAGCCTAGTGGTTAGAGCGTTGGGCTAGTGAGCGTTAGGCTAGTAACTGAAAGGTTGTAAGTTCAAATCTCTGAGCTGACAAGGTACAAACCTGTCGTTCTGCCCCTGAACAGGCAGTTAACCCACTGTTCCTAGGCCATCATTGAAAATAAGAATTTGTTGTTAACTGACTTGCCTAGTTAAAAAATATATATTTTTAAATGCTCGGCTATGGAAAGCCAGCTGATATTAACTCCTGAGGTGCGGACCTGTTGCATCCTCTATAACCACTGTGATTATTATTTGACCGTGTTGGTCATCTATGAACATCTTGAGGAACGGTCTGGCCTTAATGACCATGTACTCTTATAATCTCAGCCAGAATAGGACTGGCCACCTTTCAGAGTCTGGTTCCACTCTAGGTTTCTTCCTATGTTCCTGCTTTTCTAGGGAGTTTTTCCAAGACACTGTGCTTCTATATCTGCATTGCTCGCTCTTCTGGGTTTTAGGCTAGGTGTCTGTATGCTTAAATGTCTTTCTCTGACATTTTTTCTGTATTTCTCCAACAATGTATGTGTGTCTTTGTTTCAATTGGGCCAGACAGATTAATCAAATCCAGCTACATTGTATTTTGACAACATATGTTTACGTTTTGATGATGGGAAATGAAAACTGAAACATTATGTTCACTCAGTAGATTATTGGGGAATTTGAATTGGGGTTTAAGGTAATAGACTAGTAAATGAGCGAGATAGAGAGAAAGGCACGAAGGTGAGGAGGAGAATGGAAAGAAAAGTGAGGGCACCACATAACTATCACTATGAACCAGTAACAGGACTAGGGTTGCAAAATTCCTGGAACGGGATGGGATGATGACTCATATAAAATACCCCCCTCTCACCACAATTTTTAGCCGCCTCTCTCTTGTTAGTGAACAGACATTTTTTAAGTTTTAGATTAACATTTTGTCAAATCAAATCAACGTTTATTTGTCACGTGCGCCGAATACACCTTGCAGTGAAATGCTTACTTACAGGCTCTAACCAATAGTGCAAAAAAGGTATTAGGTGAACAATAGGTAAGTAAAGGAATAAACAACAGTAAAAAGACAGGCTATATACAGTAGCGAGGCTATAAAAGTAGTGAGGCTATAAAAGTAGACACCGGTTAGTCAGGCTGACTGAGGTAGTATGTACATGTAGATATGGTTAAAGTGACTATGCATATATGATGAACAGAGAGTAGCAGTAGCGTAAAAGAGGGGGTGGCGGGACACAATGCAGATAGCCCGGTTAGCCAATGTGCGGGAGCACTGGTTGGTCGGCCCAATTGAGGTAGTATGTACATGAATGTATAGTTAAAGTGACTATGCATATATGATAAACAGAGAGTAGCAGCACCGTAAAGAGAGTGTTTGGGGGGGTGGGGGTGGGCACACAATGCAAATAGTCCGGGTAGCCATTTGATTACCTGTTCAGGAGTCTTATGGCTATGTGGTAAAAACTGTTGAGAAGCATTTTTGTCCTAGACTTGGCACTCCGGTACCGCTTGCCATGCGGTAGTAGAGAGAACAGTCTATGACTGGGGTGGCTGGGGTCTTTGACAATTTTAGGACCTGACACCGCCTGGTGTAGAGGTCCTGCATGGCAGGCAGCTTAGCCCCAGTGATGTACTGGACCGTACGCACTACCCTCTGTAGTGCCTTGTGGTCAGAGGCCGAGCAATTGCCGTACCAGGCAGCTGTAGAAACTTTTGAGGATCTCAGGACCCATGCCAAATCTTTTTAGTTTCCTGAGGGGGAATAGGCTTTGTCGTGTCTTGGTGTATTTGGACCATTCTAGTTTGTTGTTGATATGGACAACAAGGAACTTGAAGCTCTCAACCTGCTCCACTACAGCCCCGTCGATGAGAATGGGGGCGTGCTCGGTCCTCCTTTTACTGTAGTCCACAATCATCTCCTTAGTCTTGATCACGTTGAGGGAGAGGTTGTTGTCCTTGCACCACACGGTCAGATCTCTGACCTCCTCTCTATAGGCTGTCTCATCGATGTCGGTGATCAGGCCTACCACTTTTGTGTCATAAGCAAACTTAATGATGGTGTTGGAGTCATGCCTAGCCGTGCAGTCATGAGTGAACAGGGAGTACAGGAGGGGACTGAGCATGCATCCCTGAGGGGCCCACGTGTTGAGGATCAGCGTGGTGGATGTGTTGTTACCTACCCTTACCACCTGGGGGCGGCACGTCAGGAAGTCCAGGGTCCAGTTGTAGAGGGAGGTGTTTAGTCCCAGGGTCCATAGCTTAGTGATGAGCTTTGCGGGCACTATGTTGTTGAACGCTGAGCTGTAGTCAATGAATAGCATTCTCACATAGGTGTTCCTTTTGTCCAGGTGGAAAAGGGCAGTGTGGAGTGTAATAGAGATTGCGTCATCTGTGGATCTGTTGGTGTGGTATGCAAATTGGAGTGGGTCTAGGGTTTCTGGGATAATGGTTTTGATGTGAGCCATGACCAGCCTTTCAAATCATTTCATGGCTACAGACGTGAGTGCTACGGGTCGGTGGTCATTTAGGCAGGTTACCTTAGTTTTCTTGGGCACAGGGACTATGGTGGTCTGCTTGAAACATGTTGGTATTACAGACTCAGACAGGGAGAGGTTGAAAATGTCAGTGAAAACACTTGCCAGTTGGTCAGTGCATGCTCGGAGTACACGTCCTGGTAATCCGTCTGGCCCAGCGGCCTTGTGAATGTTAACCTGTTTAAAGGTCTTACTCACATCGGCTGCGGAGAGTGTGATCACACAGTTGTCCGGAACAGCTGATGCTCTCATGCATGTTTCATTGTTACTTGCCTCGAAGCGAGTATAGAAGATATTTAGCTCGTCTGTTAGGCTTGTGTCACTGGGCAGCTCTCGGCTGTGCTTCTCTTTGTAGTCTGTAATAGTTTGCAAGCCCTGCCACATCCGATGAGCGTCGGAGCTGGTGTAGTACTCTTCGATCTTAGTCCTGTATTGACGCTTTGCCTCTTTGATGGTTCATCGGAGGACATAGCAGGATTTATTATAAGCTTCTGGGTTAGAGTCCCTCTCCTTGAAAGCGGCAGCTCTGGCCTTTAGGTCAGTTCGAATGTTGCCTGTTATCCATGGCTTCTGGTTAGGGTATGTACGTACAGTCACTGCGGGGACGACGTCCTCTATGCACTTATTGATAAAGCCTGTGACTGATGTGGTGTACTCCTCAATGCCATCGGAAGAATCCCAGAACATATTCCAGTCTGTGCCAGCAAAACAGTACTGTCGTTCAGCATCTGCTTCATTGCTAAACTTGGCACCAAGACACCAAGAACATTCCCCTTTTCCAGGTTAAGGATGCAACACTTTACACATATGGAAAAGAATAATGAAAATCAAATAAAAATCTTCTATGGCAGAAGAAGATTGCTTATTAGATTTTTGTACAAATAATATAATATGGATCTGGTACAATTTTGTATGTCAGTGATGTATTTGTATGTGTTAACTGATATGCCTCACTGTGCCTTCAGAAAGTATTCATACCCCTTTAGCTTATTCTAAATTTTGTGTTATAGTTTGAATTCAAAATGGATATTTTTTCTCACCTATCAACACCCAATACTCCATAATGACAAAGTGAAAATGTCTCTCGAAATTTTTGGTAATTTATTGAAAATGAAATACAGTATCTAATTTACATAAGTATTCCCACCCCTGAGTCAATACATGTTAGAATCATCTTTTGGCAGCGATTATAGCTGTGAGTCTTTCTGGGTACCTCTCCAAAATCTTTGCACACCTGGAATGAATAATATTAGCATATTTTTTTTTTTTTATTCTTCAAGCTCTGTCAAGTTGGCTGTTGATCGTTGCTTGACAGCCATTTTCAAGTCTTGCCATATATTTTCAAGATGATTTAATCATTTTTTGTCAACGATCTACACAAAATATGTCAAAGTGGAAGAAAAACTTGACAATTTGTTAAAAAAATACAAATAATATATGTATTCAATTTCTATTTATGACAAGCATACCCATAACATAATGCAGCCACCACCATGCTTGAAAATATGAAGATTGGTACTCAGTGATATGTTGTGTTGGATTTCCTCTAAACATAAAGCTTTGTATTTAGGACAAAGTTCATTTCGTTGCCACATTTTTACTTTAGTGCCTATTGCAAACAGGATGCATGTTTTGGAATATGTGTGTTCTGTATAGGCTAACTTGTTTTCACACTGTCATTTAGGTCAGTATTATGGAGTAACTACAATGTTGTTGATCCATCTTCAGTTTTCTCCTATCACAGCCATTAAACTCTGTAACTGTTGTAAAGTCATCATTGGCCTCATGGTGAAATCCCTGAGCGTTTTCCTTCCTCTCTGGTAAGGAAGGACACCTGTATCTTTGTAGTGACTTGGTGTATTGATACAACATTGAAAGTGTAGTTAACTTCACCATGCTCAAAGGGATTTTCAATGTCTGCTATTTTAATTTTGACTCATTTACCAATAAGTGCCCTTCTTTGTAAGGGATTGGACAACATCCCTGGTCTTTGTGGCTGAATCTGTGTTTGAAATTCACTGCTCGACTTAGGGACCTTACAGATGGGGTACAGAGATGAGGTAGTTATTCAAAAATCATGAGAGAATGCCAAGAGTGCAAAGCTGTCATCAAGGATATGGGTATCTACTTCAATCTCAAATGTAAAATATATGTTGATTTGTTTAACACTCTTTTGGTTTCTACATGATTCCATGTGTGTTATTTCATAGTTTTGATGTCTTCGCTATTATTCTACAATGTAGAAAATAGTAAAAATAAAGAAAAACCCTTGAATGAGTAGGTGTGTCCAAACTTTTGACAGGTACTGTATTTTGGACCATTTTCTATGATGTTGACTACTTTAACCTCTTCTTCCCTATAACCGCTTGAACGATCAGCAAAAAATGAGGTATATAGAATGTGCCCAGTGATGGGGTGTTGTGTATAAATGCCCAGTGATGGGGTTTTGTGTATAAATGCCCAGTGATGGGGTTGTGTGTATAAATGCCCAGTGATGGGGTTTTGTGTATAAATGCCCAGTGATGGGGTTTTGTGTATAAATTCCCAGTGATGGGGTTTTGTGTATAAATGCCCAGTGATGGGGTTTTGTGTATAAATGCCCAGTGATGGGGTTTTGTGTATAAATGCCCAGTGATGGGGTTTTGTGTATAAATGCCCAGTGATGGGGTTTTGTGTATAAATGCCCAGTGATTCCCTGTGTTCGGCAGATCCCTTTTTATAGCCTTTAGGCTGGTGTGCTCTGGAAGGATGAGAGCAAGGATGGGACAGTGTGGCTTAATCCAAATCCAGTGGAACTTTGTAAGTGTGCATGCGGCGTGAGTGCCCCTCTCCCTCCAGATCCACTCTCGGTCTTCCTGAGCAGGCCTTCCTCAACTATGCACTTTTGTAATTGTTATTGAAAGCTGATATTGAATCTAACTATTGGATAGCCTGTTGTTCAAGTGTCGGCGCTGAAGATCATGTTTGATATGTGCAGACCGCTCCGATTGTGGACTATTTATGGTGATCATTGATCTCATTGCTGCAACAGAAAAGAATAATAATAAGGTCTTATCACGTCCATGCTTCACCTTTGATGTGAAGAACCTGTGTTTTGTTCATGTTTCGTTGTATTTAATAGGTATCCGAGTGCCTCACCTCGTTAAACAAAGTGACGTAGCGGCTACAAACTTCAACTTGTTACACAAGGTCATGAAAATGTTATCCCCCAAAACCACACCAAGAGCAATCAAAAGAGCAAAGCAACATGAACCACATATATGGTGGTAATGTAATAATTTGAGTGAGCATTATCAAGGAGTAACTGACAGTAATGACCAGGCTGTGCTGTAAAGGGCCAGGGTTAAAATAAGGGTCAACTGTTTTTTGTTTTTTTTAAATATTTTTTTTAATGTATAGACTCAATAGGCTGAAGGGTGTAAATGTCCTATTCTCTGCCCTTCACACTCCTTTTTCCTACCTCCTTGACCCAGATTCCCCAGTGTTTGGCTGTGGAGGAGCAACACAATCCCGCTGACCCTCTAAGCATGCCATACCCCTACTGATCCCCTAGTAACATGCCCCAGAATACATTGGGAGGTGGCGGCCAAGGCCTTGGGATATCTAGGAGAAGCCTTGGGAGCTCAGTCAGGCTCTAAGCCTAAAACAATCCCCTTTTTTACGGTTCTAGGGTTTTGATCTTCTATGCTTCACATGTTATACATAGTAAAAACTGAAAGGAAAATTAATAAAAAACGGTGAGAAATGTATTGAGAAAACAGGAAATAATGATGGAGGGGTGTGTGGGGAAATTATGAAGAGAAAATGGGAGAATGGCAAGATGCAGTATTGTGTATTCTGCTGTAAGACATCTCTCCATCACTAGCACAACAATATATCTATCACATGGTAAAATTGTGGACATTGCCACTCTGAAACCCAAACCCTTTATTATCTATTATTGTTTAGTTCGTACTGTGGAAAGACTTTGAGGAATGAGAACCTGGACCAGAAACAAAGACAATAGTTTACTGTGAGATCTGATCTGTATGACTATGAGTATATATATAGCTGCTTGTTCGGGGGGGTTATAAAGGGTTCTGTCAAATAGGGGTCAGTACACACAAGTAGAAGGAAGGGGAAGAGGAAACAACAGAGATAACTGACCCTGTATGGGGGGTGGAAGAGAAGACTGCAGTATAAAGATCACACACATTCTACAGCTAAGAGCCACCACAGATGCTTGAACACTGATACGACTATACTGTTCTGTTGTATTTCTCCACAGAAACCTGTGTCAAGTAAGTGACTTTAGGATTTGTTTAGTGTGACAACAGATTTTACTGTTGTTGTTTTTTTTGTGGTATTTTTTTCCTAGATTTATTGGTAAGCTGTAGGTAGGGAGACTGTTGGACATTTGTTGACATAAGCGATGGCTTTAGCTGGATCAAGCTTCCAAGGGGGCTTGGAGACTCTATGGAGACAAGATAAAGAATTGACGGGGGAAGGGCACAATATAGAGGCAGATCGAGAGGGAAAAGGGCATGCAAGGGAGTCAGTACAGTAAGATAGCTCTAGAGAGAGGGCTAGCTGAAAAAGAGGATGATAAGGTTCAAGAAGTGAAAGAAGAGCGGGCAGTTGATGGAGAGCAGAAAGGGGTGATAGATGATGTGGATACAACAAGGGTATACAGCAGAGACTCATATGCCAGAGAAACGTTCAAAGCCCTGGAGCAGCTCAGGGACTCGTCTCTCCTCACTGACCTGACTCTGAGCACTGAGAATGGACAGCGTCTCCACGCACACTCCCCTGTCCTGGCTGCTGTCAGCTCCCTGGTACATCACTCCCTAACACACCAGAGGCTGCCCAAGTGGGATGAAGACATGGAGAAGATGAGGGAGAGGAGAGATACAAACAGAGATATGAACATACAGACAGAGATATTCATCAGTCTGGGTTCTGAGGTGAGGTGTGTAGGGCTGGCAGGGGTCACCGAGTTTGCCTACACTGGTGCCATAGCAGCTCTGAACAGAGATTCACTGGCCCAGATACAGATTGCAGCTAAAACACTAGGGGTCCCCAGAGTTCTAGATCTCTGCAGGAAAGAGGAGGGGAAGATGAAGAAGGGAGTAGAGAAGAGGACTGAAGAAAAGAAGGTATCTGCTGAAGAACAGATGAAGCTCACTCTTCAGTCAATCAGACAGCTGTGGAAAGAGGGAGTGGGCTGTGATGTGGAGCTGGAGGTTGATGGGACATCATTCCATGGTTAGTAAACTGGTGTCAAAATACATCATGACTATGTACTGTACAATGATAGAGAAGACACTTCATTTATTTTTAGGTGGGAGTGTCCGAGATCAAGCTAAATAACCCATGCATGCTTATAATGGTAATAATATTGATTTTTAGCATGTAATAATATGATTTAAAATAATAATAGGATGATATATAATATATTAATATTACTAATATATTAATATATAACAACATGATGTTATAATGAGAAAATATATCAATGAAATATAAATTGTGTTTATATTTTTGTAATAATTGTTGGGGACTCGTCCGGGATCAACAAAATAAAATTATGTTAACTTCAAATATTCCTACTTTCTGTCTTAAATCTGAATTCATAAGAGTCATGATAAACCAGATGGGGAGGTAGTCTATTTATGAGCTACCTGATTATAATAAGGATGATAACATCAATAATCCATTTCCTCTTCTCTCTCCTGTCTCCTCCAAGTCCACAAAGTGCTCATGGCTGCCAGTAGTGACTTCTTCCGGGGAATGTTCACCAGCGGGATGAAGGAATCCCAGCAGCCCTGTGTGGCCCTTCCCTTCCTGGAGGCTGCTGAGCTGGAGGCCATGATTGGCTGCTCCTACAGTGGGTCCCTCCCCCTCAGCTGGGGGCGTGTCTTTGAGATTACCTGTACCGCCCTCCAGCTCCAGTTCCAGCCTGCCCTCTCGCTGTGCCTCAACTTCCTGGAACAGGAAATCGATGCTCACTCCTGCCTGGACGTGGCCTCCTTCGCTGAGGCTTATGGGATGCCGGAACTCCTCGAAGTGGCAAACAGTTTTGTCCTGAGACACTTCCAAAAAGTGGCAGCCACCCCTAAATTTCAAGACCTGCCAGCCAAGAAGCTTAGAAGATATCTGAAAAGCGATTCCCTCTTTGTGCCCTCTGAGCTTGTCGTCTTCAAGGCTGTGGTGGCTTGGATCGAGGCGTGTCCCAGCAAAAGGCTTAAACTCACCAAAGAGCTGATGAAGAAAGTACACTTTCCCCTCATGAACGTCAAGGAGTTCAATGAAGTTAAAACCACAAAACTGTGGTCTGAACGCAACACGGAAGGTCTCTACCTGACTATACTGAAGGACTTTCACTCCCATCACGTTGCACCTCGAACCCTGTGCAGGGTTTACTTGCCAAAGGACAGTCTAGTCTTGGTGGGTGGAGATCAGATCTCTGCCGACTTTAGCCGCCGATCTCCCAGCCGAGAACTGTGGTTCGGAAACTCTCTGAGGAACTACACAGGCATTGTAAAGAATGTGGAATGGAGGTTGCTTGGCGAGATGCCAAAGCCACCAAGGCTAAGTCACGAGGTGGCGGTACTCACAGGGAAGTTGTACGTGGTCGGGGGACAGAGTTATGAAGGCACACTTGACGTTTTCAACTCGACCTACAGGTGAGATAAGACGCTTTGGGTTTGTATCTACTAACCAATGAGTCTTTTAGGTATGACATGTTTTATATTTTTATTTTTTTACATGATTTTCTTCCTTCATCTCTCATTCTTTATTGTCTTTCAGATATGATCCGCTTCAGAACCTCTGGGAGAGGTTGGCTGACTTGCATAAGACAAGGTGCAACTTTTCCATGGTTGTGCTGGACAGGATGATATATGCCATTGGAGGGGACATTGATCCAGAAACTAACCTGGATAGTGTGGAGCGCTACTGTCCAAACACAGATACCTGGAGGTAGGTTTTTTTTTGGTAACTCAAAAGAGAATGGTAACACAGAATTGCTTGCAGTAGTTAATGTTCCATTGGAGATTTAAGTAAAACGTTGTTTCTTTGTTGCTATCATTACCAACTTTGGCCTTCCCTGTTAGCTTTTCGCGACCCTTGGATATGACATTGAGCTGCCATGCTGCCACAATGTTGGATGGAAAGATTTTCATCTCAGGGGGGTTGGACTGCAGGCACCAGTGTCGAGTATCCATGTTTCTGTACCACCCTGAGAGAGGAACCACCTACCTGGCCGAGATGAGCCAACCTCGAGCCCGTCACTGCATGGAGACTTTAAACGGCAATCTTTACGTGGCAGGAGGTGTCACTGTTGATGAAAACATGACGTCTATCGACCAGCTGGCCTGTGAGGTCTATGACTCGGTTAGTGACCTTTGGAGTGCTCTCACACCCCTGGCCGTCCCCCATGTTGGAGCAGCCTCTGTGGTTCTGGAGGGGATGCTCTATGTGCTGGGAGGATACTGCCAAGAGGACTACAGGGAGACCAGACTGGTTCATCGTTATGATCCCACCATCCAATTTTGGGAGAATATGGGCGAGATGCCAGGACCAAACACTGACATACGAGCCTGTTTGCTGCATCTACCCAACCACTTAAGACAATGACACATCACTATAAATCCCATAAGACTACACTACATTTGTCAGGGAACAGAAACGGAACCGGGAATGAAAGTGAGTCATAGTGTTCTGGAACAGAACCGTTATTTTAAACGCATGGGGCTGGATATTAACGTTTTTTATGTTCCGGGTATTTTTTTCAAGTCCCACAAAAATACGCAACAAAGCATATTTTGAATCCTTGTGCCACTGTGAACACAGAAGCTTGTTAGCTAGTGTATGAATTTTATGAATAATTACTAAATGATGTATACATTTAACGTAGAAATATAACTAACAGAATTCTACCCTGTCTCTGTATAATGATAAATAATGTTTGTCCATAAGAAAGAGGGACTATTAGCAGGCAAGGAACTGTGGCAGACCAATTGTGATTTACCATCACCAAATGGACAGGCTGAAATCAACACCAACGAGCAATGGAGAGGAACCACTATCACTGCTATGCCATCCTGAGTTCAACAAGCCAGACAATTGGGCATTTCAGCAGTATATTAGAGCATGTCCAATTCGTGAAGGTTAAATGCCCATTGTTATACATTGGAAATGGACAGTTTACATTTGTACATTTCCAATGTATTTAATGAGGATTTGCCATCACCAAATGAACTTGCTTAAATCAACACCAACGAACGAGGGAGAGGAACCAGTATCACTGCTAGGGCATCTCGAGTTCAACAAGCAAGACAATTGGGCATTTCAGCAATATATAACAGCAGGTCTAATTCGTGATGGTAAATGCCCACTAATGTATTGCTAATGGACAGTGTTCAATACACATAATACATTGCCAGTCTTAACATGTTATACTGCAGTTGAACAGTGTCCATTGCTAATATATAGCAATTGGACAGTGTCCATTACACATATGCTATATTGCCAGTGTGAACATGCTCTTCTGCAAGTTGACAGTGTCCATTGCCAATGTATATTCATAAGGACTTCCCATTACGAAATGGACATGCTGAATCAACATCAACGAGAAATTCTGACTTCTTATGACTTCCTATGATCAAACTTGACAAATAGACCTTCTAGGTTGATTCAGGGCTTAACTTCTTCTTAACGCTCTTTTAATTTTGGGATAAAAAAACGTTCCCGTTTTAAACAAGATATTTTGTCACGAAAAGATGCTCGACTATGCATATAATTGACAGCTTGGGAAAGAAAACACTCAGACGTTTCCAAAACTGCAAAGATATTATCTGTGAGTGCCACAGAACTGATGCTACAGGCGAAACCAAGATGAAATTTCAAACAGGAAATGCCCCAGATTTTGAAGGCGCTGTGTTCCAATGTCTCCTTATATGGCTGTGAATGCGCAAGGAATGAGCCTACACTTTCTGTCGTTTCCCCAAGGTGTCTGCAGCATTGTGACGTTTACCAGGCTTCAGAGGAGAAACCCAACTGCCATGAATGACTTATCATCGAATAGATATGTGAAAAACACCTTGAGGATTGATTCTAAACAACGTTTGCCATGTTTCTGTCGATATTATGGAGTTCATTTGGAAAAAAGTTTGGCGTTGTAATGACTGAATTTTCGGGGGGTTTTCTTAGCCAAACGTGATGAACAAAACGGAGAGATTTCTCCTACACAAATAATCTTTTTGGAAAAACTGAACATTTGCTATCTAACTGAGAGTCTCCTCATTGAAAACATCCAAAGTTCTTCAAAGGTAAACGATTTTATTTGAATGCTTTTCTTGTTTTTGTGAAAATGTTGCCTGCTGAATGCTAGGCTTAATGCTATGCTAGCTATCAATACTCTTACACAAATGCTTGTGTAGCTATGGTTGAAAAGCATATTTTGAAAATCTGAGATGACAGTGTTGTTAACAAAAGGCTAAGCTTGTGAGCCAATATATTTATTTCATTTCATTTGCGATTTTCATGAATAGTTAACGTTGCGTTATGGTAATGAGCTTGAGGCTATGATTACGCTCCTGGATACGGGATTGCTCGACGCAAGAAGTTAACATAGTGATATATCTCATCTGGTAAGTATATAGGCCATCTCAACATTATATATGCTATTTGCACATGGTTCACTGACTTTTGGGTTTGGAAGCCAACTTCTTATGATCATATATGTATGGCAAATCGACATAGCATCCTGATTTAGTACTTTCAATGCTTATGTATGCCATTTGGACATTTCCTATGCCATTTGGACATGGTTTACTTACTTTTGGGTTCGGAAGCCGACTTCCTATTGGGCATATATGGCAAATTGACATAAAATCCAGATTTAGTCTTTTCAATACTTATATATGTCACTTGGGGGCGGCAGGTAGCCTAGTGGTTAGAGCATTGGGCCAGTAACTGACTTGCTATGATCATATATGGCAAATGGACAAAACATATGCCTTATGGACAAACAAGCACACAATCTGTGTACATACAGTTCCTACATATATATAATTGACAAAAATGAATTTTTTTTGTGTGTTTACGAGGTTTAACGTTTTTGAAAAAAAATCAGATTTTGAAGATTTCACCCTTGAGACCTGACTTTCTGACCATTTCCCATATAGAATCCTGCGGTGGAGCGCACTTGCCCCCTTTGGGATTTTTGGTTAATTACACCCGACATTTGCCATGACCCACTTGCAATATGTTTTGGACCAATTGCCCCCCAATTGAGTCGTATTTGCGATTGTGTATATGTTTCGCCCAATACCAATAAGTATAATTATAATTGAACTTCACCAAGCCAGAGGGCCTCACAAGGCATCACCTGTGTTCTAGTCCCTCGTTTTACACATTAACCTCACCAGTCCTACTATAATCAACCCAGTACCACGGATCTGAACTTTTGGTTGCCCGCAACTGGCTAATTAACAATTATGTCCAAGGATACCTCACTTAAGAACACTGTTATCAACTCAACTCAGTCCTGCTAGTTACCTCAGCTGTGGCCCTCTTAAGGAAAACCTTGCTCTAGGAGTACCCTCAACAGGGGCTTTTGTTAATTATTAATTTAAAAAATATATATTTTCATCTCTTATTGATAGATTAGATTGTCCAAGCTCACCTCTCTCAGTACTATGTTCCCTGCCAGATGGTGTCGACAGAGACGAACGCCTCGCTTCTAGTCCTTAGGAAACTTTGCAGTATTTTTTTTTTTATGTATTATTTCTTACATTGTTAGCCCAGAAAATCTTAACTGTTATGAACTCATTACCCAACATTGGAAGAATTTGGGCAAGATGCCCGGACACAACACAGACATACGAGCCTGCCTGCACAACCACTTAAGACAATGAGAAAGGGAACTTTAGAGGGTGAGATAGAGGTTGGGGTCCAATTTAATTTATAATTACAAATTAGATTCCGGAAATCAAGCAGGAAGTGGAGAATTTACTTGGAATTGAATTGATATTGCAGCAATTTTCAGAAAACGGAATAGCAATTAATTTGGAATTTAGGCTGTCTGAACTGGAATTTAATTGACATTGAAGATGAAAATCATCCTTGGAATAGAATTGGAATTTGTGGAATTGATCCCAACCCTTGTTACCTTATGACCTTACAAATAGCCTGATTTGCGTTCAGAAGTAAATACTGTACACTGTAATATTATTCTGCTTATGTAATTGTAGGCATTTACTAGTTCTTAAACTCGTTCTTACAGTGATGAAATCATGAACAGAATTTGGAAAAGCCTAAATTTGGAAACAAATGAAAGCCCTATTCACTCAGTATTTACAAAGCTTGTCAGAGTAGAAGTACTGAGCATGGGTTGGTTTTCCCTCTTAGATCATAGCGAATAAGATTACTAAGGAAACGCTGAGAGCTACTCCACTCTCCCGAGAGGATAATGAAAATGAAGAGGACGGCTACTGGCTGGCTGGTCTTGCTGGGCTACGTGTGTCTTGCTCAAGAAGAGGAGGTCTTGGGTTCTGTGGTGAACATCTACACTGAACTGAAGGAGCTTAGGTCTTTGGTGGGAGAGCTGAGTACTAAGCTCCATACAGCAGAGGCAGACCTGAAAGAGCAGAGAGCTATGGTGGATAAGCTGAATAAAGAGAGAGAAGGTACAGTAAATTGTAAATATCAATGAATGAGTATTTATAAGCAGACATTTCTAAAGCATTTATAAACATGTACTCAATCAAATCAATCCAATTTATTTCTAAAGCCCTTTTTACATCAGCAGATGTCATCAAAGTGCAATACAGAAACCCAGCCTAAAATCCCTAGAAAGGCAGGAATTTATGATGAAACCAAGAGGCTCTGAGGTGTGGCCAGTGCTCTTCTGGCTGTGCCGGGTGGAGATTATAAGAGTACATGGCCATTTAAGGCCAGGTTGTTCTTCAAGATGTTCAAATGTTCATAGATGACCAGCAGGGTCAAATAATTATCAGTGGTTATAAAGGGTGCAACAGGTCCGTACCTCAGCTTTTCATAGCCGAGCATTCAGATGTCGAGACCGCAGGTGCGGTAGAGAGAGCGAGAGAGTTGAAAACAGCACGTCCGGTGAAAAGGTCAGGGTTCCCTAGCAGCAGGCAGAACAGTTGAAACTGGAGCAGCAGCACAACCAAGTGGACTGTGGACAGCCAGGAGTCATCAGGCCATGTAGTCCGGAGACATGATCCTAGGGCTCAGGTCCTCAGGATTAGCTTATTATCATGAAAATGCATATAAAGTGCTACCCAATACGTTACAGGTCAACGTATATAAATGTATATAAATGTATATAAGTGTATATAAATGTGTATATAATGTGTTACCCAATGCGTAACAGGTCAATAATGCTCACAAATAAGAAAGTCCTCTTCTTGCTCCTCCCCTTACTCCTTTTTTCTACCAATGCGCAAGTTTGTTTTGCATCGGGTGGGTGGAGTTTGCTCATTTTAGACCATTCCATTAGTCCTAAAGTGAAATCTCCACCCACCTGGGGCACCAGGCCATGCAAAACGAACTTGCCCGTTGTTAGAGATGATGATGTTCTCATTGCTGTGTTGTTGTTGATTGATGTTGTTGTTGTTGTTGTTGCTACTATCTTTGCTGGCAGAGCAACCCAAGGTAGCCTTCTCAGCAGCCTTGCAGTCGTCAGAAAGTAAACACCATGGGCCCATCGATGCAGAGACTAACCTCATTTTCGGAAAGATCCTGACCAACATTGGCAGTGCATACAACCCAATCACAGGTCTCGCACTGAACATACTGTATCTACATCATTATGTATAACAGGGGTGGTCAAAAAGGGCCAATGAGGTGCAGGTTTTTTCCCCAGCCAGTCATGACACATCTCATTCAACTAATCAATTATTTTCAATAAATACTTTTGATTTGTTGAATCGGGTGTGTTACTGCTTGGCTAGAACAAAAGCCTGCACCATTAGGGTTCCTTTGTGCGTACGACTGGTCCACCTGATTTAAGCCTCTAGTAGCAATGGCTAAATGCTACCACTATTTATCGACTCCTTCTATGCCTCAGGTGTCTTCACAGCGCCAGTGAGAGGGGTCTACTACTTCAGATTTTCTGGAAATGGCTTTGCAGGCCATGACATGGGTCTGAGCATATTCAAGGAAGGCCAAAGGATGATGTCTGTGTACGAATACCAATCCAGTGGAGAACATAATGACCATGCGTCCAATGGAGTCACACTGCAGTTGGAGAAGGGTGAAGGGGTCTACATGCGCCTCTGGATCAACACATGGGTCTTCATCGATGGGCGATATGACTACTGCTCCTTCAGTGGCTTCCTGCTCTTTCCAATGTGAAGCAGACAGCACATTTTCCTCTGTCATGAGATAAAACCCGATGCAGAAAATATATATATATATATATATATATATATATATATATATATATATATATATCCTGTTTTGAAGATGTTTATATCGGTCTGATAATACAGGACTAGTAAGGACGCAATCGTCCCACCTGGCCAATAGCCAGGGAAAATGCAGAGCGCCAAATTCAAATAAAATACTATAAAAAACAAACTTTCATGAAATCACACATGTAAGATACCAAATTAAAGCTACACGTGTTGTGAATCCAGCCAACATGTCACATTTCAAAAAGGCTTTTCTGAGAAAGCAAACAATGCTATTATCTGAGGGTAGCACCTCAGTATACAAAGTGAGCGAACATATTTCAACCCTGCAGGTGCGACACAAAAAGCAGAAATAAAAATATAAATCATGCCTTACCTTTGACGAGCTTCTTTTGTTGGCACTCCAATATGTCCCATAAACATCACAAATGGTCCTTTTGTTAATTCCGTCCATATATATCCAAAATGTCAATTTATTTGGCGCGTTTGATCCAGGAAAACACTTGAGCAACGTCACTACACAATATCTCAAAAGTTACCTGTAAAACTTTGCCCAAACATTTCAAACTACTTTTGTAATACAACTAGGTATTTTTTAAAGTAAATAATCGATCAAATTGAAGACGGGATGATCTGTGTTTAATACAAAAAGAAAACAAACTGACGCTACTTTTCTAGTCACGCACATCTATCAAACAGTACACTTCAAGTGACCCTCATTCAAGATGGCTGTGCTTCTTCATTACACAAAGGAAAAACCTCTACCAATTTCTAAAGACAGGTGACATCCAGTGGAAGCGGTAGGAACTGCAAGCAAGTCCATTAGAAATCTGGTTTCCCAATGAAAGTCCAATGAAAAGAGAGTGACCTCAACAAAACAAATCTGAATGGTTTGTCCACGGGGTTACGCATGCTACATAAGTTTTGTTATACTCACAGACATGATTCAAACAGTTTTAGAAACTTCAGTGTTTTCTATCCAAATATACTAATATTATGCATATACACTGCTCAGAAAAATAAAGGGAACACTAAAATAACACATCCTAGATCTGAATGAATGAAATATTCTTATTAAATACTTTTTCTTTACATAGTTGAATGTGCTGACAACAAAATCACACAAAAATTATCAATGGATATCAAATTTATCATCCCATGGAGGTCTGGATTTGGAGTCACACTCAAAATGAAAGTGGAAAACCACACTACAGGCTGATCCAACTTTGATGTAATGTTCTTAAAACAAGTCAAAATGAGGCTCAGTAGTGTGTGTGGCCTCCACGTGCCTGTATGACCTCCCTACAACGCCTGGGCATGCTCCTGATGAGGTGGCGGATGGTCTCCTGAGGGATCTCCTCCCAGACCTGGACTAAAGCATCCGCCAACTCCTGGATAGTCTGTGGTGCAACGTGGCGTTGGTGGATGGAGCGAGACTTGATGTCCCAGATGTGCTCAATTGGATTCAGGTCTGGGGAATGGGCGGGCCAGTCCATAGCATCAATGCCTTCCTCTTGCAGGAACTGCTGACACACTCCAGCCACATGAGGTCTAGCATTGTCTTGCACTAGGAGGAACCCAGGGCCAACCGCACCAGCATATGGTCTCACAAGGTGTCTGAGGATCTCATCTCGGTACCTAATGGCAGTCAGGCTACCTTTGGCGAGCACATGGAGGGCTGTGCGGCCCCCCAAAGAAATGCCACCCCACACCATGACTGACCCACCACCAAACCGGTCATGTTGGAGGATGTTGCAGGCAGCAGAACGTTCTCCACGGCGTCTCCAGACTGTCACGTCTGTCACATGTGCTCAGTGTGAACCTGCTTTCATCTGTGAAGAGCACAGGGCGCCAGTGGCGAATTTGCCAATCTTGGTGCTGCACGGTGTTGGGCTGTACGCACAACCCCCACCTGTGGACGTCGGGCCCTCATACCACCCTTATGGAGTCTGTTTCTGACCATTTGAGCAGACACATGCACATTTGTGGCCTGCTGGAGGTCATTTTGCAGGGCTCTGGCAGTGCTCCCTCCTTGCACAAAGGCGGAGGTAGCGGTCCTGCTGCTGGGTTTTTGCCCTCCTATGGCCTCCTCCACATCTCCTGATGTACTGGCATGTCTCCTGGTAGCGCCTCCATGCTCTGGACACTACGCTGACAGACACAGCAAACCTTCTTGCCACAGCTCGCATTGATGTGCCACCATGGATGAGCTGCACTACCTGAGCCACTTGTGTGGGTTGTAGACTCCGTCTCATGCTACCACTAGAGTGAAAGCACCGCCAGCATTCAAAAGTGACCAAAACATCAGCCAGGAAGCATAGGAACTGAGAAGTGGTCTGTGGTCCCCACCTGCAGAACCACTCCTTTATTGGGGGTGTCTTGCTAATTGCCTATAATTTCCAACTGTTGTCTATTCCAATTGCACAACAGCATGTGAAATGTATTGTCAATCAGTGTTGCTTCCTAAGTGGACAGTTTGATTTCACAGAAGTGTGATTGACTTGGAGTTACATTGTGTTGTTTAAGTGTTCCCTTTATTTTTTTGAGCAGTGTATTATCATCTGGGGATGAGTAGCAGGCAGTTGAATTTGGGCATGCTTTTCATCCAAAATTCCAAATGCTGCCCCGTATCTGTACAAGTATCTGTACAAATGAGATTACCTGAATATACTTGTGGAATATAAAAATACTTGCTTGATATATGTTTTCCAGTTTCTTGAAATACGTATTGCAACTTATTTCTATGTGAAAACTGAAATGGACTATTCATTTCTATGGGAAAACTGAAATGGACTATTCATTTCTATGGGAAAACTGAAATGGTCTATTCATTTCTATGGGAAAACTGAAATGGTCTATTCATTCCTTTTCAGTAGAAACTTATATCCAGAGCAACTTACAGTAAGTAGTGAGTGCATACATTTTCTTCATACTGGTCACCCTTTGGAATTGAACCCACAGCCCTAGCATTGCAAGCACCATGCTCTACCAACTGAGCCACATCATCACATTGCATAATCACAAACCACTTGATGTCTCAATGTACTGAATTATCATATTGTGCATTGTTTTTCTTCATGGTGATTGAAATTCTACAGGCACAAATCTAGATGACCAGCCTATGTAAAATAGAGTATGCGCTGACCAACTAGCAAATGTCTTCACTCACATTTTCAACCTCTCCCGGTCTGAGTCTGTAATATTAACATGTTTCGAGCAGACCACCTTAGTCCCTGTGCCCAAGAACACTAAGGTAACCTGCCTAAATGACTACTGTAGCCATGAAATGCTTTGAAAGGCTGGTCATGGCTCACATCAACACCATTATCCCAGAAACCCTAGACCCACTCCAATTTGCATACCAACAGATCCACAGATGATGCAATCTCTATTGCACTCCACACTGCCCTTTTACACCTGGACAAAAGGAACACCTATGTGAGAATACTATTTATTTACTACAGCTCAGCGTTCAACAACATAGTGCCCTCAAAGCTGATCACTAAGCTATGGACCCTGGGACTTAACACCTCCCTCTGCAACTGGATCCTGGACTTCCTGACGGGCCGCCCCCAGGTGGAGAGGGTAGGTAACAACATATCTGCCACGCTGATCCTCAACACAGGGGCCCCTCAGGGGTGCGTACTCAGTACCCTCCTGTACTCCCTGCTCACTCATGACTGCATGGCCAGACATGACTCCAAAAACACCATTAAGTATGATGATGACACAACAGTGGTAGGCCTGATCAACCAAAAACCACGAGACAGCCTATAGAGAGGAGGTCAGAGACCTGGCCGTGTGGTGCCAGGACAACAACCTCTCCCTCAACATGATCAAGACAAAGGAGATGATTGTGGACTACAAGAAAAGGAGGACTGAGCACGCCCCCATTCTCATCGACGGGGCTGTAACCTGTGGAGCAGGTTGAGTGCTACAAGTTCCTTGGTTTCCACATCACCAACCAACTACATGGCCCAAGCACACCAAGACAGTCGTGAAAAGGGCACGACAAAACCTATTCCCCCTCAGGAGCCTGAAAATATTTGGCATGGGTCCTCAGATCCTCAAAAGGTTCTACAGCTGCACCATCAAGAGCATCATGACTGGTTGCATCACTGCTTGGTATGGCAACTGCCTGGTATGGCATGTCAGAAGAAGACCCTAAAAATTGTCAGACTCCAGCCACACTAGTCATAGACGGTTCTCTCTGCTACCACATGGCAAGTGGTACCGGAGCGCCAAGTTTAGGTCCAAGAGGCTTCTAAACAGCTTCTACCCCCAAGCCATAAGACTCCTGAACATCTAATCAAATGGCTACCCAGACAATTTGCATTGCCCCCCTTCCCTCTGCTGCTGCTCTCGGTTTATCTATGCATAGCCACTTTAATAACTCTACCTTCATGTACATATTACCTCCATTACATCGACTAACTGGTTCCCCCGCACATTGACCCCTGTGCATAAACTTCTATTGGTATTTTACTGCTGCTCTTTAATTATTTTATTTTTTGGCTGTATTTTATTAAGGGCTTGTAAGTAAGCATTTCACTGTTAGGTCTACACATGTTGTATTCGGCGCATGTGACAAATAAACATTTATTTGATGTGTCCGTAAGGCACTGAAGTAATACTGTAAAAAAATGTGGCAAAGAAATGAACTTTTTGTCCTGAATACAAAGCGTTATGTTTGGGGAAAATCCAACACACATCACTTAGTACAAGCTCTTCATGTTTTCAAACATGCATCATGTTATGGTTATGCTTGTCATTGGCAAAGACTAGGGAGTTAAAAATAATAATTATGGACAGTTAAGTCCATAAGAGGACAGTTAAGCACAGTTAAGGTCCTCTGGGAAAATGTGGTTGTATCTGCTTTCCAACAGACACTGGGAGACAAATTCACCTTTCAGCAGGACAATAACCTAAAACACAAGGCCAAATATACACTGGAGTTGCTCACCAAGATGACAATAAATGCTCCTGAGTGGCCTAGTTGAAGTTTTGACTTAAATCGTCTTGAACAGTTATGGCAAGGCTTAAAGTTGCGCTATGCAGAAATCACTCTGCCATTTCCTGGTTGCTAAAACTCTAATAGTTTGCCTAATTTAAGTTTATGTGAAAACATGTGCTAGTATAGAGAATCATTGTTCCATCTAAACCGCTGTGAAAAATATTTTCATAACCAAAAAATGTTGTTGTTTCAGCTGTTTGAAGCTGGTGTACAAAACTGAAAGTAAAAGACGTAAAAACAAACATTAAGAAGGGTAAGCATAGAAATAGCACACATAGAACAGATCTGCCGCTTCTTAGACTTGCTTTAAAGTAGAATGATCGATCTCTAACTCTTGTATGTGAATTTGGTCGGTTTGCCCAAAAAAGTTATATATTGGCACTTTAAAAATGATCAACAACTTGATAGAGTTTGGAGAATTGTTTTAAGAATAGTGGGCAATTATTGTACAATCCAGGTGTGCAAAGCTTTTAAGAGATTTATTCAGAAAGACTGTAATCGTTGCCAGATGTGATTTTAATATGTTGAATAGGGAGTTGAATACTTCTATATTCAAGATTGTTTTATTTGCCATTAATAATAAAAAAATAAGTTAGCATTTTCTTTCAATTTGACATTAAAGTTTTGTGTAGCTTGTTGACAAAAATGACAATTAAATACATTTTAATCCCACTTTCTAACACAACAAAGTGTAAGAAAAAGTAAATGCTTTCTGAAAGCACTGATGATGTCACGCCTTGGTCTTAGTATTTTGTGTTTTCTTTAATTATTTGTTCAGGCCAGGGTGTGACATGGGTTTATTATACCACCAGTTCCAGCACCACGCACCAGGCCTTCAGTGCGCCTCGCCTGTTCAGCGCAGCCAGCGCTTTTCTCCTCTCCTGCGCTGCTGGAGTCTCCCGCCTGTTTAGCGCAGTCAGAGCCTTTCTCCTCTACAGCGCTGCCGGAGCCTCCCGCCTGTTCAGCGCAGCCAGAGCCTTCCTCCTCTACAGCGCTGCCGGAGCCTCCCGCCTGTTTAGCGCAGCCAGAGCCTTTCTCCTCTCCTGCGCTGCCGGAGCCTCCCGCCTGTTTAGCGCAGCCAGAGCCTTCCTCCTCTACAGCGCTGCCGGAGCCTCCCGCCTGTTCAGCGCAGCCAGAGCCTTCCTCCTCTACAGCGCTGCCGGAGCCTCCCGCCTGTTTAGCGCAGCCAGAGCCTTTCTCCTCTCCTGCGCTGCCGGAGCCTCCCGCCTGTTTAGCGCAGCCAGAGCCTTCCTCCTCTACAGCGCTGTCGGAGCCTCCCGCCTGTTCAGCGCAGCCAGAGCCTGTCTCCTCTCCTGCGCTGCCGCAGCCTCCTGCCTGTTCAGCGCAGCCAGAGCTGTCAGTCTGCATGGAGCAGCCTGAGCTGTCAGTCTGCATGGAGCAGCCTGAGCTGTCAGTCTGCATGGAGCAGCCAGAGCTGTCAGCCTGTATGGAGCAGCCTGAGATGTCAGTCTGCATGGAGCAGCCAGAGCTGTCAGCCTGTATGGAGCAGCCTGAGATGTCAGTCTGCATGGAGCAGCCAGAGCTGCCAGTCTGCATGGAGCAGCCAGAGATGTCAGTCTGCATGGAGCAGCCAGAGCTGCCAATCTGCATGGAGCAGCCAGAGCTGTCAGTCTGTATGGAGCAGCCAGAGCTGTCAGCCTGTATGGAGCAGCCTGAGCTGTCAGTCTGCATGGAGCAGCCTGAGCTGTCAGTCTGCATGGAGCAGCTAGAGCTGCCAATCTGCATGGAGCAACCAAAGCTGTCAGTCTGTATGGAGCAGCCTGAGATGTCAGTCTGCATGGAGCAGCCTGAGCTGTCAGTCTGCATGGAGCAGCCAGAGCTGCCAGTCTGCATGGAGCAGCCAGAGCTGCCAATCTGCATGGAGCAGCCAGAGCTGCCAGTCTGCATGGAGCAGCCAGAGCAGCCAATCTGCATGGAGCAGCCAGAGCTGTCAGTCTGCATGGAGCAGCCAGAGATGTCAGCCTGTATGGAGCAGTCTGAGCTGTCAGTCTGCATGGAGCAGCCTGAGCTGTCAGTCTGCATGGAGCAGCCAGAGCTGCCAGTCTGCATGGAGCAGCCAGAGCTGCCAATCTGCATGGAGCAGCCAGAGCTGCCAGTCTACATGGAGCAGCCAGAGCTGTCAGTCTGCATGGAGCAGCCAGAGCAGCTAGATCCGCCAGTCAGCCATGATCTTCCAGATCTGCCAGTCAAGCAGATTCTTCCAGATCTGCCAGTCAACCAGACTCTTCCAGATCTACCAGTCAACCAGAATCTTCCAGATCCGCCAGCCAGCCAGGATCTACCGGAGCCAACTACCTGCCTGAGCTTCATCTCAGTACTGGGCTTCCTCTCAGTACTGGGCTTCCCCTCAGTCCCGAGATTCCCCTCAGTCCCGAGATTCCCCTCAGTCCCGAGATTCCCCTCAGTCCCGAGCTTCCCCTCAGTCCCGAGCTTCCCCTCAGTCCCGAGCTTCCCCTCAGTCCCGAGCTGCCCCTCTGTCCCGAGCTGCCCCTCTGTCCCGAGCTGCCCCTCTGTCCCGAGCTTCCCCTCAGTCACGAGCTGCCCCTCAGTCCAGTGGGGTTCTGGGTGAGGACTATTAGGCCATGGTCGGCGGCGAGGGTGGATTATCCCAGGACGCGAGGGGGAGGAACTATAACATTAATGGAGTGGGGTCCACGTCCCGAGCCGGAGCCGCCACCATGGACAGACGCCCACCCGGACCCTCCCTATGGTTTTGAGGTGCGTCCGGGAGTCCGCACCTTAGGGGGGGGGGGTTCTGTCACACCTTGGTCTTAGTATTTTGTGTTTTCTTTAATTATTTGTTCAGGCCAGGGTGTGACAAGGGTTTATTGTGTTGTGGTGTGTTTTGTATTGGGGTTTAGTAGGTATTGGGATTGCGGCTGAGTAGGGGTGTCTAGAGTAGGCTTGGCTGCCTGAGGCGGTTCTCAATCAGAGTCAGGTGATTCTCGTTGTCTCTGATTGGGAACCATATTTAGGTAGCCTGGGTTTCACTGTGTGTTTGTGGGTGATTGTTCCTGTCCTTAGTGTCTTTGTTCCTGTCTTAGTGTTTGCACCAGATAGGGCTGTTTCGGTTTTCGTTACGTTTATTGTTTTTGTAGTGTTTGTGTTATTTCGTGTTTACGTTTGTTTGAATAAACATGGATCGCAATCTACACGCTGCGTTTTGGTCCGACTCTCCTTCACCACACCTAGAAAGCCGTTACAGATGATAATGATTTTGACAGCTGATGATAACAATAGAAGTGAGAATTATACTCACATAAAATTAGGCACATGGTAACACTTGTTTATAACTAGGCCTCTAAAAAAGCTTATAAATGTTTATAAATGATAATAAAGGGTCACTATTAGCTGAACATGATGAGGTACTCTGGTTTGGTCATCATTTCTGCTGGTTTTTCACTAAACTGTCATAGCAGTCAGTGGGGTCTGTGGTGGAGCGAGGAGGGGTAAAGATCATGGTGGAGTTACCCAGGGTATATAGCGCCCTGGGTAACTCAGGACACGTGCCACGTACATACAACTGTGGCCAGCACCATCAGTAGGGGTATGTGGGATTGTCTGAATAGCTTGCATTCACAGAAAAATACACACCCAGTCCATATGTTGCTGCTAAACAAAGCAAGAAAAAGTGTTGAGCCAGAGTCTGTTAATACATTAATAAAGGTCAATATAAAATGTAAACCTTGTGCTATAAATTATTTTAAAAAACAGACATTACTCTGTTCATCACCATAACCAACACACTGCTCATGGCATTGGAAAATAATGTATTTTAATAGCAATACCACTAATTAGCAATACCACTAATCCTGTTGAATCAATTCCTTTCAATGGCATCACAGGTGGTTGCTGCTGTCCCATGGTAGTTTCTTTTCTCCATCTCACCTGGTCCACTCTTGGCCCGGAGTTCACTCAATGCGTACGCCTGCCACAGAAATATATTTTGCACACGCTCAATCTGACAAAGAGACAATGTTTCCATAACAGATCAACACCTTAAAGGAATACTTCAGGATATTGGCAATGAAGCCCTTTATTTACATCCCCAGAGTCAGATTAACTTGTGGATACCATTCTTATGTCTGCATTCAGTTTGAAGGAAGTTGCTCACTAGCGTTAGCGCAATTGCTAGCTAGTATTAGCGCAATGACTGGAAGTCTATGGTAAATGATAGTATGCTAGGAGATACCATAGACTTCCAGTCATTGTGCTAATGCTACTTAACACTGGCTCATGAAACTACCTCCAACTTTCTTCATACTGGGTGCAGAGACATTAAAATGGTATCCATGAGTTCATCTGACTATGGGGAAGTAGATAAAGGGCTTCATTGCATAAATCCCAAAGTATCCCTTTAAACACAACAGTATACAAGAGAAAACTATTGGTATCTTCTATCTTAATTTACTATCTTCTATCTTCGTTTATACTACCAAATATACTCCCAGCAAGCAGCTGTTTGTGTGTGTTGTTGTATGTCAGGGTGTCTGTCGCTTACATTTTGGATGATGAATTGTTGTGCTGCTGTGGTGCTTTGGAATCCCTGTGTAACTCTCTGGTACTCTGGTTAGTTAGGCAAGAGCTGCAGTTTCTTCAGCTTTTCACCAACGGTCATATCATCCCAGTACAATGGCAATTCTAAAAACACATCAAGCACAGGAGTATAAGTAGAGTTTACGGCATGAACAAGACTATAGGTTGATGTTTAAAATTCTAAACAGGTGTTAAAGATTGCAACATGTTTAGATAACCGTCTAGACTAACTTACCAATCCAAAAATGTGCTAATTGAGTGACTTTCAGTGACTGACAAAACAAGAGATAAACTGCTGATGCACGATCAAATTCTTCTATATTTTACGATTCTACCTTTCAACAGTAATTTGAGACTGAGTAAAAAAAACACAAAAAAACACAATAATTAAAATAATAATAATAACATTTATTATTATTATTACTTTTTGTCAGGGGCTCCCCAGTGGCTGCTTATGTCGCTTATGCCTGGAGAATGTCAAATGTAATAAAAATAAGTCTGAATTTTAACAACAATAAAAACATATCAATCCGTACTTGCACTCTCCACTCGCTTCATCTCATAGGTACGACCCGTTCTCCAGTCGATGGCCAAGTTGGTGTCCAGGTTTACAGTGACCTTGCCCCCTTCCGTGCCCTCAACCACTACTGAAACGTCTCCTCTCAAGTGTGCCTGCCCTATAAGGTAGTTGGCATGCAGCCCCAGCTCCATCCACAGCTGCACATCGACCACTGGACACTGAGGGCCACAAGGGCCTCATTGCTCACATTCAGCTCACTACTGAGAGCGCCACTAACCCCCCTCACATGGTCCGTCCCGTGCCCCACCACGCTCAGCACCGCTGGGGGAGGCCTCCAGGGGGTGATGGTGAGGCCTGTAGGGGCAGAGGGAGGAAGGTGAGAGCCATGCCAGGGGGAGGAGAGGGAAGAGGGAAGAGGGGAGAGAGAGATTATCCTTTGTGTCCTTTTCAATGTTTTTTGGGTTCTCTCCCCATCCAACTTGGCAGAGCTGGAGAGGATCTGCAGAGAAGAATGGGAGGAACTCCCCAAATATAGGTGTGCCAAGCTTGTAGCATCATACCAAATAAGACTCAAGGCTGTAATCGCTGCTGTCATGACGTGACTATCTTTCATGTGATGACTGCTATTCATTGAATAATTACCTACTATGTTTAATTACTACTCTATTAAATTCATCATGTAACAATTAACTCAACAGGAATTTGGGGCACCATGGGAAACGTTTCCAGGATTAACTCAAGAATATATTGATATCATACCAGTCATCAATCAATCATTTCCTCATATCAGTCTCATTCTGAACATCGTTGACTTCATAAATCTGCACGAACCCTAACCTAAGTATTGATTCAGCAATATACTATTTAATCTAAAAAGGGATTCAATTATATTTTATTTCCTACTTATCTACACAACCTGCTCCACCCTTTCAAAGTGAAATAAATATTATAGAAAATGTTCTAAATTATTTTAAAAATTATAAATGAAGATGTCTTGATTGCGTATACAGTGGGGAGAACAAGTATTTGATACACTGCCGATTTTGCAGGGTTTCCTACTTACAAAGCATGTAGAGGTCTGTAATTTTTTAATCATTGGTACATTTCAACTGTGAGAGACGGAATCCAAAACAAAAATCCAGAAAATCACATTGTATTATTTTTAAGTAATTACTTTGCATTAACCTCTCTGAACCACCCATACCGGATCCAGGATAATTGTCATAAGCAACGCTGAATAGCATAGCGCCACAGTCAAATAATATTACTAGAAAATATTAATATTCATGAAATCACAAGTTGTATTTTTTTATTTTTTTTATTTCACCTTTATTTAACCAGGTAGGCTAGTTGAGAACAAGTTCTCATTTACAACTGCGACCTGGCCAAGATAAAGCATAGCAGTGTGAACAGACAACAGAGTTACACATGGAGTAAACAATTAACAAGTCAATAACACAGTAGAAAAAAAGGGAGTCTATATACATTGTGTGCAAAAGGCATGAGGAGGTAGGCGAATAATTACAATTTTGCAGATTAACACTGGAGTGATAAATGATCAGATGGTCATGTACAGGTAGAGATATTGGTGTGCAAAAGAGCAGAAAAGTAAATAAATAAAAACAGTATGGGGATGAGGTAGGTAAAAATGGGTGGGCTATTTACCGATAGACTATGTACAGCTGCAGCGATCGGTTAGCTGCTCAGATAGCACATGTTTGAAGTTGGTGAGGGAGATAAAAGTCTCCAACTTCAGCGATTTTTGCAATTCGTTCCAGTCACAGGCAGCAGAGAACTGGAACGAAAGGCGGCCAAATGAGGTGTTGGCTTTAGGGATGATCAGTGAGATACACCTGCTGGAGCGCGTGCTACGGGTGGGTGTTGCCATCGTGACCAGTGAACTGAGATAAGGTGGAGCTTTACCTAGCATGGACTTGTAGATGACCTGGAGCCAGTGGGTCTGGCGACGAATATGTAGCGAGGGCCAGCCGACTAGAGCATACAGGTCGCAGTGGTGGGTGGTATAAGGTGCTTTAGTGACAAAAAGGATGGCACTGTGATAAACTGCATCCAGTTTGCTGAGTAGAGTGTTGGAAGCAATGGAGTGCAATATTGCAAAACACTGCTTAGCCTTTTGTTAATCCACCTGTCGTCTCAGATTTTGAAATTATGCTTTACAGCGAAAGCAATACAAGCGTAAGTTTGTGTAAGTTTATCGATCGCTCGACAAAACAATAAGTACACTTAGCATCAGGTAACTTTTTGTTCGGTCACGAAAATCAGAAAAGCAATTAAATTAATCGTTTACCTTTGATGATCTTCGGATGTTTTCACTCACGAGACTCCCAGTTAGACAACAAATGTTCCTTTTCTTCCATGAAGATATATATATATAAGATATATTTTTTAAACTTTTACCCCCTTTTTCTCCCCAATTTCATGGTATCCAATTGTTAGTAGCTACTATCTTGTCTCATCGCTACAACTCCCGTACGAAGGTTGAAAGTCATGCATCCTCCGATACACAACCCAGCCAAGCTGTACTGCTTCTTAACACAGCGCGCATCCAACCCGGAAGCCAGACGCACCAATGTGTCGGAGGAAACACTGTGAACCTGGCAACCTTGGTTAGCGTGCACTGCGCCCGGCCCGCCACAGGAGTCGCTGGCGTGTGATGAGACAAGGATATCCCTACCGGCCAAACCCTCCCTAACCCGGACGACGCTATGCCAATTGTGCGTCGCCCCACGGACCTCCTGGTCTTGGCCGGTTATGACAGAGCCTGGGCGCGAACCCAGAGTCTCTGGTGGCACAGCTGGCGCTGCAGTAAAAAAATTAAGATATTTTTTATATCCAAATACCTCCGTTAGTTTGGTGCGTTATGCACAGGAATCCACCGGAAAGAGCGGTCACGACAACGCTACACCGTTGATAATTATAACAATTGAAATGCTAATCCTTTGCACATTAACCTAATGCGGCTGTATTGTCTCTCTTTATACTCACAGACATCATTCAAACAGTTTTAGAAACTGCAGAGTGTTTTCTATCCAAATCTACTAATAATATGCATATCCTAGCATCTGGGCCTGACTAGCAGGCAGTTTACTCTGGGCACGCTTTTCATCCGGAAGTGAAAATACTGAAAATACTGCCCCCTACCGCAAAGAAGTTAAGCCCTTTTGCCACAACTTGGGAAGTATGCTTGGGGTCATTGTCCATTTGGAAGACCCATTTGCGACCAAGCTTTAACTTCCTGTCTTGAGATGTTGCTTCAATATATCCACATAATTTTCCATCTTCATGATGCCATCTATTTTGTGAAGTGCACCACACCCTCCTGCAGCAAAGCACCCCCACAACATGATGCTGCCACTCTCGAGCTTCATGGTTGGGATGGTGTTCTTCGGCTTGCAAGCCTCACCCTTTTCCCTCCAAACATAACGATGGTCATTATGGCCAAACAGTTCTATTTTTGTTTCATCAGACCAAAAGTACGATCTTTGTCCCCATGTGCAGTTGCAAACCGTAGTCTGGCTTTTTTTATGGCGGTTTTGGAGCATTGGCTTCTTCCTTGCTGAGCGGCCTTTCAGCTTATGCCGATATAGGACTTGTTTTACTGTGGATATAGATACTTTTGTACCTGTTTCCTCCAGCATCTTCACAAGGTCCTTTGCTGTTGTTCTGGGATTGATTTGCACTTTTTGCACCAAAGCATGTTCATCTCTAGGAGACAGAATGCCTCTCCTACCTGAGGGGTATGATGGCTGTGTGGTCCCATGGTGTTTATACTTGCATACTATTGTTTGTACAGATGAACGTGGTACCTTCAGGCGTTTGGAAATTGCTCCCAAGGATGAACCAGACTGTCTTGGCTGATTTCTTTAGATTTTCCCATGATGTCAAACAAAGAGGCACTGGTACACCTTCAAATGACTCAAATGATGTGAATTAGCCTATCAGAAGCTTCTAAAGGCATAACATCATTTTTTGGAATTTTCCAAGCCATTTAAAGGCACAGTCAACTCAGTGTATGTAAACTTCTGGCCCACTGGAATTGTGATACAATTAATTATATGTGAAATAATCTTTCTGTAAACAATCATTGGAAGAATGACTTGTGTCATGCACAAAGTAGATGTCCTAACCGACTTGCCAAAACCATAGTTTGAGAAATTTGTAGTGGTTGAAAATCAAGTTTTAATTAATGACTCCAAC
This sequence comes from Oncorhynchus nerka, assembly GCF_034236695.1. Lineage (NCBI taxonomy): Eukaryota > Metazoa > Chordata > Actinopteri > Salmoniformes > Salmonidae > Oncorhynchus > Oncorhynchus nerka. The sequence goes on along the minus strand of NC_088403.1, from coordinate 44,780,684 downwards.
CTAAGTGTTTGTAAACTTCCGACTTCAACTGTATATCAAACAAACCAACCATTGAAAATTGTTAAAAGTAGTCCCTGTGGATAGAGTTTGTTTCACTTGGAAATCATTGGTTTTTGTTTGACATAAGATTTTTTCTCTTTAAAATGTATCGTCAGCATCACTCTGTTATCGTGGACTTGCCTTACAGCTATGCTCAGTCCCACATCTTGTTAGCACTTATTTGGCTAAATTATTAACCATATTTTCCTCTTTTGATACAGCCACAGCAGTCTTAAAATGGACTGTTACCTTGAATGCAACACTAAGATGTTAAAAAATGTAAACTCCAACTCCAGTTCTTCTCAGGAGACAGGTCAGTGTGTGTAGAGAGAACACATTTGACCAGGTGGAGTCAGGCGTCTTCTTCATCGCCCTGGACCACTACACCAACGAGGCAGAGGACCTCAAGTTTGGACCAGTGAGTCACGACCTAGTGGACCTAGTGGATTACTGGGCTAAACACGTGAACAAAAAGGAGGTATTTGGACATAAATGATGGACTTTATCGAACAAAACAAACATTTATTGTGGAACTGGGATTCATGGGAGTGCATTCTGATGAAGATCAAACGTAAGTGAATATTTATAATGCTATTTCTGACTTCTGTTGACTCCACAACATGGCGGATATCTGTATGGCTTGTTTTTGTGTCTGAGCGTTGTACTCAGATTATTGCGTGTGTGCTTTTTCCGTAAAGTTTTTTAAAAATCTGACACAGCGGTTGTATTAAGGAGAAGTGGATCTAAAATTCCATGCATAACACTTGTATCTTTTAGCAATGTTTATTATACAGTTACACCCGCCCTGTCAGGAGGAATGGGCCAAAATTCCCCCAACTTATTGTGGGAAGCTTGTGGAAGGCTACCTGAAACATTTGACCCAAGTTAAACAATTTAAAGGCAATGCTACCAAATACTAATTGAGTGTATGTAAACTTCTGACCCACTGGGAATGTGATGAAAGAAATAAAATCAGAAATAAATCACTCTCTCTACTATTATTCTGACGTTTCACATTCTTAAAATAAAGTGGTGATCCTAACTGACCTAAGACAGGGAATTTTTACTAGGATTAAATGTCAGGAATTGGGAAAAACTGAGTTTATGTATTTGGCTAAGGTGTATGTAAACTTCCGACTTCAACTGTATATTTCTACGTGAAAAATCTGAGTCTCAGCATTTCATGCAATGTTTCATCTTGCATGCGCACCATCTCGTGCCAGTTAGATTTTTGAATAGGAATTGACACCATAGACAGCGTGTATGGCATTGTGTGGGCAAGAGGTTTGCTCTTGTCAACGTTGTGAACAGAGTGCCCCATGGTGGCGGTGCGGTGAGTTATGGTATGGGCAGACATAAGCTACGGACAACAAACACAATTGCATTTTATCAATGGCAATTTGAATGCACAGAGGTACCATGACGAGATCCTGCGGCCCACTGTCGTGCAATTAATCCGCCGCCATCACCTCATTTTTTTAAATGATAATGCACGTCCCCATGACGCAAGGATCTGTACACAATTCCTGGAAGCTGAAAATATCTCAGTTCTTCCATCTCCAGTCTGTTGTCCCCATATGCTTCAAGATGGCTACCATTGTTCCTGTACCCAAGAAATCAAAGATAACTGAACTAAATGACTAGCACCCACTTCTGTCATCATAAAGTGCTTTGAGAGGCTAGTCAGGGTTCATATCACCGCCACCCAGACCCACTTAATTTTGCATACCGACCCAACAGGTCCACAGATGACGCAATCGCCATTGCACTGCACACTGCCCTATGCCATCTGTACAAAAATAATACCTACAGTGCCTTGCGAAAGTATTCGGCCCCCTTGAACTTTGCGACCTTTTGCCACATTTCAGGCTTCAAACATAAAGTTATAAAAGTGTATTTTTTTGTGAAGAATCAACAACAAGTGGGACACAATCATAAAGTGGAACGACATTTATTGGATATTTCAAACTTTTTTAACAAATCAAAAACTGAAAAATTGGGCGTGCAAAATTATTCAGCCCCCTTAAGTTAATACTTTGTAGCGCCACCTTTTGCTGCGATTACAGCTGTAAGTCGCTTGGGGTATGTCTATCAGTTTTGCACATCGAGAGACTGAAATTTTTTCTCATTCCTCCTTGCAAAACAGCTCGAGCTCAGTGAGGTTGGATGGAGAGCATTTGTGAACAGCAGTTTTCAGTTCTTCCCACAGATTCTCGATTGGATTCAGGTCTGGACTTTGACTTGGCCATTCTAAACACCTGGATATGTTTATTTTTGAACCATTCCATTGTAGATTTTGCTTTATGTTTTGGATCATTGTCTTGTTGGAAGACAAATCTCCGTCCCAGTCTCAGGTCTTTTGCAGACTCCATCAGGTTTTCTTCCAGAATGGTCTTGTATTTGGCTCCATCCATCTTCCCATCAATTTTAACCATCTACCCTGTCCCTGCTGAAGAAAAGCAGGCCCAAACCATGATGCTGCCACCACCATGTTTGACAGTGGGGATGGTGTGTTCAGGGTGATGAGCTGTGTTGCTTTTACGCCAAACATAACGTTTTGCATTGTTGCCAAAAAGTTCAATTTTGGTTTCATCTGACCAGAGCACCTTCTTCCACATGTTTGGTGTGTCTCCCAGGTGGCTTGTGGCATACTTTAAACAACACTTTTTATGGATATCTTTAAGAAATGGCTTTCTTCTTGCCACTCTTCCATAAAGGCCAGATTTGTGCAATATACGACTGATTGTTGTCCTATGGACAGAGTGTCCCACCTCAGCTGTAGATCTCTGCAGTTCATCCAGAGTGATCATGGGCCTCTTGGCTGCATCTCTGATCAGTCTTCTCCTTGTATGAGCTGAAAGTTTAGAGGGACGGCCAGGTCTTGGTAGATTTGCAGTGGTCTGATACTCCTTCCATTTCAATATTATCGCTTGCACAGTGCTCCTTGGGATGTTTAAAGCTTGGGAAATCTTTTTGTATCCAAATCCGGCTTTAAACTTCTTCACAACAGTATCTCGGACCTGCCTGGTGTGTTCCTTGTTCTTCATGATGCTCTCTGCGCTTTTAACGGACCTCTGAGACTATCACAGTGCAGGTGCATTTATACGGAGACTTGATTACACACAGGTGGATTGTATTTATCATCATTAGTCATTTAGGTCAACATTGGATCATTCAGAGATCCTCACTGAACTTCTGGAGAGAGTTTGCTGCACTGAAAGTAAAGGGGCTGAATAATTTTGCACGCCCAATTTTTCAGTTTTGATTTGTTAAAAAAGTTTGAAATATCCAATAAATGTCGTTCCTCTTCATGATTGTGTCCCACTTGTTGATTTTTCACAAAAAAATACAGTTTTATATCTTTATGTTTGAAGCCTGAAATGTGGCAAAAGGTCGCAAAGTTCAAGGGGGCCGAATACTTTCGCAAGGCACTGTATGTAAGAATGCTGTTCATTGACTACAGCTCAGCATTCAGCACCCTCCATGCTCATTATCAAGCTGGAGGCCCTGTGTCTCAACCCCTCCCTGTGCAACCTTGTCCTGGACTTTCTGACGGACCGCTCCCAGGTCGTGAAGGTAGGAAACAACATCTCCACTTCGCTGACCCTCAACGCTGGGGCCCCACCAGGGTGTGTGCTCAGCCCTCTTCTGTACTCCCTGTTCACCCACGACTGTGTGGCCATACACGCCACCAAATCAATCATCAAGTTTGCCAACGACACTACAGTAGTGGGCTTGATCACCAACAATGACGAGACAGCCTACAGGGAAGAGTTGAGGGCACTCAGAGTGTGGTGTCATGAAAACAACCTCTAACTCATCGTCAACAAAAGGAGATGATCGTTGATTTCAGGAAACAGCAGAGGGAGCACCCCCCTATCCACATTTTAGGGACAGCCGTGGAGAAGGTGGAAAGTTAAGTTCCTGGGTGTACACATCACAGACAAACTGAAATAGTCCACCCACACAGACCGTGTGGTGAAGAAGGCGCAACAGCGCCTCTTCAACCTCAGGAGGCTGAATAAATTTGGCTTATCACCCAAAACCCTGACAAACTTTTACAGATGCACAATCGAGAGGGTCGTGTCAGGCTGTATCCTGGTACGGCAACTACACCACCCTCAACCGCAAGGCTCTCCAGAGGGTGGTACGGTCTGCACAACGCATCACCGGGGGCAAACTACCTGCCCTCCATGACACCTACAGCAGCCAATGTCATAGGAAGGCCAAAAAGATCATCAAGGACAACAACCACTCGAGCCACTGCCTGTTCACACAGCTATCATCCAGAAGGCAAGGTCAGTACAGGTGCATCAAAGCTGGGACCGAGAAATTGAGAAACAGCTTCTATCTCAAGGCCATCAGACTGCTAAACAGCAATCACTAACTCAGAGGCTGCTGCCTACATTGCGACCCAATCACTGGACACTTTAATAAATGGATCGCTAGTCACTTTAAACAATGCCACTCTAAATAATGCCACTTTAATAATGTCTACATATCTTACATTACTCATATCACATGTATATACTGTATTGAGACCCAATCAATGGACAATTTAATACAATGGATCACTAGTCACTTTAAACAATGCCACTTCAAATAGTGGTACTTTAATAATGTTTGTGTATCTTACATTACTCATATCACATGTATATACTGTATTTTATACCACCTACTGCCCCTTGCCTATGCTGCTCGGCCATCGCTCATCCATATACTTACATGTTCATATTCTCATTCACACCTTTAGATTTGTGTGTATTAGGTAGTTGTTGGGAATTGTTAGATTACTTGTTAGATAATACTGCACTGTTGGAACTAGAAGCACAAGCATTTCGCTACACTCGCATTAACATCTGCTAACCATGTGTATGTGACCAATACAATTTTATTTGCATACTTCTCTAAACTTTGACCTACCAGCACCATCACCCACTACCCCCAAGGCATCTCTACCTACCCTGTCCCAATGCTCAACACACCCCGTACCCAGGGTAAGTTGTGCCAAGTGACTACTCTTTTTTCTGGAAAGGCTATGTTTTCAAAACTGTTATGTTTACATGAATTCTGGTTATTTCCAAGGGTACAAAACATTTCGAAATATATGTAGATATCTTTGTTAGGAATAATATAGTATTTCCCTTGATGTAGTGATGCTGAATGTAAAGACTTGCTCAACTTACCCCACTCCCCCTTGCTATTGACACCTAAAGTACAAAGTTATCTAATGCATTCTGTTTTTGTTTGTTATAGTATGCTATGTTTGTTAGTCACTGTATGTGATGTTTTAGAATCTGTGTTCATCAATAGCTGGCAACTGTTCCACACTGCTTCGCCTGCCCAGATATTTTGCAATTATTAACTATGATGATAATAATGAGATCATCATGCAAATTTGAATTTCCAAACACAGCTCAAATCATTGGGATAAGTTGAGGCGTTTTTTACATTCAGTATCAATCCGTCAAGGTAAATATAGTATTCTATCTAACAAAGATATCACTGTACTTTTCAGGATGTTGTATATCCTTGGAAATAATCATAATCCATGTAAATATTACAGTTTTGAAAATATAGCTTGTATAAAAAAAAAATGGTTATTTTGGCACAACTTACCCTGGGTATGTATGGTGTAAGTTGAGCCGCAGGAAGTGGCAAGTAAAAGCTGCCTAAAAATTTCTGTACTGAATAAAATATCACCACTACCTTTTTAAAACCATGTCTATCTTTATTTCCCAAACACTTATCAACAGAATTACAATCACTTTTTTCTCTTTAAATAATATAAGCATATTTTAAACACAGGCTAAATGCCAAACAAACACTTCTGTACTTTTTAAAACACTTAACATAGGCAAGGCCCTGTTGTTACCTCATATCCCAGTGATAATGCCTTGCATTATGCATGAGAAGAAAACATTTCAATTTGCTCAACTAGCCATTGGTTCAGCCATTGGCTCAGCCATTGGCTCAGCCATTGACTCGATTTGTTAACAGGTTAAAACTTTAAGGATATTTTATAATATTATTATCTAGAAATTGCATGGAGGCAACCACAAACACTAGCTATAAAGCACAAATTGTATCAAATATCTGCGAAATACATTAAATACGGTAAACCTATGACTAGTACAGTAGGCCACAAAAAGTAACACTACTCCAACTGATCATTGGAGGTCAAAGTCTTGAGCTCCGGCTTGGACTTAACCTTGACCTCAGCTTCCTGCAGCTCCGTCACACTATTCCCATCCCCCTCCTTCCCCTTCCCCTTCCCCGACCGCCCCAGCTTGAGTGACAGCGGGGCCGAGGAACCACTCCGGCTGGACTTTGTGCTACGGGTAAAGGAGGCAGAGGTCCCTCCCTCAATGTTGGTGCCCTCGAAGAGCTTGGCCATGAAGCTGAGGCCGGCCTGGCGGATGTGGGAGCTGCCAGCGAACACGTACAGCACAGGGTTCACGCTGCTGCTCAGGAAAGCGAGCGCTGTGACGTTGGGACGGGCCACCGCGGCTGCTTTAAACAGAGTGTCGTTACCACCAAGTAGACCAATCACCTGAGAGAGAGACAAAGAGTTGAGAGGTAGATACAAGAGAGACAGATAGGGCTTATACCTGTTATTATACCTGTATGACACACAACAAATGAACTGCTTAATAATGTGCAGTACCTAGAAATATATTGTCAAACTCTCATACCTGTAAGATGTTGACCACGTGGTAGGGCAGCCAGAAGAGAGCGAAGGTGCCGATGATGAGGAGGATGAGACGGTTTCCCCGTCCCTTGTGCTGGAACATGGCCCTGCGTAGTCCACAGATGACGGAGGTGTAGCAGACGATGATGAAAGTGAAGGGGAGGAAGAAGCCCAGGACGGTCTCAAACAGGTACTGGAACACCTGGTGACCCACACTTTTCCAGTGGTACGACATGCAGACGGTCACGGAGCTGTTCATGTGCAGCTTCAGGTTACTAGGTAGGTAGGTAGGTAGGTAGGTAAGGTAAGTAGAGAGAGAGAGATACATTTTACAACATGGAGACATGATGGGTCTCATGGATGTTCCCCAGGACCATAGTGTGTGACTTGAGGAATGCATAAGAAAAAAAGAGAGAGAGTTTGTTTGATTGAGACAATGGGAGTGTTCCAGGTTGTCTTTATTGCAGCCATACTCCGCAGGTTATTAGAGAAGTGTTTAAGAGCTCAAGAACTACACAAAAAACAGCCTGTAATGCAAACAAAAATCTTCAGATTAGTATTGAATAAGCTTTTTTGTTAGTTGTTAGAATTATTATGAGTAAATGAATAAACAATATCCCCATTTCAAATAGAACTGTAACTAAGTAAACTTATACTCTGTTTTATTATATCTGATTGACAATATGAGTTCATAAGATGGGATTGTGTGACACAGACAAGAAGTAATTAAAGTTAATAAACACCATTCCAACTAGGAAGAAAGAAGTGGACTGTGTAAACAGATAAGGTCGTTAACCTATGGTTGAACCGACGAAACTGAGCTCTGGGGTTTTTAGATAAGACAGTGAGTGCATTCCTAGGTTTTCTGTTAATTAGAACTGTCAGCTAAGTGGTGATCGATAATGTTGAGGGGTCAAAAGTTACCTGGGAGTGTGTTAGTAAGTTAGAATGAACTTTTCACCTCACTTTGGGGTTTCTGTTAAGCAATGAAATGACGTCATGTTTTGTATATAAACTGTTGCTCGTGGTAACGTGGCAGCGCGCTCCGAGAATAAATTATGTTACCTATTATTGAAAAGACTGGTCTCAGTCTATTTTATGCAAACAAGAATCTTACAAATTCTCATGAAATAGATGAAGGGTTTTCAATGAATGAAAACACATTGGCATAATTAAATTACAGTAACATTAGTGTGTGTATTTTAATATTTCATCTCTCTCATGCCTCTCTCACACACACACAACCCATACAAACAGCCTTACCTGCGATAGAATGCCATGGGCAGTGCCAAGACGAAAGCCAGCACCCAGATCCCCAGTAGAACAGCCATCAGGGTTTTTTTGGTCCTCATCCTTTGGGCCAGGAATGGCCTTGCCACGGCCAGCCAGCGATCCAAGCTCATCAGGCTGATCAGGTAGATGGACACGTTCATGTTGACACAGCACAGGTAGTGTACCATTTTACAGGCCACCGCCCCGAACTCCCAGCCTCGCCCGCCTGCCAGGAAGCGCAGGAAAAGCGGGGAGCTTAGCAACACCAACGCGTCGGCCACAGCGAGGTTTAAGACGAGCAGGCAGGTAACTGACCGATGCCTCACACGGCACAGCACCGACCACACAACAAATAGGTTACCGGGGAAACCGAAGACGAATGCTAGGACCAGGATGGAGATGCCGATCTGGTTTGACTGGTGAGAAAGGAGAGGAGGCGAGAGGAGAGGTGGAGGGGAGCTGGGGGGGGCAGCGGAGATGGAGAGGTCTGACGCCATTTAGGGGGGGAATTGAAGAATCTTTGGTTTGTAGAACTTTGGGATTCGCAGTCCTCACTACTGTTGAATAGAATGACCAGAGAAATAAGAATTAGAACACATGGTATGAAATATAGCTCTATGAATAGAAGAGAGAGACACAGAATGAGAGGACAACAATGGATATTACACAATTCCTGAAGAGAGAATCGAATCGAATATATCCATAAAGCACTTTTTCATCAACATACAGTTGTCACAAAGTGCTTTTTGGTTACCCAGCCTAGACCACAAAGAGCAAACTGAAGCTCTGCTTTTGCGTACTGGCATAGTTCAGTAGAGGCGCTTGCAGAAGTTGTACACATGGGGAAAACATTTTTATGCCTTAGGGTTTGTGGAAAAGGTTGCCTTTATAAACGCAATTCATGCAATTCTACATAATTGCAATCAAAATGACAGGCTACTTTGACACTAACAAATAAAGAATCTTTTAATTTAACCTTTATTTATTTAATCTGAGATCAATAAAAACTACCTGGTCTTCAATACATCAATAGCCTAGATCTAGGTGTGTGGAGACACACATTGTACAATACCAGGAGGAAATTATAGTCCTAAAAAAGCTTTCCAGTTTCACTCACTGGCGTGGTGCTCGTGGTAAAACGTCTCTTGTTTTACTTGGTAAACAATGCTGTTTGCTCAATAGGCTTATTTGGAAGTTGAAAACTTGGTAGCCTACAGACAGAATAGTCTTCTCTTTTCAACAGAATCCATTTGCTTCCCAACCTATATTTTTGACGTGATTGTATCTGAAATATTGGTAAAGGCCTGCATGACTGACAGATTTTCCGTGCGTTCCCGACTGTAAACTGTTTTGGCTGCATGACTGACAGATTTGCTGCAGGTTCCCGACTGTAGGCATGTCTGGTGATTGCCCAGCTAGCAATGAGGAATTGGCCCAGAAGCAGCCGGCACGAGTCTCGACCCAGCATCTGTAATGCTTATCAATTGCCCTGCACAAAGTATCAAACTACTACACAGGACTTTTAAAGAATTTTATTTAAATGTTATTGTATTTTTTTTAATCACAGAAACAAGGACAAAAAATATGGACAAATAAATAATGAAATGTTAATTATATAAAGCAGCCCGTGTAATCATCTGCCAGGGAGTAGCCCCCAATCGGCCCGAGCCCCAAGTAATACATTTGGGCCAGAAAACTCACACCGGAATTGGCCCGAGCTCAATCCCCACATCCTAGGCATAAGTAATACTGCCGAAGGCGGCCCAGACTCAGGCCACATGACATAGGCCGAGTCTGACTCTCAGTGGAGTGCCCCAGCTCCAAGCCGGAATCGGCCCAGATCCACTGTGCTAGCTGGGTGGGCTACACACAAGCCACAGCTAGGCAATTTTGTTAAATAAACCATGAATCATCTGTGGCCAATTTATAGACCTACTCCTGGTGTAGTTTTCGGGAATTTATTTAAATTATATCTGAACTGATAGCAGTAATTTTTTAATTTTGACAAATGTATATCAATTTATCAGGGGTGCAGTGGCACCTCCAGAAGCCATCGCGTGCCTATGATTCTATAAGGAAATAAATGACAAAAGTGCAAAGCTGGAGAGATGAGTTGCAGGCTCATGTTTATCAGAGTAGGGAGATAGAGAGAGAGATCATAGAAAGTGAATCGCATTGTAGTTTTGTTAAATAAATGTCAAATAAAAGAAAGAAAAACTGTGCGAGATACAGGCGAGCTACTTTCTCTCCCAACAGCAATGGTTACGCGTTGTTCTGTATAGGCTGCAATATTGAGCAAATGAAAAACCCGGTCCAGCCCAACAAGAATCAATTATCAGGCACGTTTTCACGTTACATTTTTTAGGGGGCAGCCAGGAAACTGCCATAGGAGTCTATTTGAATAAGCCACATTTTTGCATTGCAAACAGTGGAAATCAGGGCTGCAACTTTGGTTTTATGTGGTGGGGACATAATAATGCAAAAAAATACATATATCTTTTTTTAGGGGGAAGATCAGCTTTAATATTGCAGATAGATTGTGGCTTACATCAATGTGATTGTCCGCATCATTTCCAATCCCTCTTATATTTTTTGGGGGTAAATATATACAGTTCCAGTAACTGTCAAAACTTTTATATATTTTCCTTTATTCTTTTTCTCTAACCCTACCATCCCTCCCCTACCTGGAGTAAACTAATGGACAACAACTCTGAGGCTTATACTTCCAGCCTATACATACTATATACATTTTACGGACACAGTATAGTTTACAATAATTATCTTTTGTTTGTTTTTAGTCCCATCCTTCAGCTCCAATCAACCCCTCCCATCTATCTCTGAACACCATCCAGTCCCATCCTTCAGCTCCAATCAACCCCTCCCATCTATCTCTGAACACCATCCAGTCCCATCCTTCAGCTCCAATCAACCCCTCCCATCTATCTCTGAACACCATCCAGTCCCATCCTTCAGCTCCAATCAACCCCTCCCATCTATCTCTGAACACCATCCAGTCCCATCCTTCAGCTCCAATCAACCCCTCCCATCTATCTCTGAACACCATCCAGTCCCATCCTTCAGCTCCAATCAACCCCTCCCATCTATCTCTGAACACCATCCAGTCCCATCCTTCAGCTCCAATCAACCCCTCCTATCTATCTCTGAACACCATTCAGTCCCATCCTTCAGCTCCAATCAACCCCTCCCATCTATCTCTGAACACCATCCAGTCCCATCCTTCAGCTCCAATCAACCCCTCCCATCTATCTCTGAACACCATCCAGTCCCATCCTTCAGCTCCAATCAACCCCTCCCATCTATCTCTGAACACCATCCAGTCCCATCCTTCAGCTCCAATCAACCCCTCCCATCTATCTCTGAACACCATCCAGTCCCATCCTTCAGCTCCAATCAACCCCTCCCATCTATCTCTGAACACCATTCAGTCCCATCCTTCAGCTCCAATCAACCCCTCCCATCTATCTCTGAACACCATCCAGTCCCATCCTTCAGCTCCAATCAACCCCTCCCATCTATCTCTGAACACCATCCAGTCCCATCCTTCAGCTCCAATCAACCCCTCCCATCTATCTCTGAACACCATCCAGTCCCATCCTTCAGCTCCAATCAACCCCTCCCATCTATCTCTGAACACCATCCAGTCCCATCCTTCAGCTCCAATCAACCCCTCCCATCTATCTCTGAACACCATCCAGTCCCATCCTTCAGCTCCAATCAACCCCTCCCATCTATCTCTGAACACCATCCAGTTTCTATTTGCCATGTATTTTTCAACTGTGCTGTGATGTTTTACAAAAGTTCTGAACGTTTCTATTCTCATAGATCCGACATATTGTAAATAAATAAATAAAACGTTTTTTTTGCTCAGAGAATTATTATACTATTGATCAATTGACTATGACTTTTAAATCACCCAGCAGTGCTATTTTCAGCGGGGGGACATAACTTGGCAGGGGGTCTGGGGGCCCTCCCATTTTTTTGGGCATCTAAAGCACATTTCCAGCATTTCTACATAATCTAATATGACCCATGGCCCTTCTAGCCATCTCTATGTAGAGTAGTAAGCAAAACTTCCCGCAGTCATCAAGCTAGGTAAGTGATTGACTGAACTAGATCCATGATATTTCAATAATCAATATTTTGCTGCTCCTTTAACCAATAGCCTAACAAATGAACAACTCTTACAAAGTACAAAGACAACTTTTGATTGTCTTTAAGACCGACATCTTCTATAACAAATTTCAGCCAGACCGCCCAGCCAACCCGAGCCGCCTACACTCACGACACCACCAGTCTAGTCAATAACTCAGTTCTCTCCCCAACACAACTTCCTTCACATATTTAGTCTCACGGGAAAGGTTTGGAAAACAAAAGCTGAATGAAAACACACATACACCTACACATTAAGACACAGAAACAGTTCACCCTCCATATAATTCATATCATAGGCCTAATAGTACTGTAGAGCTCTTTTCACTTGTACACAATATAGCTGGGTCACCCAGTCCTGCCCCTAGGGGTCCACAGCCCTGTAGTGCGCCAACCCAACACACCCCACTCAGCTTTAGGATCTTAATGAAACATTCATTATTGTTTTCAGAGGTCTGTTAGTCCAAGGCCAGAGTGACAACAGTACAGCAGATCCCCAAGGCCAGGACTGAGCAGCCCAGCAGCTAGGGATTGCCTAAATCTCCTCTGACGTGGACATGTTTTCAAGACCAACTCCTTTTGTCGTACAGTATTCCATATAAGGCATCCAAACCTTGTGAAAGTTGCACAGTATACCCTTAATCCTAAAACAAATCTAGTGATACTGTACACAACTTGACATTTGTTCCATACATTGTGGAAGGATAACCAACCTTCCAATTAATGGCAATGCATGTATTAGCCAGTATAAATGCTAGGTTACACAGTTTTGTCTCCAGTATCAACATTACCAAGCAAACAAAAACAGGGAGAAGGAAGAATCTGTAGACTTGCTGAGATAAAAGAACATACTATTTGCCAAAATTCAGTCAGCCTTCACAAGACCATAACATATGCAAATATCTCCCCTTTCGTGTTTTACACCTCCAGCAGAATAATACAATTTCTGAGTGCATGATATTCAGTTTCACTGGCATATAGTACGTTCTATGGATGGTCTTAAACTGCAGTCATTTATCGGTGAGATTATATGAACATGACTGGGCATTCTAACACATCTGTATTCTCTCATCATTACCAGTAGCGTCTCCCAGATCTTCCTAAAATTGTTGTTTTGTGTCATCGGGAAAAGCCTCAATCATCCCTTGATACAGTTTGGAAATCAACTTTGGAAGTTTGTCAGACTGCCTTAAAATAGCATCTGGCTTGTCCAGTGTTTACTCTTTTATATCACATTCCAATTATAAAACTGTCACTTGTCCCCCGTGAAAGTTGCAACCCTGGCGGAAATGATTTTTCATGCCATGAGAGTTACCGGATCCTGGCAAATGGGTTCCGGAATGAAACAGTCCCAAATTGAGAGGTTCCAGATCCTGTTCCGGCAAGATCTGGCTCCAAATAAGCACTGGACAAAGGCCAGAGGGACTTGTTTACAGCTAGGTCCCTGTGGCTGTATTTCCAATAAGCACTGAAAAGTTCAGGATCTTTGCATGCCTATCTTCAACACATCATCCCATACAGTCATACACACACATGGACATCACATTGTTTCATTCTGGACACTATACACAATGTTTGTATCAACAAATATAAAAAAAAATGTATATTGGCTTTTACACTAACACAACGCTGACCTTTATGAGCTGGTTCACTTGTGGAGTTATCTTCTCAGAGCAAATCCACAGGAAGTGCTTTTGTTGGCTATTTTGTAAATGTTTGATCTGTCCGCCGATCTGACTGTCCGTCCACTTGCCTCCACGTCTCAGTCTTCCTTCTCTCCTCTCTTTACTCACTCTTGTACTCCTTCTGCCATTATTGCGTCATGTTCTCGAACGCAAGCGAGGGGAAGCACTGGGGATATGATATCACAACAAATAAGGAAGGAAGTCTGTGCTCATCCCATTTGACCATGTTCAAATGCGATGAAATCCTTCTGTTCCAACCTGGTCATTTATGTTGACCAATCCTATTGCATTAAGCATATGCAATAACGTAACGTGTCATATACACGTCATACTGTCAAATATCCATCCGTCTTTGTAGTCTGTTGTCTTTCTTACTCACCTGCTTGCTCTCTTCATTTCCCTGGCACCATCCCACCGGGCACACAATGGGTGAATCGACATTTGTTCCCATGTCTTTTCAATTCAATTACATTGAAACAACATGAAATAGACGCTGAATTGATGTCTGTGCACAGTGGGATATTTCATGTTGGCTGGAATTTAGAAGAATGTGGGGTTCCCTGTGTGGTGGGAGAGAGGGGGACCTGCTTTGATACTGCTATGCAATGAGGTGTTTTACTTTGTTGGCATTTGGAATTTTGCTACAGTTGAAGTCGGAAGTTTACATACACTTAGGTTGGAGTCATTAAAACTTGTTTTTCAACCACTCCACACATTTCTTGTTAACAAACTATAGTTTTGGCAAGTCGGTTAGGACATCTACTTTGTGCATGACAAGTAATTTTTCCAACAATTGTTTACAGATTATTTCACTGTATCACAATTCCAGTCGGCCAGAGGTTTACATACACTGAGTTGACTGTGCCTTTAAACAGCTTGGAAAATTCCAGAAAATGACGTCATGGCTTTAGAAGCTTCTGATAGGCTAATTGACATAATTTGAGTCAATTGGAGGTGTACCTGTGGATGTATTTCAAGGCCTACCTTCAAACTCAGTGCCTCTTTGCTTGACATCATGGGAAAATCAGAAGAAATTACACAAGACCTCGTAAAAAAAATTGTAGACCTCCACAAGTCTGGTTCATCCTTGGGAGCAATTCCCAAACTCCTGAATGTACCACGTTCATCTGTACAAACAATAGTACCAAGTATAAACACCATGGGACCACACAGCCGTCATACCACTCAGGAAGGAGACGCGTTCTGTCTCCTAGAGATTAACATACCTTTGTGCGAAAAGTGCAAATCAATCCCAGAACAACAGCAAAGGACCTTGTCAAGATGCTGGAAGAAACAGGTACAAAAGTATCTATATCCACAGTAAAACAAGTCCTATATCGACATAAGCTGAAAGGCCGCTCAGCAAGGAAGAAGCCACTGCTCCAAAACCGCCATAAAAAAAGCCAGACTACGGTTTGCAACTACACATGGGGACAAAGATTGTACTTTTTGGAGAAATGTCCTCTGGTCTGATGAAACAAAAATAGAACTGTTTGGCCATAATGGCCATCATTATGTTAGGAGGAAAAAAGGGGGAGCTTGCACGCCAAAGAACACCATCCCAACCGTGAAGCATGGGGGTGGCAGCATCATGTTGTGGGGGTGCTTTGCTGCAGGAGGGACTGGTGCACTTCTCACAAAATAGATGGCATCATGTGGATGGGAAATTTTGTGGATATATTGACGCAACATCTTAAGACATCAGTTAAAGCTTGGTCGCAAAATGGGTCTTCCAACTGGACAATGCCCCCAAGCACACTTCCAAAGTTGTGGCAAAATGTCTTAAGGACAACAATGTCAAGGTATTGGGGTGGCCATCACAAAGCCCTGACCTCAATCCTATAGAAAATGTGTGGTCAGAACTGAAAAAGCGTGTGCGAGCAAGGGGACCTACAAACCTGACTCAGTTACACCTGCTCTGTCAGGAGGAATGGGCCAAATTTCCCCAACTTATTGTGGGAAGCTTGTGGAAGGCTACCCTAAACGTTTGACCCAAGTTACACAATTTAAAAGCAATGCTACCAAATACTGATTGAGTGTATGTAAACTTCTGACCCACTGGGAATGTGATGAAAGAAATAAAAGCTGAAATAAATCATTCTCTCTACTATTATTCTGACATTTCACATTCTTAAAATAAAGTGGTGATCCTAACTGACCTAAGACAGGGAATTTTTACTAGGATTAAACGTCAGGAATTGGGAAAAACTGAGTTTAAATGTATTTGGCTAAGGTGTATGTAAATTTCCGACTTCAACTATATGTATGACAAATAGCTAAATGGTGCCAAAAAAGGTTTTAAAAAATAATCTCTCTCCATCATCATGTATTATTTCTGACATTCCTCTCCTTTTTCCCTATGAGCTGATTCATGATGCATCACACACACATTCAAGTTTTAGGTAGGAAATAGCATGTTGGGTTGTGATCCAGCAACAGATTATATACAAACAGTTGATGATTGAAGTCTTTGTGCTGTCTATTTAGTTGAACTACAACTGAAGCAGAGTTAAATATTTACAGGATGTTGATGCTGTGTGAATTTGTTAAATGTAGCCAATATATGAGAACTCTATTTCTCAAAATGACGTCATATCCTCCATAGCACACCACTTTTGAGGCAGCTGATCATTTAAGATCAAGACACTGTTTTTCCCAACATCTTCCCTTTTTCTCTGACCACCATGTATCTGTGACAGCATGCGAGAGAGAGAGAGAGCGAGAGAGAGTGTGAGAGAGAGAGCGAGAGCAAAGAGAGGCACAAGAGAGAGTCAGAGCGAGAAGGAGAGAGAGAGACTGCAAGTAATTGTGTGTATTGATGTTGTGTATGTATATATATATATATATATATATATATTATCTGGTTGCTGTTTGACTCATCAGATACTTCCATGCATGCAGTGGCCTGTTAGCTGTTAGTGTGTGATACTGTGGAACTGTGAGAACAGGTTTCAATATGAGGCCAAATGTGACCAATAAATATTACACACGAATAAGACGCTGTAGAGATAAGAGGCATTTCATTATTTGCAGCATTTTTATGAATTTTATGTCGTATTTTTTGAATCCTTAAAATGGACTTTTAAGTTTTAAGGTATTGAACAGCATGGATTGTGTTTCTTTATGCATGTTGATTACTTTTGATGTTATTTTGCATAAAGTGTATGCAAACACACTATCACAGCTTATTCTGATTTAGACACAAATTCGAAATTCATGACAGGTACATTAAAAAGTGGGGTTAAGGTTAGGGTTAGGGGTTAAAGTTAGTGTTAGTGTGCTGCCATCCTGTTAGAAGGTAACAGATTATTTTATTACAATGGTTCAAATGTGTTTTCATTGTGTTCCATGGTGTTATTCGCCCCCTAGTGGAGCTTTCTGGTACTTAGAAAGACTGCGCAAACAGGAAGTAGAGATTTTGTTCTGCACGCATAGAAGCTACTAAGAACAACGCTACGGTGCAGGTCTTTCAGTGTAGTTATTTCTTGTCATGCTTCAGCCTTGGAAAATATTTGTTTGTAAGTTCGATTCAAGCATTTAGCTAATGATGATAATCCTGTTATTGATAGAGTTGCTTACATATCAATGTTGGTTGAATTTACTCACACAAATTGCAATGCCTTTCATGTATGTCATTAGCTGTATTACTTTGCTCCTGCGTCATGCAAACGAATTGTAAAATATACAATACTGTAGTTTTGTTACTGTTTGTAGTGTAATATGCTTTGTTATTCTACATAGATGGTTGTACATTATTAGAGTAATGAAAGGAGTTAGCCAATTACCATATGAGTAACAATTAGCTATATGGTGCTTTGTATTTATGCAACTTCAAATGTATAATGTACAGCTACAGTATGTCGGTGTGAATTGAATACTAAAGTATATTATTTTCTGTATTTTGCAGTTTCACAACAAACGTTTTCAATATATTCATTCAAGAAAAGTCACACCTTGGGAGTTTTATTGAAGACTTAGTTGTTAGCTATCTGTCTAGTTTTGCATGAGAACACAACTCAAGGGCAGAATAGTGAAAAAACATCACAGCGGGCTCAAGCTCAAGAATAACCACACACGGTGGTTTTGTTTCTACGTTCATCAGCCAACAAAGCATCTGTTCCTAGGGAAGACCAGCAATCTACTGTACAACAAGCAGAGCCAAGAGTCCGACAGCGAGAGATGGAGGAGCCTCTTCAGCACATTGGGAAGAAATGAACAGCAGCATGGTGGAAATGGAAAACAAGCCCACTTGTAGTCACACACACAGAGCTTCTCTGAGTCACAAGTGGCACCAGACCTCATCAAGTACCTCCTACTCCGTGAGATGGTGAGTTCAGGACTCCTGAAGTTTGATGATCGCCCTGAAAATGATTGGGCATGGAAAGCATCCTTTCTCAATGCGACCAGAGACTTGAATTTATCCGCCAGGGAAGAGTTAGATCTAATTACCAAGTGGCTAGGGGGGCAGAGTCGTCTGAGCAGGCAAACAGAATTAGATCTGTCCATATTTTCAACGCAACAGCAGGCCTTAACATGGTCTGGCAACGACTAGAAGAGTGCTATGGTACACCCGAAGTGATCGAGAATGCACTGTTGAAGAAAATGGATGATTTTCCAAAACTGGCTAATGAAGACAATCACAAACTAAGAGAACTAGGTGACATTCTTCTCGAACTGGAGTGTGCTAAAGTAGAAGGGTACCTTCCAGGCCTCGCTTATCTGGACACATCTCGGGGGGTAAACCATATTGTCGAGAAACTTCCATTCGGTTTACAAGAAAAATGGATAGCACAGGGATCCAAATATAAGGAGGACTATCGGGTAGCATTCCCACCATTCTCGTTCTTCTCGAGATTCATCAGGAACCAGGTTGAAAACTAGAAATGACCCCAGTTTCACCCTCTACACCTCAACTAACCAGGTGTCTATGAAAAGTGAGAAACCTGCCAGGTACAGCAGCAAGACACCTGTGACTGTATACAAAACAGATGCGTCATCTGAGGCCTCAGACCACCAAACCAAAACCCAGTAAGACAAAGGTTGAAAACCCTGACCATCACTGCCCAATACATAACAAGCCTCATCCTCTTAAAAAGTGTTGTGGGTTTAGACTGAAAACACTAGATGAGCGCAAATCATATCTCAAAGACAATGGCATTTGTTTCCGATGTTGTGGGTCAACTCAGCACAGAGCTAAAGACTGTAAGGTGTCAATCAAGTGCTCTGAGTGTGACAGCGACAGACATCTTGCTGCTCTGCATCCAGGCCCAGCCCCTTCAAATACAGCCACCGCTATAGCAGAGACAGAGCATGGGGGGGAGCAAGGTGACGATGCTCTTCTATCTGTCACCTCAAAGTGTACCGAGATCTGTGGTGAGGCAGTCAATCCAAGATCATGTTCAAAAATATGCCTAGTCAAAGCTTATCCGGCTGAGAAAAGAGAGAAAGCTGTCAAAATGTATGTGGTGCTTGATGAACAGAGTAACATATCTCTGGCCAAGACAGAGATTTTCAATCTCTTCAACATCAATGACAACTCTGCTCCATACACCATGAAGACCTGTTCTGGGGTAACAGAGACTTCAGGCAGGAGAGCCGTCAACTTCATGGTGGAGTCTATAGATGGACACATGCAGCTCACTCTCCCTACTCTGATAGAGTGTGATATGATGCCAGACGATAGGATGGAGAGTCCCTCCCCCGACATTGCGTATCATCATCCCCATCTGCAACCAGTTATGGACAAAATTCCAGCTGCGGACCCAGACGCTCCCATCCTCCTGCTCTTAGGACGAGACATCTTAAGGGTACACAAGGTACGAGGGCAAATCAATGGGCCCCACGACACTCCTTATGCACAGTGACTCGACCTCGGGTGGGTCATCGTGGGTGAAGTCTGTCTGGGAACGGCTCACCGACCAGCCAATGTTAACGTGTTCAGGACAAACATACTTCAAAATGGTCACACATCCAATCTGAGCCCTTGCCCTGACATCATCCAGGTAAAAGAGAACGACAACAGCGTAGCTCAGAAACACATCTCTCCCTCTACAGTGCACTCGAGAGATCCAAGCACAACTGTGAACACAGACAGCCTGGAATGTTCCGTGTTCGACAGAACACAAGATGATGATAAACCAGCACCATCAGTGGAGGACAAAGCCTTCTTGGACATTATGGACAAACAGGTGTTCCAGGATGATGGAAACAACTGGGTGGCTCCACTACCCTTTCGCCCTGCTAGATGTCGCCTTCCCAATAACAGGGAGCAGGCCATGAACCGTCTCACATCACTTCGCAGGACTTTAGACAAAAAGCCTGACATGAAGCGTCATTTGATTGACTTCGTGCAAAAGATGTCGGATAACGACCAAGCCGAACCTTCACCGCCACTAGAGGGAGACAAAGAACGTTGATATCTGCCCATATTTGGTGTTTACCATCCACAAAAGCCTGAACAAATAAGAGTAGTATTTGACTCCAGTGCTAAGTGTCAAGGCGTGTCACTTAATGATGTTCTGCTCAGTGGTCCATAATTAAACAACACACTCTTGGGTGTCCTGATGCGTTTCCGCAAGGATTGCATTGCACTAACGGCAGATGTGCAACAAATGTTTTACTGTTTTTGAAGACAACAACCCAGATAGAAACATAACTGAGTACAGGATGAAAGTCCATGTATTTGGGAACAGCCCTTCACCAGCCGCAGCTATCTACTGCATGAGACTAGCAGCGCTACAGGGTGAGAAGGAACACGGGTCAGAACCCAAGCAATATGTAGTGGGGAACTTCTACGTCGATGATGGGCTGACATCAGTAGCTACTACAGAAGAACCTATCAACATACTAAGAAAAACACAAGCAATGTTGGCAGAGTCCAACATGAAACTACACAAGATTGCATCCAATAGCAAAACAGTTATGGAAGCCTTCCCTATGGAGGATCGTGCAAAAGATATAAAAGATCTGGATCTAGGAGTGGATCCTCTTTCAACGGAGTCTGGGACTTTCCTGGAACCTGGAAACAGACAGCTTCTCATTCCAGGTGTCCCTGGAAAAGAAAGCCCTGTAAAAGAAGCCTTTTACGTGGAGAAGCATCCTCTCCACAGTGAATAGTCTTTATGACCCCCTTGGGTTCGTGGCTACAATAACAATGCAAGGTAAAGCCTTAATCAGAAAACTTTTCTTTTTTAATACTTTTACCCCTTTTTCTCCCCAATTTCGTGGTATCCAATTGTTTTTAGTAGCTACTATCTTGTCTCTTCGCTACAACTCCCGTACGGGCTCGGGAGAGACGAAGGTTGAAAGTTATGCGTGCTCCGATACACAACCCAACCAAGCCGCACTGCTTCTTAACACAGCGCGCATCCAACCCGGAAGCCAGCCGCACCAATGTGTTGGAGGAAACACTGTGCACCTGGCAACCTTGGTTAGCGTGCACTGCGCCCGGCCCGCCACAGGAGTCGCTGGTGCGCAATGAGACAAGGATATCCCTACCGGGCAAGCCCTCCCTAACCCGGACGACGCTAGGCCAAATTGTGCGTCACCCCACGGACCACCCGGTCGCGGTCAGTTACGACAGAGCCTGGGCGCGAACCCAGGGTCTCTGGTAGTACAGCGCCCTTAACCACTGCGTCACCCGGGAGGCCCAGAGAACTCTCTTCTGATCAGAGTGAGTGGGATGCCCCTCTTCCCACAGAAAAAGAAGAGAAATGGAAAATGTGGAAGCAATCTTTGATGGAGTTGGAACATATGTATATTCAGCGGACCTACATCCCAGTTTCCTTGTCTACCACTCAAAGAGAGCTACACATCTTCTCAGATGCCTCTACGATAGCCATAGGAGCGGTAGCCTACCTGAGAGTTATTGACTCGGAAGGTCAATGCCATGTTGGATCTGTCATGGGGAAATCAAAATTGGCCCCTCGTCCGGCACACACTATCCCACGCCTAGAACTGTGTGCGGCTTTGCTAGCTGTTGAGATGTATGAACTGATCAAAGACGAAATTGACATTGATGTAAATGCGGCCAAGTTCTACACAGACAGTAAGATAGTTCTCGGTTACATCCACAATGTCACCAAAAGATTCTGTGTATGTTGCCAATAGGGTAACTCGCATCAGAAAGTCTACCCATCCAGACCAGTGGTGTTATGTAAACACTGACAGCAATCCAGCAGACCATTAAACCAGGACTATACTTACTGCGCTCTTGAAGTACACCAGTTGGTTCTCAGGGCCACCTTTCCGGACCCAAACAAACTCAAGTGAACCAGAGAACATACATTTTGACATTATAGAGCCTCACGCAGACGCAGAGATTCAAACAGACGTCACTGTCTTCGCCTCTAAGGTTTCTGGAGTTCAACTCAGCGCTCATCGCTTTGAGAGGTTCTCAAGCTGGAAAGCTCTCAATCGAGCCACAGCACGACTCATTCATGTTCCCAGATCCTTCCACAAAGGTGTGGACAACACCAGCTGCAGAGGCTGGCATGACTGTAATAAACCATGCGGTACAAGTGAGTTGTCACAAGCCAAAACAGCAATCATTCACTGTGTGCAACATGAAGCCTTCAGAGAGGAATTAAAATGCCTTGAAAAAGGAAAAGTTCCCAAAACAAAGTACACTCAAAAAGCTGAACCCAGTGATTGATGATGGGTTGCGGAGTGTGGGAGGCTGCTTATCCTCCGCCGACATGTCACAAGACGACAAACATCCTCATCATCATCCCACAGACACATCATGTCACCACTCTGCTGGTAAGACATTATCACGAGCAAGTGGCTCACCAGGGCCGTCATTTTTCAGACAGACTCACATCTGAACCACCATTCACCAGCGTTGGACTTGATGTGTTCGGACCATGGAATGTCATAACTCGTCGCACTAGAGGTGGTAGCGCAGACTCCAAGCGATGGGCGGTGCTCTTTACATGTATGTCTACTAGAGCAGTCCATATCGAGCTTATCGAATCCATGTCCACATCCAGCTTCATCAACGCGCTGAGGCGCTTTTTTCTCTATCCGTGGTCCAGCAAAAGTGCTACGGTCTGATCGAGGTACTAACTTTATAGGTGCCTGCAGGGAACTGGGTATCGACACAAATGACTCAGAGAACTGACTAAATACCTCTCAGATAAGGGATGTACTTGGGTATTTAATCCTCCACACTCGTCTCATATGGGTGGTTCTTGGGAGAGACTCATTGTGGTTGCCAGACGTATTCTTGATGCTTATGCTGTTTCAGACGGGCTCCACTCGTCTCACACGAGGTCTTGAGCACTCTTATGTCTGAAGTTATGGCAATAATCAATGCGAGACCCCTAGTGTCAGTATCAACCGACCCTGACATGTCTGCCATTCTCACACCCTCAATGTTACTGACACAAAAGACCAGCACTTCCTCAGCCCCTTCCGGATACTTCAGCATGAACGACCTTCATGGAAAACAGTGGAAGCAAGGCAGTGTCTCGCTGACACCTTTTGGAAAAGGTGGAGACAGGAGTACCTGACAACGCTGCAGAGACGCAGAAAATGGACAGCAGAAAAGCCAAATGTAAAAGTGGGAGATGTTGTCTTATTGAAAGACAGTCAGGCACACAGAAATGACTGGCCGGTCGGGCTTGTGGTCAAAACCATTCCCAGTACTGACAAAAAGGTTAGGAAAGTAGAACTAAAAATTGTCAAGCAAGGAGCTGCTAAGGTGTTTCTGAGACCAATCTCAGAGATTGTTGTTGTTCTTTCTGAAGCATCCTAGAGACAAAAGATAATAATTCAAAGGACATTATTTGTTTCTTGATATGTTTTATTTCATAGTGGCACAATTTCATTATACCAGGCGGGGAGTGTGCTAGGGGTTAAGGTTAGGGTTAGGGGTTAAAGTTAGTGTTAGTGTGCTGCCATCCTGTTAGAATGTAACCGA
Source organism: Oncorhynchus nerka (assembly GCF_034236695.1). Classification (NCBI taxonomy): domain Eukaryota; kingdom Metazoa; phylum Chordata; class Actinopteri; order Salmoniformes; family Salmonidae; genus Oncorhynchus; species Oncorhynchus nerka. The sequence goes on along the minus strand of NC_088403.1, from coordinate 44,756,905 downwards.
TTATTTTATTACAATGGTTCAAATGTATTTTCATTGTGTTCCATGGTGTTATTCGCCCCCTAGTGGAGCTTTCTGGTACTTAGAAAGACTACGCAAACAGGAAGTAGAGAATTTGTTCTGCACGCATAGAAGCTACTAAGAACAACACTATGGTGCCGGTCTTTCGGTGTAGTTATTTCTTGTCACGCTTCAGCCTTGGAAAATATTTGTTTGTAAGTTAGATTCAAGCATTTAGCTAATGATGATAATCTTGTTATTGATAGAGTTGCTTATGTTAGTTGGTTGAATTTACTCACACAAATTGCAATGCCTTTCATGTATGTCATTAGCTGTATTACTTTGCTCGTGGGTCATGCAAACGAATTGTAAAATATACTTAACTGTTTCTAGTGTAATATGCTTTGTTATTCTACATAGATGGTTGTACATTATTAGAGTAATGAAAGGAGTTAGCCAATTACCATATGAGGAACTATTAGCTATATGGTGCTTTGTATTTATGCAACTTCAAATGTATAATGTACAGCTACAGTATGTCGGTGTGAATTGAATACTAAAGTATATTCTTTTCTGTGTTTTGCAGTTTCACAACATAAACGTTTTTAATATATTCATTCAAGAAAAGTCACGCCTTGGGAGTTTTATTGAAGACTTGTTGTTAGCCATGTGTCTAGTTTTGCATGAGAACGCATCTCAAGGGCAGAATAGTTAGGTTTGGGGGTTAAGGTTAGCGTCAGGTAACATGATAGCTAAGTAGTTAAATGGTTAAGGTTAGGTTAAAGGGTTAAGGTTAGGGGAAGGTTTGCAAAGTAGTTGCTAATTAGCTAAAATGTAATAGTTGTCTATGTTGAGATTCAATCCCGTAACCTTCGGGTTGCTGGACTTTCATGTTATATGCCCACCCATCCTCATTTCCTGTCGGTTTTAAGTAACCCACTGTCTTTATCTGTGATTGAAATTCACTACAAAATGTACTGCACACAAATACATTTCACAATCTGTGTCACAGGGTTGCTAAACAACGAATCAAGCAACTTCCTCTTTCTCAATGATAAAATCATCCATTTCCTCCCCCACTTCTTTTACGTGTCTCTCGGTCTGTCTCGCTCTCCCTCTCTGTCTCTCTTTCTCGATTCCGACTCTCAGGATGGAATCCACAGCATGGAATACCACCACCTACTTCTCTACCGACTCATCCGCTCCCAACCCCTCCATCCCTTATTCTGTTGGAATCTCCTTTCTCCTGGTTGCTATGGCCTTGGGTCTCCCCGGAAACCTCCTAGTGGTTTGGACCATACTATTCCGCCTGAGTCGCCGTTCCATCACGTCCCTCTTCATCCTCCAGCTAGCGGCCGCTGACGCACTCGTGCTGCTCTCCGCACCCTTCTTTATTCACCAGCTCTTCAAGGCCAGAGTCTGGGAGTTTGGAGAGATAATGTGTAAGCTCCTGCATTATGTCTGTGGCATCAACATGTACCTCAGCATCCTATTGATTACCTTGATGGGGGTCGACAGACTCCATGGCGTGCTACGCCCTTTCTGGTCCCAGCGCGTCCGGACGAAGTCGAGGCTCTTTCCTATCATGGGTGTGGTGTGGGCGCTGGCTACGGTGCTGCCCACTCCTCAGCTTGTGTACCGCCAGGTCCGAAAGGGGGAGTGTACCACGCATCACCCCGGGCCCGCCCACCAGGTAACTTTACTGACAGAATATTCCTTCATACATCTTGTTATTTTAGTATTGTACACCACATTATTTCATCTGTTTTCCATAAAACATATCGTAGATTTTTTAAATTCTATATGCATATTTATTCTAAATAGATGTGGATATAGCTAAAACAATTGATCAATCTGTCAACATAGTTTTTGATGCATTTATTTGTAACAGACAAGAACTGCAATTTAAGTAGATAAAATATGTAATTACACTCATACTAAAATGTAACCCCATGTGGGCTTGGCATCCTGAAGACACTTTAATAATGAAATCAAATCGTTTCTCGTCCTATCCTCTCCACCAGGTGTTCCACTATTCCCTAGAAACAGTTACTGCGTTCCTGGTCCCCTTCAGCATCATGACGTTCTGCTACTTACGCATCGCTCATGCCTTAGCATCCAGCCGTGCCCACTGGCACCACCGCTCCTACAGGAAGACCAACCGCCTCATCACACTGATAGTCGTGACTTTCGCCCTCTTGTGGGCTCCGTACCACCTGGTCAACATCCTGCAAGTGGGCATATATATTAAAGGGTCTGAATACTTATGTAAATAACGTTTTTTTAAAATTTTTTACTTATAATAAATTAGCAAAAAAAAAAAAATTAAATCGATTTTCGCTTTGTCATTATGGGGTATTGTGTGTAGATTGACGAGGAACCTTTTTTATTTAACACATTTTGTATTCAGGCTGTGAAACTAAACGTAGAATAAGTCAAGGGGTATGAATGCACTGTATATACAGTACGTACATACAGTGCCATCAAAAAATATCTATACCCTTTGACTTATTCCACGTTTAGTTGTTTTACAGCCTGAATACAAAATGGATTAAAAAAATAATAATAATAACCCATCGACGCACAATAAACCGTTATGACAAAGTGAAAAAAATGCTTTCAGAAATGTTTAGCAAATTTATTGAAAATGAAACACAGAAATATCTACATACCGGAGTCAATACTTTGCACAAGCACCTTTGGCAGCAATTCTTTTTTATGCTGAAAACTCCCCTGTCCTTAACGATTACAAGCACATCCATAACATGATGCAAAGAGTGGTACTCAGTAATGTGTCGTATTGGATTTGTCCCAAATAGGACACTTTTTTATTCAGGACAAAAAGCTTTGCCACGTTTTTCACTGTATTACTTTAGTGCTTTGTTGCAAACAGGATGCATGTTTTGGAATATTTCTTACAGGCTCCTTTTCATTTTGTCAATCAGGTTAGAATTGTTGAGTAACTACAATGTTGTTGATCCATCCTCAGTTTTATCGTATCACAGCCATTAAACTCTGTAACTGTTTTAAAGTCACCATTGGAGGCCTCCCGAGTGGCACAGCGGTCTAAGGCGTCACTACAGACCTGGGTTCGATCTCGGGCTGTATCACAACCGGTTGTGATCGGGAGTCCCATAGGGCGGCGAACAATTGGCCCAGTGTCGTCAGGGTTAGGGGAGGGTTTGGCTGGGGGGGGGGCTTTAGTTAGCACATCGCGCTCTAGCAACTCCTTGTGGCGGGGCGGGCGCATGCAGGCCGACCTCGGTCGTCAGGTGAACAGTGTTCTCTCTGACACATTGGTGCGGGTATTAAGAAGCACGGTTTGGCGGGTCATGTTTCGGAGGAATCATGACTCGACCTTGCCTCCTGAGCCCGTTGGGGAGTTGCAGCGATGAGACAAGATCAAAATTTGGGATTAAAAAAATAGCATTAAAACACAAATCTACTGTCTGTAGACATAGTTCAAGTTCATAATGAAACTTATGATTCCTTGTTTCAGGTGGGGGCCGTTCTCTCCGGGTCTTCCACGGATTTGCTGGGGTTCTGTCTGAGAGCTAGGACAGTGGTCATAGCTGTAGCTTACCTCAGCAGTGCTGTCAACCCTCTGCTCTATACCATGGCTGGCTCCTGCTCTGGCTCCTCCCTCACAATCTATGGCTCCTCCTCCAGGTGTTTTGGGGGCGTGGCACAGCTGCTTGAGGGGACGGCCACCAACATGGACATGCCCAGCGTGAGAGCAAAGCATGATGGTAGCGGTAGAGAGAAAGAGAAGGAGGACTGGGGAGGTGGGAAACCAGAGGGAGAGGTTGAAGAGATGACAATGGTTCCAGGGAAAAGAGAGGTGGAGGACGAGGAGGCAGAACAAGAAAAAGAGATGACAATAGTTCCAGGAAAAAAGGAGGAAGAGGAGGGAAACTAATTCCCTGAAGGCAAAGAAATGACTGGACTGATTGTGAAAGTCCTGCATGCTATTGCTTGCCAGTCGGTCATGACTCTTCTGATAGCTGTCTTGTTGTGAATGTCGATCTCACCTCTAAGAGTTTCCTAATCAATCAACGGCAGCCATATCTTCTCTGAGAAAAGTGTTTTTAATTTTTTTGCACTGGCACAAACACAACATGTCTTAATGCTTTTGATCAAATAAATGTGGTAAACAATTATACAAATATTGGTAACACTTTACATTATACAGTGCTCTTTTTACTCTAACAATATGGTATTGTAGTGTACTTACAGCAGTAAATCACATGCGCGCGGACACACACACAAATGGAGAGAAGGAGAGAGAGTCAGACAAAGCATACTGTAAAGACAATTGACTAAATTCACTCCACCACCCACTGAGCTTGAATCACCACCTCTAAAAACAGAGATATGGTTCAGTCAGTCATGAACCATTAGGAAACATGATTTGCACATCTAGTGGCCAACCATGCGAACTACAGGAAACTACATTCCCTCCAAAACAGCTTCTGAAATAGCGTCCAACTCATTCATTTTCCAGTCACTATGGCCCAGTTTCCGACCAGAGTTAAGCGTGTGTAAATGGAACTTTATTCCTTTTTTTAATGCGTTTTCCTCTCTATGCGTATTCAAACCTTGAACTTAAGCATGGGAATAGTATGCTATTCGTTCGAGGTGGAGACCGAATAAATGAAGGTGAGGCGGAGGAGTGTCTACAGATACGTCGTATTCTGACCTTGACTTAATTCCCTAATAATTCCACCACCTTTACGTGAGGAACCCATGAATAAGGTCTAGCAAACCTCCCGGTTCAAAGTAGAAAAAGCATCTACTTAATTTGTTCCAATAGAAATAACACAATTTCTCCATGCACTGTAATAACAACTTGATCATATATATTTATAAGAGCTAGGTAAATGAGTAATCCGTTTTGAGAAGGGGATTGTAAATACACATGGTAATTGTTTTAGATAACTTTTCCTCATGTGAAACCAGCCATATGGAAGCAAACTGAAAGTCTTATCAACATGACAGTTACTGTATTGCACAGTGAAATAGGATATAAATAGCCATGCAGTTATTCAGAATTCTAATTGTGTGCTCTCATAATTTGCAAAGATGAAAATTGGAGACCAGAGCTATAGGAAAACCCCATTGAATGAAAACCCCAAGAGAAAATCTGTTGCCCAGCATATGGGGAGGGTTTTCAGCAGTTGAATGCAATGTATTCAAAGTGCGCAAGGTAGCCACTCCTGCAGAGCGCTTTACACGACTAAATAAGTCTGAATGCCAAATACTGAAAAGTGCATAGGAAAGACATGCATAGGAAAAGCATGCATAGGAAAAACATGCATAGGAAAAGCATGCATAGGGAAAGCATGCATAGGAAAAGCATGCATAGGGAAAGCATGCATAGGAAAAGCATGCATAGGGAAAGCATGCATAGGAAAAGCATGCATAGGGAAAGCATGCCTAGGAAAAGCATGCATAGGGAAAACATGCATAGGGAAAACATGCATAGGAAAGGCATGCATAGGAAAGCATGCATAGGAAAGGCATGCATAGGGAAAGCATGCATAGGAAAGGCATACATTCCTAAGTCGGAATCGGGTCAATAGTTAAGCATGTGTAAAATGAGTGTAATTGCTTTTTTATGCACTTTTCGCTCTATGCGTATTCTGACCTTCAATTTAAGCATGAGAATAGCGTGCTTTTCACCTGCTATTAATTTGTGGTGGAGACCGAATAAATGAAGGTAATAATTCCAACACCTTTAGCATGAGGAAACCATGAATAAGGAAAAAAGTGGAAAAAGTATCTACTTAATTTTGGTCTAATTTATAACTTGATAAGAGCTATTGGGAAGAGCTAGGTAAATGAGTAATCCCTTTGGATAAGGGAATTTTACATTTAAATGACACCTGTTTTAGATATATTTGATCTTATAATTGCTGGAGGCATATGTGAAACCAGTCAAATGGTAGAAAACTGAAGCATATCAACTTTCCCACAGTGACGTTTATGAAATGCTGTGCCATTAGGCAAAATTTAAATTGTACGGCCTTACCTTGCTGGGATGGGCACTCTCGAATGTCTTGATTTATAGGCTACCCCGACCTTCTCTGTTTCCTATTTCTATCATGTTAAATATTAGTCACTATCAGCATCAATCGTCAGTAGGCCTAATAACACATATTCAACTGCCAATTTACTGTTAGTTCCCTTCAGTTGGTGTAGTCTACATTATCGTTCCATTTAATGACACTATTTTTTTTTTTGTTAACCTTCATTTGCTTCCTCTGTAAACGCCATCACGGGCATGTGGTTGTTGGTGAGGATCATTAGTAACGGTTTATATATATATATTATTTTTTTTAAGACATAGCTAATTCAATCGTTATGGAGAGGAGCACAGACCAAACGTAACAGTTTGGTTGCGTATGGGGCAATACTTGGATGTGTCATCACACAGTTCCATGGTTAGTGCAGGAAATATATGAAGGTTTAGCCTACTATTTCACACTATTCTCCCGATTATATTTCTTTGTTCACTAATCATCCAAAATTACCATGAGTTAAAGATCTGAACGTGGCAATTTTCTGTATGAATCAAACCCATTTTCTTCCTCCTAACCTTTTTTTAGGATTCACAAACAATTTCCTAACCCTAAATAATCTAAAAGATCAGAGTGTTTTAAAATCTACCACTTGGTGCTGAAACTGAGAGGAGTATGCACATATATACTAAGATGGCTTTCTTTAATTGATCCCTAATATTCTGAACCGATTCTCTCGATATATTGTATCGAGTCTGTAAACAAAACTAAAAGGTACGCCATATTTAAAGGGATGGCTAAATAAATGTACTGAAAACTCTATTGAATGAAAACTCCACGAGAAAATCTGTTGGCCAGTAAGTAAGAGGGTTTTCAGCAGGTGAATGACATTTCTTCAGTGCGCGTAAGGGAACCACTCCTGCGAAGCCCATTACTCACCTTCATAAGGTAAACTACTGAGAAATGTGTAGGAAAGATGTGCAAAAGAAAGGCATCATTTCCTAAGTCGGAATCGGGCCCGGCTTGCCATTCTTAACAGGTTTCACACAGACGGGACTCATGACATTGGAGCTGGTTGTCGACTCTAGGTCTCCCTCCTTTTCCTTCAGTCCGACCTCCTTTGCATCCCTGTCTCTCTCTCGGCTATTCTGGCTGTTCTGTCGGCTCTTCCTTGTCCCAGAGTCCTGCGCCGTGCCCTCGAACAAGCGGGCCATGAAGGCAAAGCCGTCCCGCCTGATGTAGGACTTGCCAACAAAAGTGTAGAGGACAGGGTTGGCACAGCTGCTGATGAAGGCCAGGGCTGAGGTGACCGCACGGCTGGTCTGCCAAATAGGGTCAAGCCTTGGGGGGGGGAATACAGAGGACTGTAAACGGGGTTGCCATGAATTTGACAGTAACTTCCAGCCAAGCAAAATTATGTTGGTTTTTTTTTCAAAACAAATTTGATTAGTCACATGCTTCGTAAACAACAGGAGTAGACTAACAGTGAAATGATTGCTTACGGGCACTTTCCAACAATGCAGAGAGAAAAAAAATGGAGAAATAACGACTAACGATAACTTGGCTATATACATGGGGTGCCAATACCGAGTCAATCTGAAACGGTACATGGTAATTGAGGTCAATACTGTATGTACATATAACTAGGATTAAAGTGACAGATAGTCAACAGTAGCAGCAGTGTACGTGATGAGTCAAAAAGGTTAGTGCAAAAAGGGAAAATGCAGATAGTTAAATAGTTAACCAAATAGCTACATAGAATAACTATTTAGCAGTCTTATGGCTTGGGAGTGGAAGCTGTTAAGGGTCCTGCTGGTGCATCGGTACCGTTAGCCTTGCATTAGCAGAGAGAACAGTATATTAGTATTTGGTAGCATTGCCTTTAAATTGTTTAACTTGGGTCAAACGTTTCAGGTAGCCTTCCACAAGCTTCCCACAATAAGTTGGGTGAATTTTGGCATGAATTCCTCCTGACAGAGCTGGTGTAACTGAATCAGGTTTGTAGGCCTCCTTGCTCGTACACGCCTTTTCAGTTCTGCCCACGAACGTTCTATGGGATTGTGATGGCTACTCCAATACCTTGACTTTGTTGTCCTTAAGCCATTTTGCCACAACTTTGCAAGTATGCTTGTCCATTTGGAAGACTAATTTGCGACCACGCTTCAACTTCCTGACTGATGTTTTGAGATGTTGCTTCAATATATCCACATAATTTCCTTCCTCATGGTGCCATCTATTTTGTGAAGTGCACCAGTCTCACCTGCAGCAAAGCACCCCCACAACATGATGCTGCTACCATGCTTCACGGTTGGGATGGTGTTCTTCGGCTGTCAAGCCTCCCCCTTTTTCCTCCAAACATAATGATGGTCATTATGGCCAAACAGTTCTATTTTTGTTTCATCAGACCAGAGGACATTTCTCAAAAAAGTACGATCTTTGTCCCCGTGTGCAGTTGCAAACTATAGTCTGGCTTTTTTATGGCGGTTTTGGAGCAGTGGCTTCTTCCTTGCTGAGTGGCCTTTCAGGTTATGTCGATATAGGAATCGTTTTACTGGGGATATAGATACTTTTGTGTCTGTTTCCTCCAGCATCTTCACAATGTCCTTTGCTGTTGTTCTGGGATTGATTTACACTTTTCGCACCAAAGTATGTTCATCTCTAGGAGAGAGAACGCATCTCCTTCCTGAGCGGTATGACAGCTGCATGGTCCCATGGTGTTTATATTTGGTACTATTGTTTGTGTAGATGAACGTGGTACCTTCAGACGTTTGGAAATTGCTCCCAAGAATGAGCCAGACTTGTGGAGGTTTACAATTTTTTTATGAGGTCTTGGCTGATATCTTCTGATTTTCCCATGATGTCAAGCAAAGAGGCACTGAGTTTGAAGGTAGGCCTTGAAATACATTCACAGGTACGCCTCCAATAGGCTAATTGATATTATTTGTGTCAATCAGAAGCTGCTAAAATATGCACAAAGTAAACCTGCAGACTCTAGACCCTACATGAAATGAGTTTGACACCCCCGATTTAATGTTTAAGACTTTCTGCCACTTCAATCTGTCCCCTATACATTTTAAAATGATGGGGAACTATAACGACATAAGTTAAACATTTTAGGGATAGGGGGCAGCATTTTCACATTGGATGAATTGCGTGCCCATAGTGAACTGCCTCCTACTCTGTCCCATTATTATTACTATTGGATATAAAACTCTCTGAAGTTTCTAAAACTGTTTGAATTATGTATGTGAGTATAACAGAACTCATAGGGCAGGCAAACTTCTAAACAGGAAGTGGAAATTCTGGGGCTGGTTGATTTTCAACTCATCGCCTATTCACATCCAAATAAGATATGGATCTGTTCACACTTCCTTCCACTAGATGGCAACAGTCTGTAGAATGTGGAATGAAGCCTGTAGTGTGATGTGGGACCGGATGGCAGCTATTTGAGTCACTGGTCTTGCAGAATGCCAGTTCCTGGTTACGCACAGTAGTCATTATATCGCCTTGCGTTCCATTACTCTGTAGACAAAAACGAATGCTCCGGTTGGAACGTTATTGGATATATATGATATTAACATCGTGAAGATTGATTCTCTACTTAGTTTGACCAGTTTATTCGACCTGGAATATAACTTTTTGAAGTTTTCGTCCGAGTTCGCCTGGACCAGCGCCAGCTTTTGGACATGTGAACTAAACGTGCTAGCAAAAGTAGCTAATTGGACACTAGTAATGGACATTATGGAACAAAACAACGATTTATTGCGGAACTAGGATTCCTTGCACTGCATTCTGATGAAAGATCATCAAAGGTAAGGGAATATTTGTGATGTAATTTCGTATTTCTGTTGACTCCAACATGGCGGAGAAATATATTTACGTCTGAGTGCCGTCTCAGATTATTGCATGGTATGCTTTTTTCGTAACGTTTAAAAAAAAGCTGACACAGCAGTTCCATTAAGAACCAGTGTATCTTTAATTATATGTAAAACATGTATCTTTCGTCAAAGTGTATGATGAGTATTTCTGTTATCTGACGTAGCTCTCTGTAATTACTCCAGATATTTTGGAGGCATTTCTGAACATGGCGCCAATGTAAACAGAGATTTGTGGATATAAATATGCATATTATATAACAAAACATAAATGTATTGTGTAACATGTCTTATAAATGTCATCTGATGAAGATTATCAAAGGTTAGTGATTAATTTTATCTCTAATTCTGCTTTTGTGACCATCTTTGGCTGGGGAAAATGGCTGTGTGTTTTTTTGGATTTGGTGATGATCTAACAAATATATGTTGTGTTTTTAAAAATCGGACACGATGGGTATCTTTCATTTGCTGTATTGGACTTGTTAATGTGTGAAAGTTTTTGTGAAAATATTTTTGAATTTCCCGCGCTGCCTTTTCAGCAGAATGTTGGGGGGGGGGGGGGGGGGGGATTCCGTTAGCAGAACCTGTGTCCTAGACAGGTTAAATTTGTACAGCATTCTCCCTCACGGGTGCAAAAATATAGCCTCTTGTAAAAGGCACACCTCAAAATATGTTAATGAGCCAGAAACAACAATACCATGCAACCACTAGTGTTCAAAAGGTTTTTGGGGCTCCAAAGATATGGTACGGAACTGTATTCTGTTGGGTAGAATTACAGTACCATTCGGAGTATATTACTCGCTAATGTTCAGTCTCTGGACAATGAAGTAGCCAAGCTTAAGGCGAGGACCTCCGAACAGAGAGACATCAAGGACTGTAATGTACTCTGTTTCACGGAATCATGGCTCTGTCGGGATATACTGTCCCCGTCCATATAGACAGCTGGGTTCTTAGTTCATCGCGCACACAAGAATAAAGAACTCTCCAGGAAGAAGAAAGGCAGGGGTGTATGTTTCATGATTAACTACTCATGGCGTGATTGAGATAACCTACAGAAACTCAAGTCCTTTTGTTCACCCAACCTAGAATACCTCACAATCAAATGCCAACCGTATTGCCTCCCAAGAGAATTCTCTTCGATTACAGTCACAGCCGTGTATGTTCCCCCTCAAGCCGATACCACGACTGCCCTAAAGGAACTACACTGGACTTTATGCAAACTGCAAACCACATATCCTGAGGTCACATTTATTGTAGCTGGGGATTTTAACAAAGCAAATTTGCAGAAAACGCTATCAACACATTGACTGTATTACTCGCTTAGGGAAAACACTAGACCACTGCTACTCACCTTTTCAAGATGCCTACAAGGCCCTCCCTTCGGCAAATCAGATCACGACTCCATTTTGCTCCTCCAGAAACTCAAACACGAAGTACCCGCACTAAGGTCTATTCAACGCTGGTCTGACCAATCGGAATCCATGCTTCAAGATTGTTTTGATCACGAAGACTGAGATACGTTCCGGGTAGCCTCTGAGAATAACATTGACGTTTACACAGACAATGTGACTGAGTTCATCAGGAAGTGTATAGGAGATGTTGTTCCCATGGTGACTATTAAAACCTACCCAAACCAGAAACTGTGGATAGATGGCAGAATCACGCAAAACTGAAAGCGTGAACCACCGCATTTAACCATGGAAAGGTAACTGGGAATATGGTCGAATACAAACAGTGTAGTTATTCCCTCCATAAGGCAATCAAACAGGCAAAACATCAGTACAGAGACAATGTGGAGTCGCAAAGTGGAGTCGCAATTCAACGGCTCAGACATGAGACGTATGTGGCCGGGTCTACAGCAGGGCTCTCTAACCCGGTTCCTGGAGAGCTACCCTCCTGTAGGTTTCAGTCCAACCCCAGTTGTAACTAACCTAATTCAGTGCATAAACCAGCTAATTATTAGAATCAGGTGCAATAGATTAGGATGAAAACTCAGACAAGCTAAACAACTTTGCACCCTTTGAGGATAACACAGTGCCACCGACACAGCCCACTCCCAAGGACTGTGCGCTCTCATTCTCCGTGGTCAACGTGAGTAAGACATTTAAAGCGGGTTAACCCTCGCAAGGCTGCCAGCCAAGACGGCATCTCTAGCCACGTCCTCACAGCATGCGCAGACCAGCTGGCTGGATTTTTTACAGACATATTCAATCTTTCCTTATCTCAGGCTTCAAGATGTCCACCATTGTTCCTGTACCCAAGAAAGCAAAGGTAACTGGACTAAATGACTATCGCCCCGTAGAACTCCTGTCGTCATGAAGTGTTTTGAGAGACTAGTTAAGGATCATATTACCTCTACCTTACCTGACCCATTTCAATTTGCTTACCGCCCCAATAGAACCGTAGACAGTGCAATCACCATCACACTGCACACTACCCGATCCCATCTGGACAAGAGGAATACCTTCGTCAGAATGCTGTTCATTGACTAAAGCTCAGCCTTCAACATCATAGTACCCGCCAAGCTCATCATTAAAATCGGGGCCCTGGGTCTGAACCCCACCCTGTGCAACTGGGTCCTGGACTTCCTGACAGGCCGCCCCCAAGTGATGAAGGTAGGAAACAACACCTCCACTTCGCTGACCCTCAACACAGGGGCCCCACAATGGTGCATGCTCAGCCCACTCCAGTACTCCCTTGTTCATCCATGACTGCGTGGCCAAGTAAGCCTCCAACATAATCATCAAAAGGAAACAGGGAGCACGACCCAATCCACATCGACGGGACCACAGTGGAGAAGGTGGAAGGTTTCAGTTCCTCGGCGTACACATCACTGACAATCTGAAATGGTCCACCCACACAGATAGTGTGGTGAAGAAGGTGCAACAAGCGCCTCCTCAACCTCAGGAGGCTGAATAAATGTGTCTTGGCCCCTAAGACCCTCAGACACTTTTACAGATGCACAATTGAGAGCATCCTGTCTGGCTGTATCACTGCCTGGTACACAACTGCACCTCCCGCAACCACAGGGCTCTCCAGAGGCTCTCCAGAGGGTGTCGTCTGCCCAAAGCATCACCAGGGGCACACTGCCTGCCCTCCAGGACACCTACAGCGCCCGGTGTCACAGGAAGGCAAAAATGATCATCAAAGACATCAACCACCAGAGCCACGGCCTGTTCACCCCGCTATCATCCAGAAGGCGAGGTCAGTACAGGTGCATCAAAGCTGGCATCGAGAGACTGAAACACAGCTTCTAACTGAAGGGCATCAGACTGTTAAATAGCCATCTCTATCTGGCTACCACCTGGCTACTCAACCCTACACCTTAGAGGCTGCTGCCGTATATACATAGACATGGAATCACTGGCCACTTTAATAATGGAGCACTAGTCACTTTAATAATGTTTACATACTGCTTTACTCATCTCATATGTATTAACTGTATTCAATACAGGTTTTTAGTCAGTGCCATTGCTCATCCTAATATTTATATATATTTCTTCATTCCATTATTTTACTTTTAGATTGGTGTATTGTTGTGAATTGTTCTATACTACTGCTCTGCTGGAGCTAGGAACACAAGTATTTTGCACACCCACAATAACATCTGCTAAATATGTGTATGTGACCAATAAAATGTGATTTGATTTGAAAACAGCAATATCCTACAATGCTCCATAATTTACAGTACGCTGCAGTTAAATTTTCAGTCAGATTTTTTTTTTTACTATTGATAATACCATTGGAGGGAGGGAGGGAGGGGAGGGAGGGATGTTCTTTCTTTTAATGAAAATTGAGTTTGGGATTTGATAATAATAAAATTAATGAAAGGTTATTATGACACTACAAACACAAAAGGGGATGAGGATGTATGACGCAGTCATTTAGAAAGCCTACCTTGCTTTTAGAGTTGAATCCTTTGGAGAAAGTGCTGCAGCAACCTGTAAGGACATATTTAATCTATGAGAACATATTTCATCATAACAGACAGTCATGTTACAGCAGCACCTATTATTTTAGCCCCAATAGGGAGTGTGAGGCCCTGGCTATAAAACTCACACACAAAACACGCAATACCTGCACGATGTTGATGACATGGTAGGGCAACCAGAAGACACCGAAGGTTACCACGATGGCCAGGATGAGATTCTCACTGCGGATCCTCCTCCTGAACCTGGTCAAATCAAATGTTATTTATACGGCACAGTCTTACAAAAAATGCATTTCAAAGTGCTTCACAAAAAAACATAAATAGAAGTGAGAAAGATGAGGAAAAACAATACATTCTAGCCAAATATGAAATGAAGATCGAGAAAATGGTAATTAAGATCAAGATCAATAAATTAAAGATAGTAAAACAGTAGTAAAACAGTGAACCTTGTCTGCCTGATCCGCCGCAGGATGCAGATGTAGCTGCCGATAATCACCCCGTAAGGAACTACAAATCCCAGCACTGTTTCCAACGTGTACTGGAGCACCACCTGTATCAGCATAGAGATCACCTTCATCGACAGCTTGATTGTTTAGTGTCAGTGACGCTATATACACAAAAGCAATGTAATGTTTATACTCCATACCTAACACTGTTTTTATGGATGATCTGACTACAGATGCTACGGTGATAGAAAGCCATCATGAAAAATAAGTACTTTCTTCTTCTCTCAACTGACATACAAGTCTTTAATTGTTGATGAAATGCTCTTCTCCTTCTCCCATCACTCACATGCCATGGTCAGTGGCGGATTTAGGCATAGGTGACATGTACAGCCGGCATCCTGCCGGGGGCAGCAAGGGGCACCCACACAAAAAAATGGAATATATATCTATATACACTGCTCAAAAAAATAAAGGGAACACTAAAATAACACATCCTAGATCTGAATGAATGAAATATTCTTATTAAATACTTTTGTGCTGACAACAATATCACGCAAAAATGATCAATGGAAATCAAATTTATCAACCCATTGAGGTCTGGATTTGGAGATACACTCTAAATTAAAGTGGAAAACCACACTACAGGCTGATCCAACTTTGATGTAATGTCCTTAAAACAAGTCAAAATGAGGCTCAGTAGTGTGTGTGGCCTCCACGTGCCTGTATGACCTCCCTACAACGCCTGGGCATGCTCCTGATGAGGTGGCGGATGGTCTCCTGAGGGATCTCCTCCCAGACCTGGACTAAAGCATCCGCCAACTCCTGGACAGTCTGTGGTGGATGGAGCGAGACATGATGTCCCAGATGTGCTCAATTGGATTCAGGTCTGGGGAACGGGCGGGCCAGTCCATAGCATCAATGCCTTCCTCTTGCAGGAACTGCTGACACACTCCAGCCACATGAGGTCTAGCATTGTCTTGCATTAGGAGGAACCCAGGGCCAACCGCACCAGCATATGGTCTCACAAGCGGTCTGAGGATCTCATCTCGGTACCTAATGACAGTCAGGCTACCTCTAGCGAGCACATGGAGGGCTGTGCGGCCCCCCCAAAGAAATGCCACCCCACACCATGACTTAGCCCCTGCCAAACCGGTCATGCTGGAGGATGTTGCAGGCAGCAGAACGTTCTCCACGGCGTCTCCAGACTCTGTCACGTCTGTCATATGTGCTCAGTGTGAATCTGCTTTTATCTGTGAAGAGCACAGGGCGCCAGTGGCGAATTTGCCAATCTTGGTGTTTTCTGGCAAATGCCAAACGTCCTGCACGGTGTTGGGCTGTAAGCACAACCCCCACCTGTGGCCGTCGGGCCCTCATACCACCCTCATGGAGTCTGTTTATGACCGTTTGAGCAGACACATGCACATTTGTTGCTTGCTGGAGGTCATTTTGCAGGGCTCTGGCAGTGCTCCTCCTGCTCCTCCTTGCACAAAGGCGGAGGTAGCAGTACTGCTGCTGGGTTGTTGCCCTCCTACGGCATCCTCCACATCTCCTGAGGTACTGGCCTGTCTCCTGGTAGCGCCTCCATGCTCTGGACACTACGCTGACAGACACAGCAAACCTTCTTGCCACAGCTCGCATTGATGTGCCATCCTGGATGAGCTGCACTACCTGAGCCACTTGTGTGGGTTGTAGACTCCGTCTCATGCTACCACTAGAGTGAAAGCACCGCCAGCATTCAAAGTGACCAAAACATCAGCCAGGAAGCATAGGAACTGAGAAGTGGTCCGTGGTCACCACCTGCAGAACCACTCCTTTATTGGGGGTGTCTTGCTAATTGCCTATAATTTCCACCTGTTGTCTATTCCATTTGCACAACAGCATGTGAAATTTATTGTCAGTGTTGATTCCTAAGTGGACAGTTTGATTTCACAGAAGTGAGATTGACTTGGAATTACATTGTGTTGTTTAAGTGTTCCCTTTATTTTTTTGAGCAGTGTATATACACCGAATGGTGACATTTGTCTCTCATTTGCACTTCACGTCAATGATGTGGGACACCCTGTGAGCGCCCTGATTCTAGTTTGTGAGCTAGGCAGGCTAATACCTTGGAAGGTCTCACACTCAGAAGTACAAGATTGGGAGGGGACGGGGTAGGTTGCCCTCTGGTCTCCCCACTGGAAGCCCGAGGTAGGGGGAGCGGGTGAATGTATCAAATAGCGCAACTCTTACTTTGTACGGTATTAATGTAATTAGAAATTGCAATTAGTTGTGCAATTTAGTTTGTGTGTTTCTTGTTTGAAGTGAAAAGATGTAATAATCAGGTTCTCTTCTTCATAAGTGTGTTATTCTATTTGTGTATTTAGAGATATAGGACTTGTGCAATTGAGTTTTATTTGTGTGTATTTTGTTAGCAATAGGGTAATAATTTGATTATCTTTTCTATTTGTATTTATATACTACAATTTGTTTCTATTTGTCTTTGTTACTTCTTTCCGATCGTTATGAGTGTTCTTTTTGTATATATATTTATAGGGCGCCATACAAGCTAGAACCACCAGGAATGAAGAAGATTAAGTCAGTCAGTAAATAGTGTCACTCACATGACTCTGCTGCTTGTGCAACGACTCACACACTACCCGGCTCTTCCCGTTGGGGTGCACGGTCTTCCGCTCGTCCCTGAACAGCAACGCAGGGATGGACGCGACCAGCACCATGGTCCACAGCACCAGCACCCCACGCAGTACAGCCTTCCATCCAGCAAGTGCAGCGACGCGCTTAGGCCACACCACGGCCACCAGCCTGTGCAGGCTCATCAGCATGATCAGTTGGATGGAGGCGTACATGTTGGCTAGGCACAAGTAAAAGAGTATCTGATGGAGACGAAAAGAGAGACATATTCTTAGCATTTCAAAAGGATAAGGATTCAATGAAAAAGTAAAGTACTCACTGCAAGTTAAGTATCAAATGTGTTTTGAAATATGTCCGTCTTTTGGCATAAAATTATGTCACTGGTCTATTGACATTGGTCACGTTCCAGGCCGACTACATTGCAGTCATTGCATTGCATCAAGCAATGGTTGCTTGCCACGTCATCGACTGCACAGTCGGGCATCAGATTGGTATATCATATGATGAGGTTAGCGTATATGCTTAATACCTATGCAGGCTTTGTAATATCTAGCACTGACTGCAATGTAGTCAGCCTGGAATGGAGCCATTATATCAACAATCAACAAGAAAAAGAGCCCCCACCTTGCACATGATGTTGCCAAAAACCCAGGTCTTCTTGACCAGGTAGATCACGAAGAAGGGCGTGAGCGCCATGAGTGAGCCGTCGGCCACCGCTAGATTGAGGATGAGGAGGGTGGTGACGGAGCGGCGGCGGGCACGCGCCAGGATACTCCAGATGATGAAGAGGTTGCCGGGGAGGCCCAGCAGCAAGACCAGACACAGGATGAGAGCCCCTACTGTCGTGGAGGTGGTATTACCCACAATGCTTTGGTTTCCCCCGAAAACAGACGTGTTGGTGGTGTTCAGGATGTGCATGGAGGTGGACAGGAACAGGGAGGGGGATGTCGAGGAGGAGAACGGATAGAGGGATGAGGAGGGGTTTGTGAGGGATGGAGGGATGATTTGGGGGAGGGAGAAGTTGGACAGGAGGCGAAGGGGAATGCTTTGGTTGTGGGCCATTGTGATGACCTGCAAGGGACAAGGTTATTGATTTCAAAACAGTGGCATGTTTTATGAACTTGTATAAGCAGCGATGCTGAATAGCTGAGCCGACTAGGTGAAAAATCTGTCAAATGTGCCCTTAATTAACAAAGGCACTGAACCCTAATTGCTCTGAAGAGTGTCTGCTAAATGACTAAAATGTGATGATAGGTTCAACTACGATTTTAAATGATTTCAAATACTTTATCTGTGCTTGATTGAGCTTGCCTGGTTTAGTAATTCAATAGAATAGTCAAATCCCACGCACTTGGCACTCCAGGCAGGCTAGAACAAACACTCAAAGTACTTGAAAGACTTCAAATAGCATTTGAACCCAGGTCTGATAAGATTCGAAACAAGCTCACATGCTGACCAAACCAGACGCACACTTGCACACTTTATTTTACCTGAAAATGCACAAGGTCCTCTACTCCGACAATTAATCTACAGATAAAACGGTAAAATGAATTCCTTTCTCATCATTTCTCCTCATTCCTCAGGCTTATTCTACTTATTTTGTACTTAATATTCACAGTTGGCAACCAACTTTACAGTATTACTACAACCTACTGGAATGTGGACCTAAGTTGATCTTTCAATCACCCAAGTGGGTATATGCTCCTAAAAACCAATGAGGAGATGGCATGGGTACATGTTTCTAAAAAACAGTGAGGTGATGGGAGAGGCCGGACTTGCAGCGCGTTGAGCGTCACAAATAGAACCGATTTCTATTTTTAGCACCTGGCCACATAGATCGCTCGCTGACGCCCGCGAGTAGTGTGGGTGCAATGATTGAATAACATGTATGTGTACTGTACATTTATTTTGCCGCGCTCGCACACGCTTATTCACATTGGACAGTGTGCAGTGCTATAATCCATACGAACACTGTGGCGGTTCTAATTGCAAGACAAACATGTATAGTTTAGGCCAGTGGTTCCCAAAGTTTTTCAGTTACTGTACCACCAAATGAATTTTGCTCTGCCCAGAGTACCACTGAAGTACCCCCTGTGGATAGGCCAAGAAACCCCAAGGGTCCTAATACCCCTGGTTGGGAACCACTGGCTTAGGCCAATGGAGTGCAGCCAGCAATTGACATGTTTTTTTTTTCTCACTCACTATTAAACATAGCCAACACACCTAATGGACAGCGAGGCTGTTGTGTGTCTACAAAACGAGTTCCCCACACAACGGTTGTATAAATATTTGTATGCAGTCAAATGTATTTGTATCACAACTATCAGTCTCTGGCACGGAACAATGATGGAGCAATGATCTTTGTATGGCAAATATGTTGAATGCACTGCACATCAGTTATACAACACCAGGGTTGAACAAAGCCAGGCAGAGGAGAGAAGTGTAAACAGAGCAGCCAATGAGAAATCAGTGAAACACATGACCTGACAAAGAGAACGAATAGAGAAGATCAAACATCATGGGAATAATGTGGAATTGATTTAGAATTAACAGATAGCTTTGAGTGATTCACTTATGGCGAATACATTCCCTTGTTGGGGAGCAACTGGCTGGTGTGAACTGTTAAGGGGTTACTGTGAATTTGACAGTAGTTTACAGACAGCTCGGAGGCAAGTAAAATCCAGTATTTTATATTACAGTACAGTGCATTCGGAAAGTATTCAAACCCCAAAACTTTTTCCACATTTTATTACGCAACAGCCTTTTTTGAATTTATTAAATTCATGTTTTTCCTCATCAAATTGACAAACAATACCCCATAATGACAAAGCAAAAATAGGTTTATATTTAAAAAAAATGCAAATGTATACAAATTGAAAACTTGAAATACCTTAAGAGTGTGCAAAGCTGTCATCAAGGCAAAGAGTTGCTATTTGAAGAATCTCAAATACAAAATATATTTTGATTCGTTAAACACTTTTTTGGTTACTACATGAGTCCATGTGTGTTATTTCATAGTTTTGATGTCTTCACTATTATTCTAAATGTAGAAAAAAGTAAAAATAAAGAAAAACCTTTGCATGAGTAGGTGTTCTAAAACTTTTGACCGGTAGTGTATATATACAGTACCAGTCAAAAGTTTGGACACAACTGCTCATTCAAGGGTTTTTCTTAATTTTTACATTGTAGAATAATAGTGAAGACATCACAACTATGAAATATCATACATGGAATCATGTAGTAACCAAAAAAAGTGCTAAACATCAGAATATATTTTATATTTGAAATTAGCCACCCTTTGCCTTGACAGCTTTGCACATTCTTGGCTTTCTCTCAACCAGCTTCACCTAGAATGCTTTTCCAACAATCTTGGTGTTCCCACATATTCTGAGCACTTGTTGGCTGATTTTCCTTCACTCTGTGGTCCAACTCATACCAAACCATCTCAATCGGAATGCATGTATGCATGAAATTCATGGGAGGGGTTTGTATTTCACAGTATTTTACTGTAATTACAAGGGATTGGTGCAAGCAGGTTGGCTGTTAGGTAAAGTGTTTACATATTACAGTGTGTCCATATATATTCAGTGTTTTATATCACTTGCACTTCAAGAGGCCTTAAAGGCTTCCAAACTGGCAGCGACTACATGGCAAAACAGACCAAAAAGGACATGACAAACATTTTTTTTTTTAAATGTTTACCCCTTTTTCATGGTGTCCAATTGGTAGTTACAGTCTTGTCTCATCGCTGCAACTCCCGTACGGACTCGGGAGAGGCAAAGGTTGAGAGCCGTGCGTCCTCCGAAACACAACCCAACCAAGCTGCACTGCTTTTTGACACAATGCCCACTTAACCCGGAAGCCAGCCACACCAATGTGGCGGAGGAAACACCGAACACCTGACTGTGTCAGCTTGCACTGCAACCGGACCACCACAGGAGTCGCTAGTGCGCGATGGGACAAGGTTATTCCTGCCGGTCAAACCCTCCCCAAACCCGGACGATGCTGGGCCAATTGTGCGCCGCCCCATGGGTTTCCCAGTCGTGGCCAACTGCGACAGAGCCTGGACTCTAACCCATAATCTTTTGAGGCACAGCGATGCCGTATGTTAAACCACAGCGATGCAGTGCCTTAGACCACTGAGCCACTCGGGAGGCCCAATGCTCAACCATTTAAGTTTTAAAGCCCTATTCGGATGGGATTAGTTTTACCGAAGCACCACATCTGTAATTTTAGTCCCATGGCAGTCATTTTTATATGGGAGGAGACAGCCGTAGGAAGTAGGGGTTCTGAGGGTGCTGCAGCACCCCCTGAAAAACCTGAATTAAAAAATATATATATTTTTTAAATATTGTAAAAAAAAAAAATGTCTCACAAAAGTAGTGCACTGGGCCTTTAATAGTCCTGTGCTAGTGGTAATATCCATCTGCAGTGCCAGTGTGGGCATAACGGACATTCTGGGGTATTAATTAAATAACCAACATTGGGTACAACAAATATAGCCTCTTACAAGGCATGCTTCAAAATATATTCATGCACCAGAAACAATAATACTATGCACCCACTAGTGGTAAAAAGGTATTTGGTGCTCCAAAGATAGGGTACAATACCTTATTCTGTGGGGTGTATTATAGTACCATTCAACATACAGCAATTGTTTGCCAAACCCACAACATTTTCCACAATGCATCATTATTGATAGTATGCTGCAGTAAAACGTTTGAGTATTTTACAGTTGATAATACCCTAAATGACCATAAAATGTACAGTTCTCCATTACAGTGTGTGTGTACGTGTGTATGTGTGCTTGCGTGCATGTGTGTGAGCCTGTGCGTGTCCATGCGCGCGTACACATGCTTACTACTCTACATTACCTTCAAATTCTTGAAGTAATAACTTTTATTTTGATGCCTACGTCTTTTATGCACCTTATTGCATTTCAAAGCATCAGACAAAAATCCCCCGAAAGGTATGTATTCTTACTTCCAAAAGTATGTGTCCTTATTTGTCAGAGGCTTTTGCTGAAACAATGGGAGGAGTTTCTACATGTGTAGGAATGTTGAGGAATTGTGACAGGCTTCTCCACTACACTGATTCCTAACCAGCTAGACCAGACTTGAGTGGTGACGCAAACAATATATTGTAGCTACAGTGTTTGTTTGAGAAATCATTCTACTTCCCTCCGAGGCCTGTTTCAAATCAGTATGCCTGCTTTCGAAATGGCACCCTATTCCCCATGTAGTGCACAACTTTGGATAAGGTGCTATGGGAATAAGGTGCCATGTTGGATGAATCTTATATCTTAGTGTTTGGTCCAGAGAAGACTATAGTCTGAGAATGTAGTTCTAATATAATATCAGTGTTGTGTTAAAATGACAATACTTTTTTCTTTCCTATCAGCCTCAGGTTTATAAGCTACAACTCTAACATCCTCAAGTTCTTGAGCTAGCATAAAAACACTGTTTATCCCAGGTACGGTGGCTCCCGTAGGACATCTAAGATGAGTCGAAACGAACACAACAACTCCAAGGGGTTGCATAGAAAACATAACAATCTAATATATTGTGTGTTTTCCTTGCAACTGTCTAGATTAGAACCGTGGGTAACACTTTAATTTAAGAGATACACGTTAACCACTCATTTGAAGTGTATAAATAGGTAGATAAGTAGTTTATTAGCCATTTATTAGGCGTTAAGTGTTTTCTAATTCAAACATAAGTCATGGAATACTGGACAATCCTTAACCAAATTATTAACTATAATAACGATGTATTAATAGTTGATAAAAAAGCAAGTTAGACAAGAAAGACTCTTAGTAAGCGTTCTCAATGTGGGACTAATAAGGGCATACTACGTCAATATGTGTTCCCTATTCTAAAAAGTGTGACCATAATTTTACTTGCAGAAGAATTGATGATTTTTTTCTTCAGAAATGACCTAATTGGACAGAAAAGGGGAACACTCCCAACCATATGCCATACAGCATTCAAGTCCAAATTTGACCTAAACAATTAGCAACAAAGACTTGATTTATACTTCTATATATGAATGTCGGCTGTATGGCATATAAAGGTATAATGTGAATTGATCAAAACCATGTAATGTTTGCCCGAAACGAATTGTTTACATGAATTGTTTACAGACTTGAATGGTGACTATATGACAGATATTAATCCATTTATGTCGTCAAACTACACAAATCAGGCAGACATTTTATGCTTTCGCTCAAGAGTGTGGGGAGGATTGCCCTTCTGCGATTCATAATCTGATTTTTTACAGTCAAAATTCATATTTATGTCATTATAAATGGAAGTTTAGCTGTTCACATCGTGGCTGGATGGCATTTATGAGGGAAGGTGTGCCCCTTTCTGTCCAATGAGGTCATTTCTGGAAGTAAAAATATGGTCTTACTTTAGAATAGGGAACACAGAGGTAGTATGCCCATAGACTCATATTGAGAACTCTTACTAAATTTGTCTAACTTTTTTTTTATCAACTATTAATTTGCTTTTATTATAGCAAACAATTACATAATGAAGCAGAATTACAAGAAAAAGTACTGTGAAAGTTCAAGGAAGTTTGCTTGGTGTGTGTGTGTGCTAGATTATAAGGTGTGTTCTTTTACTGGGTAATAGTGTAAATATGTTCGACATGTATTGACTTGCTGTGTGCAGCTTATTAATTAAGTTATTACTTTGATAGGACAAGAACATTTGAACTAAGATTTACTTACAGTGAGTTTACAAAACATTAGGAATACCTTCCTAATATTGAGTTGCACCCCCTTTTGCCCTCAGAACAGCCTCAATTCATCGGGGCATGGACTCGTTCCACAGGGATGCTGGCCCATGTTGTAAGTATGTTGTCTTGCCCATTCACCCTCAATGGCAAACATACACAATTCATGTCTCAATTGTCTCAAGGCTTAAAAATGATCCTCTAAGCGATTTCCTCCCCTTCATCTACAATGATTGAAGTGGAATTAACAAGTGACATCAATAAGGTGTCATAGCTTTCACCTGGATTCACCTGGTCAGTCGGTCATGCAAAGAGCAGGTTTTCTTACTGTTTTGTACACTCTGTGTAAAAGGTCAAAAGTATCCTAAATGTCAACTCCTATTCTGAACTGCTTGATAGGACATATAAGGCCCTGGGACTACCAATGTATTTGCATTCCTATTTCTGATGTGTACATCTATCTCTTTTGTTATCCGAGGCTACGGTAATAGCTCGTTAGTGTTAACTTTACTTTACTGACTATTCCCATTGACTGACAAGACCAGAGTCAGGAGTGTGGTGGGGGAAGAAAGAGAGGGAAAACATACTCACCAAATAGTCCTACTGCTGGGGAAGAGAAAGAGATGGACTAGAGGCATGGATTGACGAGACTTCCTTTATTTCATTTCTTACAGTCTTGATGTTTATCTTCTTCCTACTTTTCTCGATACTCCTCTTTCTCTCCTCCTTATCACTTACTTTCACTCTCTCGCGCTCTCAAACAATGTGTTTTCCCTGAGCTGTCATGCTGGCTGTAGCATGCTATAGCAGAGTTAAAGGAAGGGGGTGTATCTTTGTATAATGTAATGACACCTCCTCGCCGTATAAAAAGAGTGAGACACACACATGCACACATTGACACACACACACACACACACACACACACACACAGTAAAAACAGGTGAATTAGTCACATGGCATGCCCACATGTTTCACAATCTATCATCGAATCGAGAGCGAGAGGAAATGAGTTAAACATTCTAGAAGTAAATAAATGTATGAGCCAATCACATTGAGTTGTACGTATAATCAATAACAATTGATAAAAATCTATTGAGAGAGTAATTAAGGCACAACAAGAGATTTAAACTATTTTAAAACACCTTATCTAATTCTCCAAAGATTGAATCATAGGGCAGAATTTAGAATTAGAGTTTCACAGACACAGGAAATCGCTCGTTTGTCTGGATAACGGCTGTTTGAGACTGAAAAGCCCTATGCGGATTGACCATGCCTCCGGCTCCGGCTCGACAATGCATGCGTCCAGCAGGATGCGCAGTTTACTATGCTTTGCATGTTCTGCCGAAGTATCCTACCATGTGGAATAGGTGGTTCAAGTTAGTTGGTTGCCCAATGGTGGTGAGTATACCGGTAGCTAGACGATATGGATATGTATCTGGTTATCTATATTTTGATAATCATTATCATCGCTAGCATAGCTGACGTTAGCTACCTTACTAGATAGCTAGCTGGCTAATGTTAGCCTCCATCAACAAAACTCGGATTCGGTTCGGAAACATTTAAAAAGAAGGTAGATCAGTAGAAGGAAAACATTTGGTCATGATTGTGATGTCACCAGATTGA
The DNA here is from genome assembly GCF_034236695.1 of Oncorhynchus nerka. Taxonomy (NCBI): domain Eukaryota; kingdom Metazoa; phylum Chordata; class Actinopteri; order Salmoniformes; family Salmonidae; genus Oncorhynchus; species Oncorhynchus nerka. Next base: position 44,731,647 of record NC_088403.1, on the reverse strand, counting down.
CTTTAGATGCAGTATACATTTAGCCAGCTAAGTAAGATTGAGGGGACAGTATTTTAGCTAATTAACGTTGGCATTGCTAGCTATTTTGGACAACTTTTGCTAGTAACAGTAATGGCAACATTGCCATTTTTCTAAAGTAAATTAGAAAGATTAATTAGCCTACTTTAGCAATGTCATCATATTTCCACTCCACGATACATTAGAGTAATTTAGACAAAAGCCACAGTAGCCTCCGAGGTGGAACCCATGTATAGGGCACAAAAAAATATTGTACGCAGCTATGGTGGTACTACCTCAAATCAAATCTGATTTGTCACATACACATGGTTAGCAGATGTTAATGCGAGTGTAGTGAAATGCTTGTGCTTCTAGTTCCGACAATGCGGTAATAACCAACGAGTAATCTAACCTAACAATTAACCTCCTAGAAATGAACATACTTTGGTGCGAAAATTGCAAATCAATCCCAGAACAGCAGCAAAGGACATTGTGAAGATGCTGGAGGAAACAGGTACAAAAGTATCTATATCCACAGTAAAAGGAGTTCTATATCGACATAACCTGCATGGCCGCTCAGCAAGGAAGAAGCCACTGCTCCAAAACCGCCATAAAAAAGTCAGACTACGGTTTGCCACTGCACATGGGGACAAAGATGGTACTTTTTGGAGAATTGTTCTCTGGTCTGATGAAACAAAAATAGAACTGTTTGGCCATAATGACCATTTTTATGTTTGGAGGAAAAAGGGGGAGGCTTGTAAGCCAAAGAACATCATCCCAACCAGGAAGCATCATGTTGTGGGGGTGCTTTGCTGCAGGAGGAACTGGTTAAATTCACAAAATAGATGGCCTCATGAGGGGGAAAATTACATGGATATATTGAAGCAACATCTCGAGACATCAGTCAGGAACTTAAAGCTTGGTTGCTTTCAAAATGGACAATGACCCCAAGCATACTTCCAAAGTTGTGGCAAAATGGCTTAAGGACAACAAAGTCAAGGTATTGGAGTGGCCATCACAAAGCATTGACCTCAATCCTATATAAAATTTGTGGGCAGAACTGAAAAAGCGTGTGCGAGCAAGGAAGCCTACAAACCTGACTCAGTTATACCAGCTCTGTCAGGAGGAATAGGCTAAAATTCACCCAATCTATTGTGGGAAGCTTGTGGAAGGTGTCGTGGAAATTTTGTTAATTACCAAATGATGAGAGAGCAAATCACACGAGTCAGAGTTATGCTTAATCTTCACCTTTAATAATAATTAAGCTTTTGCAATAGCATTTTGACTTTCAACAGTTCAGTATCTCTAATGAAAAGTTGAGAGTGCCCCACATAATGGCAAATGGGTTCCTTTATAGCAAAGATCCACCCCCTCCTAGACGACATGACAAAACACAGGTCTTAGGAACTTACACAAAGAAAAAACCTTACTTCAGAGAGAATATCCCCTAGTCAGACAGAGTGGACTATAAAATTATCGTTCAGTTTGGTCTCCTAAACAAAGCTCTTATCTCGTCCTTGGTACAAAATGGTACCAAGACATTACCCCCACCCTATGATATATATCAAATTGTCATTTAGATAGAACCAATTCTAAATACAGCCAATCCTGGACAAACTCACAGAGGAGAGTGACCCTATAGGTCAACAAAGAGGGAGCATAGAATGATTCCAGACACTGCCATCCTCCTTTCCCCGATGAGAAAAGTAGGGAGTGACTGGCACACACACACAGTGGAGCAAAACAAGCAAAAGATATGTTTACACATGATGACCCCTTGACCTCTCCCCTCTCTGCGGCCCATGCAACTTAGTCTTGACATAGAACAGATAACTGCCAATGGCCACCACTATAGTACAACAAAATACATTCTTATGAGAAATAACTCATAAGCATATGATGAATATAAAACATCTTATCCACCAATTCTGATCATTCCCCAACAAAGGCTACCTGAAACATTTGACCCAAGTTAAAAAATGTAAAGGCAATGCTACCAAATACTAATTGATTGGATGTATACTTCTGACCCACTGGGAATGTGATGAAAGAAATAAAAGCTGAACGACATCAATCTCTCCACTATTATTCTGACATTTCACAATCTTAAAATAAGGTGGTGAACCTAACTGATATAAGACAGGGAATTGTAACTAGGATTAAACGTCAAGAATTGTGAAAAACTGAGTTTAAATGTATTTGGCTAAGGTGGATGTAAACTTCTGACTTCAACTTTAAATAAATGCCATTCTAGTTTTGGTTAGATAGCTGAAGTTGTACTCTACACACAGCCTTTTTCATTTGTTAGGTAAAGTGTAGGCACAGTGTCCTTATAAGCATATCAATATATTATTTACAGCAGAACATGTTTTGTCTTTGTAACAAACAAATGCATGCATTGTTGTTGATGTACAGTGCATTGGGAAATTCAGACCCCTTGACTTTTTCCACATTTTGTTACGTTACAGCCTCATTCTAAAATTACTATAAAGTTTTTACCCCCTCATCAATATACACACAATACCCCATAATGACAGAGCAAAAACAGGTTTTTAGAAATGTATTAAAAAACTGAAATATCACATTTACATGAGTATTCAGACCTTTTATTCTGTACTTTGTTGAAGCACCTTCGTCAGCGATCCTTTCAAGCTCTGTCAGTTTGGATGGGGAGCGTCGCGGCACAGCTACTATCAGGTATCTATAGAGATGTTTGACTGGGTTCAAGTCCGGGCTCTGGTTGGGCCACAAAAGGACATTCAGAGACTTGTCCCGAAGCCACTCCTGCGTTGTATTGGCTGTGTGCTTAGGGTCGTTGTCCTGTTGGAAGGTGAACCTTTGCCACAGTCTGAGGTCCTGAGTGCTCTGGAGAAGGTTTTTTTAAATCAAGGATCTTGGTTGTTCCAAACTTCTTCCATTTAAGAATGATGGAGGCCACTGTGTTCTTTGTGACCTTCAATGCTGCAGACATTTGTTGGTACCCTTCCCCAGGTCTGTGCCTCGACACAATCCTGTCGTCTCGGAGCTCTAGGGACAATTCCTTCGACTTCATGTCTTGGTTTTTGCTCTGACATGCACTGCCAATGGTGGGACTTTATATAGACATGTGTGTGCCTTGCCAAATCATGTCTAATCAATTGAATTTACCACAGGTGGACTCCAATCTAGTTTTATAAACCTCTCAAGGATGATCAATGGATACAGGATGCACCTGAGCTAAATTTTGAGTCTCATAGCAAAGGGTCTGAATACCTATGTAAACAAGGTATTTCGTCTTTTTTATTTGTCACTTTGTCATCATGGGGTATTGTGTATAGATTTAAGAGGAACCTTTTTTTGTTTCATCCATTTTAAAATCAGGCTATAACGTAACAAAATGTGGAAAAAGTCAAGGGGTCTGAATACTTTCCGAACGCATTGTATCTGCACTAAAGCTGGGCGACGTTTGTGCAGTGTTCTCATGTAGCCTACACCTGTAGGGATATTAGTTCTGGGATTTGTCTCCCGGGAAATATCTAACAGGGGACATAAGGAGAGCGAAGACGAGAGACAACTAGCCAGTTATAGAATATTGTGTTGTAGGACAGCTGAGCTGACTGAAGACAGCGCATGGGCATTCAACTCGCAGTAGTTGACATCGTTTCCACAGCAACATGAATTTCCCTGATGTGATGAACCGTTGAAACTAAGTTGCAAGCTTCTTTCGTAGCAAGGTGTTGTAGAAGGAGTGTCTTATGAAACACATTCCAGACACTAGCTCTTGCTATCTTGCCATGACTGTGTTGACAGAGACATACCAGGTAGATAGCTGCAGCTGGCTATTCTATCACCAAGCTATGCTAGCTAGCTGCTGTCAGCTTGGCTAAACACAAGGTCAGAACAGCCTTTAGCCTACACATAGAACTGAATTAGCTGACCATCTTGAGATGGTGAGTCAGTCAGGAGGGGAGAAGTCCTCAACTTCAAAACTTTGTTCTCTCCATAGCAAAGTTAACTTGGCTAACCTCGCTGTACTCACTACTGTTGTGACTGAATGGCAAAGACACACCCAAGAAACACCCACATCAAACCACACCCACATGATAACTCTCGTTTGCCCTCAGTCATGGCTGGTAGGATTTGTTTATGAGCATAGATGAAAAATGTATCCAAATCAGGAAGTGCAGTCACCCTGTAAGAAGGTTCCTAGCATGTGTGGAGCCAGACAACTAAACATAAGTCTAGGCAGGTGGAGGGAGGAGAGTCTGGCCGTGGTGTTGTGCTTTGAGTTGGAGGTTCTCCCTGATAGTGTAATTCTAGGATATGAGTTATATGGTTAGAGTATTTGTGCCTAAACTTTTGCAGTGTTCTCGCTGCCAGAAGTTGATGAGGCATTACTCTAGTTTGGACTTCTACCACAGTTTACACAGCTCAGTCAGCAGTACCAAGAAGTGTAAACCCAGAATAGAGGGACCGAGTGAATGTGGTCTGTACACGGTGGAGGAGGGTCATTGTATTAGAAAAGGCGCTGTAGAAGTACAGATTTCCTGCCTTGTGATCCAGGCACACTCTTACTCTGGAAGACTGAGGGCCTGATACTTCAACTTCACAATTTGTGTGTCTGGAATGATAACTGCACCAATAGCTATCACTAGAGTACTCTAAACTCCAGAACTTGACATAGTATCCTAATCTAGAATCTACATCGCCTACTGTTCTACTGATGAGAGGCCTGTACTTACTTCAACTATGACAGACAAAATGAGAAAAAAAAATCCAGAAAATCACAATGTAGGATTTTTTATGAAATGATTTGCAAATTATGGTGGAAAATAAGTATTTGGTCAATAACAAAAGTTTCTCAATACTTTGTTATATACCCTTTGTTGGCAATGACAGAGGTCAAACGTTTTCTGTAAGTTGTCACAAGGTTTTCACACACTGTTGCTGGTATTTTGGCCCATTCCTCCATGCAGATCTCCTCTAGAGCAGTGATGTTTTGGGGCTGTTGCTGGGCAACAGACTTTCAACTCCCTCCAAAGATTTTCTATGGGGTTGAGATCTGGAGACTGGCTAGGCCACTCCGGGACCTTGAAATGCTTCTTACGAAGCCACTCCTTCGTTGCCCGGGCAGTGTGTTTGGGATCATTGTCATGCTGAAAGAACCAGCCACATTTAATCTTCAATGCCCTTGCTGATGGTAGGCTTTGTTACTTTGGTCCCAGCTCTCTGCAGGTAATTCACTAGGTCCCCCCGTGTGGTTCTGGGATTTTTGCTCACCGTTCTTGTGATCATTTTGACCACACGGGGTGAGATCTTGCGTGGAGCCCCAGATCGAGGGAGATTATCAATGGTCTTGTGTCTTCCATTTCCTAATAATTGCTCCCACAGTTGATTTCTTCAAACCAAGCTGCTTACCTATTGCAGATTTAGTCTTCCCAGCCTGGTGCAGGTCTACAATTTTGTTTCTGGTGTCCTTTGACAGCTCTTTGGTCTTGGCCATAGTGGAGTTTGGAGTGTGACTGTTTGAGGTTGTGGACAGGTGTATTTTATACTGATAACAAGTTCAAACAGGTGCCATTAATACAGGTAACGAGTGGAGGACAGAGGAGCCTCTTAAAGAAGATGTTACAGGTCTGTGAGAGCCAGAAATCTTGCTTGTTTGTAGGTGACCAAATACTTATTTTCCACCATAATTTGTAAATAAATTCATTAAAAATCCTACAATGTGATTTTCTGGATTTTCTTTCTAATTCTGTCTGTCATAGTTGAAGTGTACCTATGATGAAAATTACAGGCCTCATCTTTTTAAGTGGGAGAACTTGCACAATTGGTGGCTGACTAAATACTTTTTTGCCCCACTGTATATACACTAGGCGGGGTGTCAGAGGAAAGCCCCAAAAAATTGTCAAAGAGTCCAGTCACCGAAGTCATGGACTGTTCTCTTATGCTCATAGATTATGCACATTTTTGAAACATCCCACCCAAAGCGGGAGGTTTAAAAAAACAAACACTTAGTCGTCGCCAAAGTTCCGAAGCTCGTCTTTAACTTTTAGTTTGACTTGTTTTACCTCAGTCCTCTATGCTGCAGCTGACACTGCATCACAGCCTTTATGTTCATCCATAGCATTGCTGTGTAATTGTCAGATGCAGGACACCATTGCAAAAAGGCACTGGAATCAATCCCTGTTCAAATAAAATAACACACAGATTAAAGATACATTGTTCCTCAGTATGCATGTAAACCTCCAGCAGTTTGTCATGACTAGAGCAGATCTGCTCCTGCAGATATATGTGGAGGCTTTGACCAGCTCATGCTCTCTTAAATCTAGGAACTTCATAGAGGCAAGTCTCGCAGACAGACACCAGACAGGACATGAGAGCTTTCTGCTTTCTGGTCCCAGTGCAGAAATCACAGGTTACATCTCCAGGTCCAGCATGACACGAGCAGCCTGGAGTCCTGTCTTCTTCAGTTTCTGCACCACCTCAGCCAACATGTTATTTTTCCTCAGAGCAGGCCTCGGAGTGAATGTCTGACTACACTGAGGGTTGCTGTTCATCCTGATCCCAGCAGCCCTTGATGCAGTAACTGGGTCGTTCCACAAAATGAGTGCCTTTCGATATTAGAAGTAGAAATTTCACACAAATATTGAATTTTAGAGTACCCTTTAATATGAATAAAGACATGCTAAAGTGCCAAAATTCCGCATATTTACATGTCCCTCTGTGCATCCTCTGTGACTTCCAGGAAGATTTTAACCTACTTAACCCCATCATTTTCACCATCATTGTAAAGTTATTTTGTTGCTTTGACAAAGTCATTTATGAAGATAATTATACATTTCATGTTATTAGTTAAACCTGTCCCTGATTTTAAGGTCAACCCTGTTACGTGAACTGAACTCATTTTAAAATGGTGAAACTATTCCTTTTAAAAAATATTTATATATTTTAAAGAGACATTGAATAGTCAAATCACAGTGTAAAAGCAAGTGAGACATTTCCTGGTGTTTACTGGTGGAAAACTGAGCACTTCGAGTAGAACATGTCAACCCTGTTACCCATAGATAGACAGGCTAGAAATATTTAAATTGTTTATATATATTTTTTGCTTATATTCAATTGCCCTTCCCTGTTGCACACAACAACATTCCATCCCCCCTGTCACAAGGGGATTCATGGCTGATTTAAGATGTCGTCAACCCTGTTACGGTCAACCCTGTTACGGTCAACCCTGTTACGGTCAACCCTGTTACTTTATTTGTCCCTCTTTCTCTCTCTTCCTCCAACCCAACGAAATTCACAAAGAAATATGTGTTATAGATCTGTCATGCTCATTGAAAGCAAGTCCAAAGAAGCCGTAGATCTGTTCTGTGTGTACTATTTCTATGCCCAAATGAGAAAAGGCCATAGACTCCGATCAGTTTCGTTTCCTCAGACGAGAGTGTGGGAGGGGTGGAGTTAGAGGGGAAGGAGGAAGGGATAGACTTTGGAGGGGGAGAGAGAAAAAGAGAGAGACAAAGAGACAGAGAGGACTATGGGAGGGATCTGCCTAAGGGGTGGGTTATAGGGAAGGAGGGAGAGAGAGAGAGAGAACAGATTTGAACTATTTTAAAACCTTTATAAACCCCCTAAACAGTAGCATTACTTTAATATATTCTACACTCTAGATAGTGGATCTTAAACACTATACATCATTATCTAAAGATTTTCTAGGAAAATGAAGCAAGTTACTGAGTAGATTAGCAATGCTGTTTATTGTTTGGCAAACAGCGCCATCAAGTGGACAGTTTTTTGATCCAATCATTGTGAAAAACAAATGCACAGGAAAATGTTAAAGCATCACACACTACATGACCAAAAGCATGTGGACACCTGCCCGTTGAACCTCTCATTCATATGGTGTTGGTCCCCCCTTTGCTGCTATAACAGACTCCACTCTTCTGGGAAGGCTTTCCACAAAATGTTGGAAGATTGCTGCAGGGACTTGCTTCCATCAAGCCACAAGAGCATTAGTGAGGTCAGGCAGTGATGTTGGGCGATTAGGCCCGACTTGCAGTCGGCGTTCCAATTCACCCCAAAGTTGTTCGATACGGTTGAGGTCAGGGCTCTGTGCAGGCCAGTCTTCCACACCGATCTCGACAAATCATTTTTGTATGCACCTCGCTTTGCGCACGGGGGCATTGTCATGCTAAAACAGGAAAGGGCCTTCCCCAAAGTGTTGCCACAAAGTTGGAAGGGCAGAATCATCTAGAATGTCATTGTATGCTGTAGCGTTAAGATTTCCCTTCACCGGAACTAAGGGGCCTAGCCTGAGCCATGAAAAACAGCCCCAGAACATTATTCCTCCTAAACCAAACTGTACAGTTGGCACTATGCATTTGGACAGGTAGCATTCTCCTAATATCCGGCGAACCCAGATTCGGACATCGGACTGCCAGATGGTGAAGAGTGATTCATCACTCCAGAGAACGCCTTTCCACTGCCCCAGAGTCCAATAGCATCGAGCTTAACACCACTCCAGCCGACGCTTGGCATTGCGCATGGTGATCTTAGGCTTGTGTGTGTGTATGTTCGGCCATGGAAACCCATTTCATGCCTCTGGAAACTGACGTTGCTTCCAGAGGCAGTTTGGAACACGGTAGTGAGTGTTGCAACTGAGGACAGTTACGCTCGTCAACATTCGGCGGTCCTGTTCTGTGACCTTGTGTGGCCTACCACCTCGCAGCTGAGCTGTTGTTGCTCCTAGATGTTTCTTCTTCACAATAACACCACTTACCGTTGACTGGGGAAGCTGTAGCAGAGCAGAAATTTGTTGACTTGTTGGAAAGATGGCATCCCTATGACAGTGCCATGCTGAAAGTCACTGAGCTCTTCAGTAAGGCCATTCTACTGCCAATATTTGTCTATGGAGATTGCATGGCTGTGTGCTCGATTTTATACACCGGTCAGCAATGGGTGTGGCTGAAATAGCCGAATCCACTAATTTGAAGGGGTGTCCACATACTTCTGCATATATAGTGTACGTAGGCCATCACCTCTACCAAGGCTTACACATCTCAGTATCGTACCAATACCTCCCAAACGCAGGATAGAGGGGCTGAGTGAATTTGTCTGGACTCTGTGGAGGGTCATAGAAGGATGCATTTTGGAGAAGGACAGAGAACCTGCCTTGTGATCCTGGTAAACTACTACTCTGGGGCACAGAGGGCGGGCAGGGTAGCCTAGTGGTTAGAGCATTGGGCTAGTAACCGAAAGGTTGCAAGTTCGAATCCCCCAGCTGACAAGGTACAAATCTGTCGTTCCGCCCCTGAACAAGGCAGTTAACCCACCGTTCCTAGGCCGTCATTCAAAATAAGAATTTGTTCTTAACTGACTTGCCTAGTTAAATAAAAGGTTAAATAAAAAGGGCCTGAAACATTAGTCTTAATATTATGATTTATTAAAAAATAACCACTACAAGAGCTGGCACCACTAGGGCACCATAAAGTCCAGGATTTGTCACTGTGTCCGAATCTGGAGTCGTCATCTCTTCCAGTGATCTTTTTCTACGAGACTGCTATAAAAACAGACTCCACTCCACCTTCCACTAACAGCATCCAGACAGTTGTTTATGCTGAACACCACTGAAACACACCAGTAGTCCAGAAGCCATCTTGTCCGACCCTTCACCTTTGACATTTGGGCCTAGGGTCACAGGCTGTCATCGTGCCCGGGGGTCCAGGTGAGGTGAGAGGGGAAGACCAGGCCCCTGTCCAAGGCGTGGCATCTCCAGCGGTCCTCGTCCCCCTCGTGGGTCAGGTACCTGCAGCCCATTCTCTTCTCAAACTCCCTCAGGTCACACCACAACTGGAAGTCCTGGGGAGTTAAGGTTAGGGTTAATATTATGGTTAAGCATTAGAAGGGTTTGGTTATGGCTAGGGTTAGTGTTGAGCCGGAATGGAGCTAGGGTTTGGGGGAAGGAGGGGGGAGTAGAAAAGGACAAAGAGAGAGAGAGAAAGAAGTGTGAAATGTAGAGATGGCTTGTCAATGACTGGCCATTCATAATGGGTTACAAACTGGCTACCCTTCTCACTTGTTATAGGCTAAACCCATTACCTTACAAACTGCTCTGAGATGTTTTCAGTTTGTTTAAGATGTCAGAAACAAGATCATTTTTTAAATTGCGATTTATCAGGGGGTGTTGCAGTACCCCTACTTCCAACTGCTATGCTTAGCACCGTTCCTTCTCTTGCTAGAAAAAGACGTAGACTACCTGCGGCATACTGGTGCCGACAAACCTGTCATTTCTACTAACCTGTCGGACACTACGATTGTCAGCAGTGGCCGTCAACTTGACTTTAAGCCAATCAGAGAGCACAAACCTCCATGTGGCAGGGAGACAACGGGTGTCAAGAAAAAAATAACCTAAATTACACCAAGTGTAATCCTCTCCCTTTTCATCAGAATTGTTCTAACTAAGACAATAAAGCATTGCATTATTTGTTGTACATCTAGCTAAGGAGTGTTGGGCTTGAATAAGTATTTTTGTTAGGCTTGATAATGTGCACAAGCTCACTAACGTTAGCGTGCTAACTGACCAACTGACTTCCACAAACACTTCATATGAATCGAATGGGTTTGTAAGTGCAGCAAAATGCGCAAAACACTAAATGCCTTACTAAGCTAGCTATCTAGCAAGATGAATAATAAATAATTGAATTCACTCTCCACTATCCCACTCTGCCAGTTCACATTCTAGCTAACGTTAGCATCGTCATTATTTCCAGTAGCACAACATACAGTTGAAGTCGGCAGTTTACATAAACTAGTTTTAATGACTCCAACCTAAGTGTTTCAACCACTCCACAAATGTCTTCTTAACAAACTATAGTTTTGGCAAGTCAGTTAGGACATCTACTTTGTGCATAAAACAAGCAATGTTTCCAACAATTGTTTACAGACAGATTATTTAAGTTATAATTCACTATCACAATTCCGGTGGGTCAGAAGTTTACATACACTTACTTGACTGTGCCTTTAAACAGCTTGGAAAATACCAGAAAATGATGTCATGGCTTTAGAAGCTTCTGGTAGGCTAATTGACATCAGTTGAGTCAATTGGAGGTGTACCTGTGGATGTATTTCAAGGCCTACTACCTTCAAACTCAGTGCCTCCTTGCTTGACATCATGGGAAAATCAAAAGAAATCAGCCAAGAACAAAAATTGCAGACCTCCACAAGCCTGGTTCATCCTTGGGAGCAGTTTCCAAACACCTGAAGGTACCACGTTCATCTGTACAATCAATAGTATAAAAGTATAAACACCATGGGACCACGCAGCCGTCATACCGGTCTGGTAGGAGAGGCGTTCTGTCTCCTAGAGATGAACATACCTTGTTGCGAAAAGTGCAAATCAATCCCAGAACAACAAAGGACCTTGTGAAGATGCTGGAGGTACAAAAGTATCTATATCCAGGCCGCTCAGCAAGGAAGAAGCCACTGCTCCAAAACCGCCATAAAAAAAGCCAGACTACAGTTTGCCACTACACATGGGGACAAAGATTGTACTTTTTGGAGAAATGTCCTCAGGTCTAATGAAACAAAAATAGAACTGTTTGGCTATAATGACCATCAAAATGTTTGGAGGAAAAAGTGGGAGGACAAGTCAAAGAACACCATCCCAACCGTGAAGCATCATGTTGTGGGGGTGCTTTGCTGCAGGAGGGATTAGTGCACTTCACAAAATAGATGGCCTCATGAGGAAGGAAAATTATGTGGATATATTGAAGCAACATCTCAAGACATCAGTCAGGAAGTTGAAGCTTGGTCGCAAATGGGTCTTCCAAATGGACAATGAGGACAACAAAGTCAAGTTATTGGAGTGACCATCACAAAGCCCTGACCTCAATCCTATAGAAAATTTGTGGGCAGAACTGAAAAAGTGTGTGCGATCAAGGAGGCCTACAAACCTGACTCAGTTACACCCGCCCTGTCAGGAGGAATGGGCCAAAATTCCCCCAACTTATTGTGGGAAGCTTGTGGAAGGCTACCTGAAACGTTTGACCCAAGTTACACAATTTAAAGGCAATACTACCAAATACTAATTGAGTGTATGTAAACTTCTGACCCACTGGGAATGTGATGAAAGAAATAAAAGCTGAAATAAATCTCTACTATTATTCTGACATTTCACATTCTTAAAATAAAGCGGTGATCCTTACTGACCTAAGATAGGGAATTTTTACTAGGACTAAATGTAAGGAATTGTGAAAAACTGAGTTTAATTGTATTTGGCTAAGGTGTATGTAAACTTCCGACTTCAACTGTAGCTAGCTTCTCCACTGACTTAAGAGGCAGCTGCTTCACAAAAAAAAAAAAAAAAAAAAAAATCCATTAGGATTTAATTATAATGTTGCTAGTTATCTAGTTGTGGCCATCTGGCTCATATCAGTAAGGGCTTCCTACACATTATAGCTAGCTAGCAACATAATTAGCTTATCTTGCTAGTTGGCTAACATTAGCTATCTACAGCAGGGACAAGCCAAACAAGCTACTGCCACCTTGTGGTCTGGAGCATTTTGACTATCGCGTCAGTGGTGTATCTGTGATATGTGAACAAAAAGTTAACTGCCAACAGGAGGTGCCAAGTACATCTCAACAGTCAATATCATTGGTGTGTCTGAGCCTTAAAGGTGTTTCTGTTAGGAGGAGTTGAGGTCTTTTACCTGTAACCAGGGGTGTCCCAGTGCTTTTCCCACACTGAACCTACACCTTACTGCAACCTGGAGCAGGTTGTTGATAAGACTCACGGCTAGAGAGAGAGAGAGAGAGAGAACGTAATGAGAGACTGATTCTACCTCCACACAGATAAAACGTTAGCCCAGGGATCAGGAAATCAAATGTTTGAATGCTGATTCATTGGTTTCTGCTCCCAGCCTTAGACAAAACACTAGGGGGAATGTTACTTTTGAAACCCCTGATGTTAGCCCAGGGCAGACGTTCTGTACAGACCTACCCTCCAGTGAGATGTTAGCCCAGGGCAGGCGTTCTGTACAGACCTACCCTCCAGTGAGATGTTAGACCAGGGCAGGCGTTCTGTACAGACCTACCCTCCAGTGAGATGTTAGCCCAGGGCAGGCGTTCTGTACAAACCTACCCTCCAGTGAGATGTTAGCCCAGGGCAGGCGTTCTGTACAGACCTACCCTCCAGTGAGATGTTAGCCCAGGGCAGGCGTTCTGTACAGACCTACCCTCCAGTGAGATGTTAGCCCAGGGCAGGCAGACCTTCCAGTGAGATGTTAGCCCAGACTGTACAGACCTACCCTCCAGTGAGATGTTAGACCAGGGCAGGCGTTCTGTACAGACCTACCCTCCAGTGAGATGTTAGCCCAAGGCAGGCGGGGGTACAGACCTACTTAATATTTTTGAAGGGAAAGGGAGACACTTTTGTGAAACAACCTTCCTGGGTGAGCCACCATACCCATCAGAGAAGGGGGTTGAGGAGTCATGAAGTCAAATTGATACATACAGTCACTGCCAAAATTATTGGCATCCTTGATAAAGATAAACAAAAAATAATAAAAAATACTGAGCTGTATTGGTATGCTCAGAACAATTTGAAAATGTATATTATTTTTTACTAATACAATTGCCTAGAGAAAGAGATTGTCTTTAACAAGTAACAATTGTTATATCTCAAAAAAGATAGGTCTCAAAATGATTGGCACTTAAGAATCTTACGAAAATAAAATCTGCATTAACGGTCAACTTTAAGTTCATCTAAACTTAATGAACTGTACTGTGGTCACCCATGGCTTCCAGTTTCACTGGGGTATAAAAATGAGGTAACACACATGTAAAATACATTTGTCATCCACCACCACGGAGAAAGGCAAAGAACTTACAAACGAAAAAGAGAAATGTTTGTTGACCTTCATAAATCAGGTACAAAACAGCTAAAAGAGGAAATACAGTATACCACTTACCACTGGAACAGTGGTAAACTTGCCTGGTAAAGAACGCATGTGTATCTTTTCCCCACGCATAGTGAGGAAGATGGTTCGGGAGGCAAAGAAAAGTCCAAGGGCCACAGTTGGAGAATTCCAGAACTTGGTGGCATCTTGGGGTCACCAAGATTCCAAAACTACAACTAGACACCACCTCCATTCCAATAGGCTCTTTTTTGGAAGGGTTGCCAGAAAAAAAGCCTTTATTAAGAGCAACCAACAAATGTAAACGCCTGGAGTTTGCTAAAAAAAAAACAGCATTGGCACTTGGATTGGAACCAGGTGCTTTGGTCAGATGAGACGACCATAGAGCTCTATGGCCACGCAAACCACTGGTGGATTCACCATTGAAAGTAATATGCATAAGCAGAAAATAACCTCATATCAGCTGTACAATATGGTGGTGGATCACTGATGATCATTATGGGACTCTTTTGCTTGCATTGGTCCTACCAGGGGAACAAACTTACCCTCTAGTGAGATGTTAGACCAGGGCAGGCGGGGGTACATGAAGGCAGCATTGGTGATCTGTTGTCTGATGTCCTCGTCCTCGTTGAAGGGGAACGTTCCGCTCAGGCTGACGTACAGGACCACACCCACCGCCCACATGTCCAGCGAGCGGTTGTAACCATGGCTACTGATGACCTCGGGTGCCAGGTAGGCCGGCGTGCCCACCACAGACCGGCGGAACGACTTCTCGCCGATGATGCGCGCAAAACCAAAGTCACACAGCTTTACCTGTGTGGGGAGAGGAGGGGCTGTAAAGTCTGATGGAAGGATTCTTCTACAGACAAATTGAAGCACATGCACGCACACACACACACACACTGACCTGAGGGAAAGAGTCTGGGGAGGCCAGCAGTACATTCTCAGGTTTCAGGTCACAATGAGCGATGTGTTTGAAGTGCAGGTAGCGCAGGGCCTCTAGAATCTACACACACACAAGTCTATGAGTCAACAAAGAATTCAAAATCAACTGAATTTTACATTGACTTATACATCAAACGTATTATTAAAAAAGGCACTACTTTCCCCCTCTAGAGGCCCTATTTGAATACCGCAGACTGTTGAAGAAATAGTCCGTGTCCTTCCGCTATGTCACCAGTACCTGTGTAACCAAGAAACGTGTGGTGCGCTCTGGCAGTCGGCCCTTCTCATTGGATAGAATCATCTCCAGCATATCTCCATGGAGCTTCTCCATGACAATGAATACGTGCTCCATGGTCTCAAACATGCCCTCCAGTAGAACTATACCGAGGTGGGACAGATTCTGAAAACACACACACACATATTGAAAGGGGGAAACTAATATGACAACGGGGGATGTTCATTTCAAACACCGTACCTCCCTGTAACACAAACTAAACAAACAAAATGTAGAACCGTCACCTGTAGAATTGCCTGCTCGTTCCTCAACTGTCTCTCCTGTTTGGTAGGGAAACGGGTTTTGTCGATGACCTTGACGGCCACTGGCTGACCAGACTGTCTGTGGGTGCCTGGGGACGAGAGAGAGGACTCTCAGCTAGCCGAGTAATACAATGATAATACCCTATATGCAATCTGAATAGAAGAAGCTCATTGAGCCGAACAGGTAACGGTAGAGAAAGCATTTCTTCCAGTGTAACGTCAAACCCACCTCCATACACCACTCCAAACTGTCCTGAACCCAGCACCTCATCAGTGAAGATCTGATACACTGAGCTGACATCCTGAATGACACACACACACATAAAAAGGCACACAAGCATAAACACAAAATGCGCGCAATACACACAACCACAGTGTTAGTTACTCATCTATCCATTTCAGACAATGAGACTAGAGAGCTCGTACTCCATATAGATCCATCAGCCACCCACCCCACACACTTACCGGGCTTTTTCCACTCTGGGGTTCATGGTCTATAACAGAAAGAGTTCTCTTTATTAAAAGCACCAATTGTCAATCTCACCATTGTTAAAGAACATGACCATGGAACTAAGTCTAACACGCATGGGGATGACGCCAACTTTACTTTAAAGCCTTTATGAAAAACAAATGTGAGAGACCATCCAGTGGCATGGCCCTCAGAGCACTCAGAGTTTGGCCAACTGACACAGGTGAGTTGTGGGGTCACCCACACAACGTTCAGACAGAACCCGCAATGACCTAAACTCTCTAAATACTTGGCTCTGATGTCAGTCATTGGTCTCTCTCTGAACAATACTCTAGTATCCCAGTCCAAACATGCTACTTCTCTGACTCACCTTGTCCCAGTTTGGCCACCTGCCCACTGTTCAGCACGGGCATCAGAGCCCGGCGTACGGCGGTCTCCCAGGCCTGTCCGTCCCGGCCCGCCAACACACAGTACACCAGCGTGCCCGTCACCACTTCGAAGGAGTGGGCACTGTTGCCGGGCAACAAGGGGACAGACAACTGGGCAGGGCCTCGTACCTGCAGCACCTCAGATAGAGGAATATCCTAGAGAGGGAGGGAGGAATGAGACAGGAGAGGGTGTGGAGAAGGGAAGAAAAGAGGGAACGAGTGAGAGACAAGGGAGAAGGGAGGGAGGAAGAAAAACACATTTTTGTTGATGTTCTATTTGGCCACAAGCAGTCAGTACTGTAGTGTTGAGGTGACTGACAGGCCTTGGATGGTAAATGCTAGAATGATAGATGGCTCTTTCTTCCCCATTGAACCAACCTTGTAGTACTTGGTGTTGATCTCGTTCTGGTACAGAGTGATACTCTTCCAGTCCAATATCCAGTAATGCCGTTTCCTCTGACAGAAACAATGAGAAAGTATGGTGTGAGTGTTCTCTTGGTGTGTGTGTGTGTGCGCGCATGCCTGGCTGTGTGCGTATGTGTTCTCACCAGTGTGTCAGTGTTGGTGTGATGGAGTAGCCAACCCTCTCTCAGTACTCCACTGGCCTGTCTTTTAGTGTGACGGACTGACTGGACTACCCGCATTAGAGGAATATAACTACTGAAACATGGACTGAGGGAGGGAGGGAGGGAAGAACTTTTTTACAACTTCAATGAGACACTCATGTACTACATACTCAAATTATTATTATCATCATCAAAACTCAAAATGGAAACATACTGAACTTGACATCCTATCGTAGCCATTTAAAAATAATATATATCTTACATGATTGGTGGCTGATGTCCCACTTCCTTGTTCTCAGCAAATGGAACCTCTGTAGACGGCTCGTCGTCATCGTCTTCTAGTGATGTTAAACTCAAGCTCATATCCTCCTCATCATCCTCTGTGTCGTTCTTGTAGCCGAGACTGGACACTGAGTCTGAGTCACAACACTTTCTACATCAATATTAAGCTATGAAGGCACTGTTTGTGTCAATGAGAAGTAAGGCAGTTCTACTCTCTTGTCAAAGCATGTACATGGAATGTATCATTTTAAGGACAATTTCACCTTTTTTCAACCAAATCTTTATTTTTGATGTAAATGTCATAGAAGTGTCCAGACACTTTTTTTTGTGATTTCTTTCAATTAGTTTTGAGAAACTTACCCCACCAGTAATATACTTCCTCGTGCTTGTTCTGCAGTTGTAGAAGCACAGAAAAACCTGACCAAAGGCTCCAAAAACACTCAAATATGTCCTTTTAGAAACGGCAATGGAAAGAATCGCTAAACAAGTGTCCGGACATTTACATCAAAAATAGAGTTTTTAACTTTTCCATGAAGCACGTTCGACATGGACTCCATTGGTTAATAAGTTCAGTGGCCCGTCTTGCTCCGAGACGTCGTCTCTCACCTCCTTCCCCATTGGTGTTCCTCCTCTCTCCGGGACAGTCTGCGGGGACCAGGGAGCTCTCACAGCGACGATGGCAGTTCAGCTTACAGTCTGGAGAGAGAAAGAGAGAACGAGAGAAAGCGAGAGAGGGAGTGCGAGAATTAGAGAGAGAGAGGTGAACTTCAGTACACCAAGACGACGGACACAGAAATAACACGTGAAATCTGACCAAGCGATCGACGTACCCTCTCCAGAAACGTACGACTAGAGAAAGCATCCTCCGGCTAAAATAAATCCTGAAATCTGTCAGCTGCTCCCATAACCACACACCCTATCTGAACTATGACCCCCCATCTCACCGGTGCATTGCAGGCCTTGGCGGAAGAGGCCTTTGAGGAGGTGGCGGCAGTGCTGGCACACAGTAGGCTTGGTGTAGCTGTGGATGTGGAAGGTGTGGGGCACCCTGGCCCTGCCCATCTCACCATCCTTTCCCTGGCCCACCCCCAGCCACACCGGGTGATCTGTCCATGACGGGGGTCTGGACTTGGGCTTGGACATGCTGATCTAGACGTGGAGGGGAAGAGAGCAGAGAGGAAGGAAGGGGTGAGGGAGAAGAAGAAAAAGGAAAAAAAGAGAGCTTTTCAGGTCCTACTGTTGCCATTAGAACCACCCAATATTGCCCTGTAATATAGTTATAGGTGTATCCATGTGAATACACGAAGAGTGTTGCTAACATAGAATTAGAATAGAACGTATGCAGGTCTATGACATCAGCCACTCCAGTGTATGTTTCTGAACACATCCTTATTCACAATTCCTTCAGGACTATCCGTAATCATGGTAGCATCCACATGAATGTAGAAGTGTTTAGAAACGTATTCTATTCTTATTTACAAATATAAATTAATGTACCATTCATATCTATTGGGCACAAAATAATATGAAACACATCCAAAACAAACAGCAAACGCATCTAACAAGTTTGTGGAGACCAGCTTGATTTTTTTTTTTTTACCTTTATTTTACTAGGCAAGTCAGTTAAGAACAAATTCTTATTTTCAATGACGGCCTGAACAGGCAGTTAACAGTGGGTTAACTGCCTGTTCAGGAGCAGAACGACAGATTTTGTACCTCGTCAGCTCAGGGATTTGAACTTGCAACCTTTCGGTTACTAGTCCAATGCTCTAACCACTAGGCTACCCTGCCGCCCCATGTAATGTAATATTGTAATATTGCATGCTAGGAATATGGGACAAAATATTAAACTTTTGACTACTTTAATAATACACAACACTTTCGGTCCCCTAAAATGAAGGGACTACGTACACAAACTGCTGTAATTTCTAAACGGTTCACCCGATTTGGATGAAAATTCCCTCAAATTGAAGCTGACAGTTTGCACTTTAACCTCATAGTCAATGTATCATTCCAAATCTAAAGTGCAGGAGTACAGAGCCAAACCAACAAAACATTTGTCACGGTCTCAATACTTTTGACGCTCACTGTATCTAAGCATTCTGACCTCCTCTAGACTGCCTCCTGCAGGTGTGGAGAGGGAGTGCGTCCGGGGCCTGCCAGGGGGGAACAGGGACAGGCTGGGGCCACACACACGACGCCGTGCGCGGCTACAGTCACTAGGCAACTGCAGCGCACAGCGCTTATGGAAGTCTAACCCACAACCTACGGAGAGAGTATCAGAGAGAGAGGAGACATAATTGAGACAGAATCGGACAATTGCTTAATAGATTGAGGTACAAAGATGTATACGACTAAGAATTCAATACAATTCAACATTAAATAAATATTAGAGTTGCTCGATGTGATTAAAGATAGGATATACAGAAAAAGTACTACTGTATCCAATACCTTACCTTCACATTTTAACCCTTGACGTATCAGTCCCCACAGCATCTCACCACAGTGGTGACAGAAGGTGGGGGTGCGATATGATTGGACAGCCAGGGAGTGTGGGCGGATCTTCATCTCCGTCACAGCAGCTGATCCTGAGTCAGATCAGAATGAGCAGATTGTCTATCACAATCTGTGATGACTGCTATTGGTGTGTGGTCATCCACACCCCCTCCCAAAATGCAATTTTTCCCCACTTGCATTACTTGACATAGATCCAGAAAAACTAGGTGTAAATCTAGTAAGTCCAGAACTGGCACAGTCCTTTAATGGGTCCTTTAGGACAACGGGGCAGATATTGTATGTTACCAGTGAGCTACAGTGGGCTCCAGGCTAGACTGAACTGGCAAGACTCATTAACCTAGGACGCTAATGCCTCGATAAGACTGACAGCGTTATTGCATCAATGCGGTGTAATAAATGCTGCAGTTCCAACTTTTCTTCATGATCCAAAATGTGTGTGGATATGTGTGCAATAAATGTTCCAACATTCACCTTTTGCTACTAGTTCTGTCAAGTCTACGCTTAACAATTTGATGCACACGTTGGATAAATCGCATGCACCACAACACAGAACACGACTGCGATTGCCTGTGTAACGCTATGCTGCAAGGCAAACGCAGCGTTCCTTTGGAAATGAATGTACTTCTGGCGTAACCCCCAAAAAATATTCAATGACGCTGTCGGGTCTGATCGAGGCGTTAAACTAGTAAGTAAGTCGATTCAATACGCGGTCAAAAGTAGTGCACGGTAAACAGAATAGGATGCTAGTCGGGACACAACCCCAGCCTGACCTGAGAGGATGACCTCTATGAGGTCACCGTCCAGCAGTGGATCCTGGTCTGTGAGTCTGTGGAGGTGGTGTTCTGAGCCAGGCTGGTGTCTAAACAGGAGGACCTTCTCCCCTACACCCACCACACTGCAGTCTGGAGCCTAAAAATACCCAGAGATATGATCGATCAATCAATCAGTCTGGTTCTGGCTGGTTTATCATCTGGATGTGCATCATCAAAAGCATGCAGACAGTGGGCGTTCAGTGAGGAGAGAGACTGGTCACGGAACAATGTGAGGGATGTCGAGCGTCATTGTCGTTAGATATTCAAATGTGATGGAAACAAGTTTGAGTGTGGGTTTATTTCCAGGCTTTCTGTCCGTTTGTATGTTTGCTACCAAAAACAGGCAAAGTGCAATGACCTCTGGGGGTGGGTGGTGGGGGGTGGGGGATATCCATTTTATTCACACAGACCACATACAAGGTTCACACACTAACATTTACATTTAAGTCATTTAGCAGATGCATCTGTCCAGAGCAATTTACAGTAAGTGCGTTCATTTTAAGATTGCTAGGTGGGACAACAACATATCACAGTCACAATAAATGCATTTTTCCTCAAAGTAAATATCAGCAAAGTCAGAGCTAGTAAGGAGGGATAAAGTCAAGTGCACGTGTTAGTTCACGTGAGGGGGTGAGAAGAAGGGGGGGGGGGGGGGATTGTTTAAGATGCTCTTCGAAGAGGTCGGAGTTCAGATGTTTTCAGGAAGATGGTCAGAGACTCTGCTGTCCTAACTTCAAGGGGAAGCAGGTTCAACTATTGGGGTGCCAGGACAGAGAAGAGCTTGGATTGGGCTGAGCGGGAGCTGAGAGACCAGAGCTGAGAGAACAGAGTGTTTGGAGGGACAGTTCCTCTTTCTGCTCCGTAGGCAAGTACCATGGTCAAAGACACCTACACATGCGCGCGCGCACACACACTTGTGTAACTAAACTTGTGGACACACACAATTCAGTCCCATTCAAAAATCCTATTTACCCAAACCCCTCACCTGTACCCTTACCTTAAACCTAACCATAGTTTGAGCAGGTGTGTGTGTGTGTGTGTGAGAGAGAGAGAGATGCAGGAGAAGAGGTTGTGGTTGGAAAGTAAGCTGCAGACACAGCTAAACCACACAGCAGCCCCTCTAGCTGACATAGTAACAGGGCTATCTCTCACTGAGGTGTGGTAGAGACAGACACACACACAGAGAGAGAGGGAGAGACAGAGAAAGACATTTTAGCTACTGTGTTGCATCACACCAATAGTTAAAGGAATTGGCTAAACCATTCTAGATTTGGGGGGGTTACCTTGCGTTCTATGACCTCTGCCGCCAGTCTCTTGGCGTGGTGAAAGCTGAGCTGCCCCCTAGGCACCCATACCACCTCCCTGAAGAGGCCTAGCTGGAACTGGACCAAGGCAGGGCCGAGAGGTGCCTGGAGGGGCCCGGGGGCGGAAGGTCGATCAGGGGTACCCGGGCTGGACCGGGCCACTGACATCCTGGAGAGAGTACCTATAGGTGCAGATAGAGAGAGCGCTAGAGAGGTATGACAGAAATAAGGAACAGAAGTACTGATGGATCATGGATGCAGAGTCAGACTAAAACAAAAATGTATTCATATAGCAAATGTCCTACATACACAGCAACTGAATGTACTTCACAGGCACGGAGCTTGTCAAGACATGAACAAAATAAGAGAGCATATTGACATACTAGATTTTCTTTCCTAATTCAAATCAGACAAACATGGCTACCGACACACGGCACAGTATTTTTGGTGAGGTAAACCCCCTTACTTGATATTTCAGAGTCCATGCAGTCTAGTTGACACCTTCCAGGCTCGGAACGCTCCATCTTAGCAGCCCGGTCTCCTGTCCTCGTGTAAAAGACACATTGACAAATGAACAGTGGCTACTGTTCTCAACCTTTTCTTCAGAAGCACACTGGTGGATTTGATTTCCTCATGTGAGGCTGTAGGCTTATAACAGTGACAGGAAGCCACTGAGTAACACCCTCAGCCCAGAATATGAACACACACACGTCAACTTGATACTTACCAGAAGCCTGGTCCACCATTATCATTTATCCAATAAACATCAGGCTGGTTTGTTGGCTTACGTGGTGTACAAATTGATCTCTTACTACGTTCCAGCAGGCAAGGTGTGTATTTCAAACTCATTTCAAATCAAGCCGTTTCAATGTGTCAAAAAGAATGACGTCACACAAACAGATCAGGATCAGTTTGAAAAGTGGAGTTTTTCCTTTATTGAACTTTCAATAAAATATACAAGGTTGTTGGCCCCTTAACAATGAGATCCGCTATACTGAAGTAGAGTGCATCACATAACCCTCCGCCCCCCCCATCCCATAGTAACCCACTGACTCAGTGAGGGGTGTTTACTTCTACATGTGGCAAATATATATATCTATATCTATCTGGAAGAGAAGCACTGCGTTTAGGTATGTGTGTTTTTCTTTTAAACATTCCTCTGTGTATAAATACAGCCTCTTTATAGGTCTACAAACTACAGTCCACCAACGGTCTACATATTTACAAAGCATGGTGATGGAAGTGTGCGTTTGAGATAATGCGCCTGTAAGCGTTGGGAGTAAGTTTGAGTGCGTGTGACAGAGGTCATACATTGGCAATTCTGTACAGTATTTGCTGCACTGATGCAAAGCCCCCCCCCCCCCCAATACTTTCGCTCCAACGTGCCATTTCTTCAGTCACTGATTCTCGCCTAACAGCGCTTCACATCTCTTTTTCCTCTCATCATTCTTCAGTCTTCTTTTGTCACACACTTTAGCCTCTGTTCCATCATTTCTCCCATGTACAAATCTATATCCCCGTTCCCATCCCCCACATGACAAAGCACTAGCAGCGCAATCAGAAGATGCAAATCGTCAAGACCACTCTCCTTCTCAAAGACGTACAGTAATATACAACATTCTGTGGCCAAGTCTCTTGGTATCAGTCTTAAAAAACAAAACAATTAAAGAGCCAACACAACGCAACTCTCAACCCCCTCCTTCTTGTTCCTCCCTCCCATGATAAAAGTAAAAACCCAACATTTAAATCAACCACTCGGTGTTCAACAACAACCTGCACATCTTCACTTGAGGTTGGAGCCGATCACAGACAAAAATAGACCGAATGACGACAACGTTTGGTGAGAGGACTGTCATTGGTTGGATCATCCTAGAGCCAGCTTCTGTAAACCGATCTGAATCATTCCAATCAACAGTAGTGATCAGGAATCGTTTTATATATATATAAAAAGACATGGACAGATCATGCACACATATTCAGTAAAACGCCAACCAAGGAAAGAGAATTCACAAGAACTAGAAGAATTGATAGTTCCATAACGTTACCGTTCTCCCAACTCTAACCTCTTAAAGAAACAGATACGGTACCTCGCTAAACTCATCAGAGAGCAGTACAACTACGTGGAACCTAACTTGATTGGAGTGATGTTGTGCTGTGTCCGTGCATTCCATGTATAGTGTGTCTGGAGATCGTACCGCGTCGTGCGTAAAGGGCTACACTGACTGAGATGCACTGTTTGTCCAATGTCAGCATTTCCCCCTGAGCAGAACTAAGTTAGCCTCATATTCATTAGTGCACATCGTAGCAAAACTTTTTTTTGGAGCAACAGAAAACGAGCATTTCTTATTGGAAAATTCCAGGTTGTCCTAGGTTTCAGCCCCTTTTCTTCAGTTTCATGCCTAATGAATTCGAACCTGGTTTAAAAATCGGTCTGTGCTTCCGCCAAATGAGCTACTTTCACACGGGCAGCTCGATTTATATATTCTTTCACTATTTGCTCTTTTGACCAATCAGATCCGCTCTGAAAAAGAGCTGATGTGAAAGGAGCTGATGTGATTGGTCAAAAGACAAATTAGTGGAAAAAAAATATCAGAATTGGGCTGCCTATGTAAACAGCCTTATTTATCACGTTCAGAATTGTCCGGTAAGGCAACTATTGCGTAGTTGGCTAGAGCGCAAACAAATCTGGACAGATCAGGCTACAGATTTCGGGGGAAATCCTAACTTCGGTTTAAGTCAACATTTCACTTGATGTCAAACGAGACTAAGTAATACATTTGACTAGAAGTTATATTCCCCCCTGGTTGATCTCCTCTTTACTAGTCTATATTCCCCCGTTTGTCTTTTCACTGTTCTACTCACCGGCCAGTTTATTAGGTACACCACCGTGTCCACAAAAATGAATCGCTCCTACAGACAGTGAGTCACGTGGCCGTGGCTTGCTATATAAAGCAGGCAGACAGGCATCGAGACATTCAGTTACTGTCGAATGAAAAGTTAGAATGGGCAAAACGAGTGACCTAAGCGACTGAGCGTGGAATGATCGTCAGTCAGCGGCAGTCTCGTTGACGAGAAAGGAGAATGGCAAGAATCGTGCAAGCTAACAGGCGGGCCACAAACAGACAAATAACAACGCCGTACAACACTGGTGCGCAGAACGGCATCTCGGGAATGCACAACCTGTTAATCCTTGTCACGGATGGGCTACTGCAGCAGACGACCCCACCGGGTTCCACTCCTATCATCTGAAGACAAGAAGCGGCGGCTCCAGAGGGCCCGCCATCACCAACACTAGAAAATTGAAGAGTGGAAAAACATTGCCTGGAACATGACAGCGAGTTCAGTTTACTTAAATGGCCTGCGCAGTCCCCAGACCTCAACCAATGGAGCAGAGGTAGGCAACCCTGGGCCATGTTTTTGAGTTAACTGACCTGGAAGTTCAGGTCTGTTGAATTTAAGCAATTACTGACCTGATCAATTAGCGTAGTTGGTCAGGTGTGGGGCCTAGTTGGATAAAAAAAAACTGCAGCACTCCAGGAACAGGGTTGCCTACCTCTGCAATAGAGCATCTTTGGGATGAGATGGAACGGGATGTTCACAGCATGAATGTACCTGCCGCCCAGTCTGCAGCAACTGCGTGATGCCATCGTGTCAGCATGGACCAACGTCGCTGTGGAACGTTTACGACACCTTGTATAATCCCCCGAAGAATTCAGGCTGTTGTGGAGGAAAAGGGGGAGTCCGACCCGGTACTAGAGGGGTAATATAATAAACTGTCTGGTGAGTGTATTTTCTCCGTTTCTATTCACTTGTTTGACATTATTCCAGCATCTGTCTCCCCAACAAAGGTCCTCCTATGCTCTAAACAAAAAAATGTTTGTGCTATATACAAAGAAAGAAATATTAAATAACTTAAACCAGTATATACAGAACAAAAATTCAGAAGGCAAAATAGTGAGCTTGAACTGGTCAGCGCTGTTTTGCTCCCATTTGATGTTAAAATACAGACGCACTCCGATTATTTTCATCATCGCCAAAATATTGTGTACAGTCTTTGTCCTTGCTGAATCTTCTAACAGCTGTAGTTCATACCTCCTGTAACTCGTCTTAAAAACCTATATGATTTATACCGCTCTAGCACTGTGATATCTATTGAACAGGTTGCTAGCATTTGCAGTATTCATGCCACTAGTAATCAATGAGTGTGATGCTTCTCGAAGACAGATAAACTAGTTCTATTCCGATTTCTATGGTCGAGCGTCTGCACCAGAAGTACCAGGCAGTTATGATAGACATTTGTCAAGTTGCAATAATAATTACTCGCTATTCTGTTATGATGCTATGCCTCAGTCACCATAAGTAGTGCAGACATTCCATGTTCTAGTATGCAGCATGCCGTATTAAATATGACTTTTCTCTACTGTTTGATGCCAGCGAAGTATACAGTGAAGCAGACCGACACAGAGATTTGTCACAAAAAAGCCATGTCAAGTCGTGTTTTTCTCGATCATTTTTCTTCCGAAAATGTCTTGAATGCGAGTGTTGGGACCTGAAGTGTGTTTTGATCGTATCGGACAGCCAGCATTTTCTTCTCATTGGCCCTTCCTCCTCCTGGTCCCGCCTCCTGTCGGTTTAACCAATCAGGGAGCTGCGTCTTGACAAGTCCACGTTGCTGGCGCTCAGTCCTCTGCATTCCGAAAGGCCCGTGTTGGCATCCTGGAGAGAGGGAGGGAGTTTAGCAGGGATATTCCAAGAGTAAATCTGAAACTGTCCAAGTCCAATCCTTTCATCTCAATGTATAACCCAGGACTTGTTTGTGCTCTGTCTGTCACAGCAGTCCTTGGCTCATAACTAACAGGTTAATTAATAACTATGTGATAGGGAGGGGGGTTAACCGTGTGCTGTTGGTACCTGTGAGGGGTCTTCTGCACTCTTGTTGAGGAAGTTGAGAGAGCTCGCTCTCGTCATCCTAAGGATCACACAATCTTTTAGGCTTCAATAAAAATAAAAATGTCATTGCTTGGATGTTGCTTTATTGTTATTATCAGTTTTACAAACTACGGTGATTTGTCGGCTCCCTACCAAAGAAAAAACCCTGAGGGGAAACACTAATTCATGCACGGTATGAGCAGTGACGGCTCACCCTGGGTTGCAGGGCTCCTGGGGGCCACTGCCCTGTAGTTTCTTCACCAGCATCTCACTGCTCCTGCGCAGGGCGTCGCGGATCTTTCCGAAGGAGCCGCTCCGACGCAATGAACCATTACCCTCCTGAGAAAACAAGACAAACACACCCCGTCAAGGATGGGCCTCAAAACATGAATCAATAGTCATTTGAGGTATTTTATTATTTTTCCAAAACCTTTTCTCGTGTCTTCTATCAATGTATTGGACAAACATTTTTTTGTGTGGTGTTTTGCTGAATGCATCCAGGTTTAGTAACGATGTCATCTTTTTTGTACTGTTTAATAATTTATATAATTTGCTAATTCTTGACACTTTGGGAGTAAATTACATGTATGATGAAAAGGCGTACAATCACATTTTAATGTATGTGCACTTCCTTAAACCCCCCCAAACCTCCCCCCAAAGACAGAGGTTTCGTACCCCGTTCCACTCTGCTCCATCATCTCCCTCACAGTCCCCCCGCTGGGGACCACTAAAACCCTCCCGGTTCTGACGTCGCTCCCCCCTCCAGGGGCCCCGTCCTTCAGGAGCTCCACCACCTTACTCTGGTTGATGGCATCTATACCCTGCGATAGGAGGAGGGGACGAAAGAGGGATAGAGTGAGAGAGATGATTCATTCTAAATGTCCGCTGGGTTAAAACAGAATGCATTCAGAGCTTTAAGGCTCTAGACCACAACCGTGGGTAATTGCACTGCCAGTGTATCCGAGTGCCTGTACCTGCTTTTTTAATGATTGTATAGTACCTGCGTGCGTCAGTGATCGTGCAGTACCTGCTTGCGTGTCTTGGTAGCACACTCCTCCAGTGTCTCAGCTGCCTCTAGTTTACCCTGTCTGCGGTACAGCGCCCCCAAGCTCTTCAGGGTGGTATTGACCGTTGGGCTAACAGGAATTAAGTTCATGCCAATATCATGTCATTTACGGATGTCCAGAGATAAAATACCGTACAAATAAAAAAAGATATTCCCTCGTTACGTCGAGATCACAACTTATTTATCTCATGATCGAGACATTACAAAAGTTGATACATCGAGATCCCGAAAGAAACTCTAAATAGGAGTGGATGTATTGATGACAGATTGACAGTATGGGCTGAGACAGCCGAGCCCATGGTGGATCAGCACATACATTCCATTGATCGCTACAAGGGATGGTACATTTCATGCTAACATCAAGCTTTCATTTGTGTTTGGAGCTCATTATCAGTTTATAAGAAAGTTAGGAAGCTAAATGTCCCTTACTTTGAGCTAAGCCCTCGTGGTGCATTTAAGCCCTGAACGATGCCTGACAGGCAGCTTCGTCTCCCAGGCTGTGCCACCCCCCCAAGACCACAGCCAATCGCATGCAAGCAACAATGCAGATAACTTGGCTAGTCTTGATCGAGCTAGCTAGTTAGTCTTGTTAGCTAGATAGCTAGCTTGTTATCTATGCTGGTTGTTAGCTTGCATACCTGGCATGTGTATAATTGTAATGGACACTTCATGTTTTCTGGATAATATTTACATTTACAGAGTGGGTGGGTGGGCCCCATTTCTGACAGGCATATTAACAGTCAGTGCAATATGTATATGATCAAGAGTGGGTGTGCTCTATTCCTGGCAGGCTGATCAGATTCAATAGCCGTCTCAGGATGCTGCCTTGGTGGCTGTCTACAAGGAGCCTTACCTATAAAACATAATAAAAAAAGGCAGCATCCTGTCTTATCAGCCTCTAAAGCTGAAATTGAATCTGATCAGCCTGTCAGGAATGGAGCTCACCCATTGTAAATGTAAATATGTCCCTTATAATTATACACATATCAGTTATGCATGCTAACAAGACTAGCCAAGTTAGCTGCGTTGCTCCTTGGGAGCTGCCTGGGAGAATAGGCTGCCTGTCAGGCATTGTTTGCGGCTTAAATCCCCCACGAGTGCAGCCACTGGGCTCCTTGAGGTGGTTATTGTGCATGGGAACAAATGAATGAAGGAATGAAGCACTGTACTTTTGATTATCTCCTGATCTCAAAAAAGCAACTTTTACTGTGTCGTGATCATGAGATAAGTTGTGATCGAGACATGAGGGATTTTTATTTATTTTACTCATATGTCCTTTCTGGACTTCCATACATCATTAAAGCACAACATTAATATAATGTAGAACACTTGAGTTGTATTTCTCACATTAAAATGTATTTCAAATACTAACTCTTACCTGTCAACTTTGCAGGCCTTGTACCAGCTCCCATATTCTCCATAGGGCACTGCATCCTTCCTCTTCGCCTGAGCAAGCGACAGAGAGAGAGAGAGAGAGAGAGACGCAGAGGCAGGCAGTTATAGTCCAGCGACTAAGGGAAGAAATGGTGGAAATTTGGTGGTTTTATTCAAATTTCAAACACCACTAGGGCAATTACAGTCCTTAGAAGTGTTTTTAGCTATAATGCCATTGCAGATCATTTATATTTCCACCAGCTCCGTGGGGCCATATTGGACAGGTGTCACATGGCCATATCTCAAAAAATAATAAGTACGTACAGCCCAATGATGGCTTAGCATGTTTGAGGGAGTTTGGAGAACACAAAAAATATGGCTCAAACGTGCCACATATACACATTGGCCACTTTAGTACTAGGTTGGACCCCCATTTGCCTCCAGAACAACCTGAATTCTTTGGGGTGTGGATTCTACAAGGTGTCGGGAAGCAACAATGTTCAGATACACTGAGGCATTCAATCATTGCTCAATTGGTATCAAGGGACCTAACTAGGGTTGGGTGGATTCCAGACTTTCATACCGTCCTTTTCTCATTCTGGAATTTACGGTATTACTGGTTTAGTACACAAGGGGGCGCCAAAACGCAAAGACAGACAATTTGGCATTTGTTACCAGGATGCTAACAAAATTAGCACAATAGCGAATTTCCATGGAGGCTGCTAGCTAAATATGCTCATGTGCGCAAATGAAAATAAAGAATTGAAAAGACAGGCAATCCAGCTCATAATTAAACATATATAAGTAGGAGCTAATGAACGTCATTTTGGTGAGTTTGGACATTTACAAGGGAATGGAGCCACTAGGGCAAAGGGCCTGCTCTGCTTGGAAAAGATGGGGGAGGAGCAGTCAGGCCAAGAACAGAGAGAAAAAGGCAAGGGAATTCAAAACACAGCAGCGGCAGCTGTACAGATAACTCTACCAAAGGGCTTTGACTTCTCAAACATGGTAGAAAGCTTACACAATATGATGCCCTGTCACTTCAATTCAGCAACTTATTCAGCGACCCCTAAGTTTAACTTGCTGGTTAATGCAGAATTCTTCATTTTTCACGCGCGGGGAAAAAAAAGAAGATAACAGGCGTAAGTAATCTCATGCTGCATTTCATAAACGCAGATCTAAGATGCTTGTTTATTGTCATTTCTACTGAGCGCCACATTGTGCTTCGGTTGCGCTTCTCCACCAAGATGAGAGTTCACCAACGGCCATTTTAATCAGCAGACAGCACCCCTACTGGCGTGTGGCTGTTTCTCTCCGGTACAGTGCAGCCAACCTGCCTCTGGTAAAAGTGAAGCAAAACCTTAGCACATGTAGCTGGCTACATCATTTCTACGATAACATCAGAAACACGATGGCCTATGCATCGTGTTTGAAGATTTTTTTTTTTTTTAATTTTACATGCGGCCGCCAGCCAAATAGTGTTCCACTTCTGATCATGAAAATGAAGCTATTTTCTGCCGAATGTGTTGCACTAATGTATTTTCTGTGATGGAATATCACTCCCCTATCACTCTATTTAACCCAACGACGACAACAACAAAAAAACACTTGACTTTAAATATAAAAAGCGACCCCTGTCAATACACAGCTGGACTCACCTGCTCCAGCTTTCACCTGTTGTGCTATTTACAAACAAACACATGACTGGCTCAACTGTTCTGGGGAATTAGAAGCCTCGTAATGTAAAAAAAAAAAAAAAAAAAAAAAAAATTGCAAAAGTTGATTGCGGGTATTTAAAAACAAAAAGTGACGTTTTTCCCTGAAGTCGGGCTGCTTACAATGACACAATGATATAACATACGATGTCAATTTCAAGAAACGTGACACCAAACCTCCACTGCACACATCTCTCTAGGTAAAATCCCATAGTAATGCATTATGTCCAGCAAAGGAGACAGGTAAACCCATTTTAACCAAATGCCTTTGTGACGACAAAAAAACAACAACACAAATGCGATGCCACTATAGCTAAAAACACTAAGGACTCATCCTAGCTGTGTGTGTAATTTAGTGCCTTTACCACAAAGTCCACAGTTGCCATCAAACATTAGGTTTAGCCACTGGACTATAAGCAGCAGCAGCAGCAGCCAGAGACAAATCACAGACCTTATTATAAAGCCTCCGTTATCATATTAACGCTCTCCCTCTCAGTTCTATCAGGTCCGCCTATCCATCAGAGATAATAGCCGGACAGTGTCATCCAGTAACAGGACCGTGGTTCAGCACACCATACAACAGGTCCATACTGTAAAGTACCTTGCTCTCCTCTCTCTCCTCCGCATGCATCCAGATAGGTTTGTTGTCATCTGAAAGAGAACAGAAGGTATAGGGGGGAAGGGGGGGGGTTATCAGTGTCACTGTGTTATGTGTACATTCATACATCTTGTTTTGCGTGGACCAAAACGTGTAAGAATGTAGGTGCTCCCCTCACTGGAAAAAGGGATTTGAATTTAAAATCAAAATGGGTTGATTTGTGGCATGTAACTCAGAGGATTTAACCTCTCCATGCATTTACCCGTCAGTGTGTGCTCATTTCACTAATTAAACCATAAAATCAACACACTTAACTTGTGTAGGGGGGGGGAGATACAAAGTGGGTTATGCTGGTCTGTGCCATGCTAGCTAAACAACGCCAAAGCCGCCCTCTACTGTGCTGTTCTGAGTATGTCAGTGTTTGATTGGCTTAAGGGCAGTGATCTGGACACAGTGGTGAATTAAGCCGCTCCACGCACGACAGATTAGCCCTGATCCGACCGGTCAGGACACGGCCGCGCACGGCCAGCCAATAACCACAGGGTTTACTGGGAAGTCGTGGCCAGAATGAAGACTTCATAGAGTCGTTAGGTCTAGCGTGGTGGTAAATGTAGAACCAGGCAGTGTCCCAAATGGCACCTTATTCCCAAAGGGCTCTGGTCAATAGAAGTGCACTACAGGGAATAGGGTGCCATTTTGGGACGCAGGCCTAGTCCCGTCAATGTGATTGTAGAAGACTCACTGTTGACTGAGCCAAACTCCTTCTCGTGTGCTCGGGTCAGGATCTCTTTGTACAGAGACTCAGCATCCTTGAACTTCCCCTGTTTGAGGTAGCATGTAGCCTAAAGAGATGAGATGAAATGTACACAGGTTTAATGACAAACATTTCACATCAACACATAAAAGCATGTACATCTATAACAAAACTGTTTTACATTTCCCAATACAGGGTAATTTTTTAAAGATTAGACTGCATTACTTTGTACTGCCCTATACTGGACATTTGGCTAAATGATCATCTGAGGTATTCCAGAATATTCTCTCTCCTCCCCCCTTCCCCTCCATATTCCTCCCTGCTTCCCCCTCCATATTCCTCCCCCTCCATATTCCTCCCCCTCCATATTCCTCCCCCTCCATATTCCTCCCCTCACCAGGTTGTTCTTGGTCTTGGCTACGTTGGGGTCATCAGCTCCTAGTTTGGACTGGTAGATCTCCAGGGCTCGTCTGTAGTAATACTCCACCTCCTCGTACTTTCCCTGGTTCTGACATAGCAGGGCCAGGTTGTTCAGCTGCTTGGCCACGTCAGGGTGGTACTTGCCCAGGACCTGAACACCACAGGCACAGAGACGCACATCAAGACTTACTTTAGCTACAATGAAAGGAGATGAGAGTTCTCTCTGGGCACTACACATGTTGAGTCATAAATGCAATTAAAATCATTAGTGTTATTTTGTGTACCTTCTCTCTGATCTCCAGGGCTCTCTTGCAGAGGGGCTCAGCCTCCTTGTACTTGCCCCTCTTCCCGTAGAGCACGGCCAGGTTGTTGAGAGTGGCAGCCACCGCAGGGTGGTCCTTCCCCAGAGTCTTCTCTCTGATGGCCAGGGCATCGTTCAGCAGGTGGGCTGCCTCTTTGTACTTGTTCTGGTCCCTGGAACACAAATATAATTCCAGGTAAGAAGATTTGCAGAAGCACTGTAATTAAGCAGTAAGTCTCAATTCCTTCTTCTACCCTGCTATCCACACATCCTCTCCGCACCCAATCATCTTTTTCTATGAGCACATCCAGCCGTCCCTCGATACCATCCATCTCCCACGAGCATATCCCACCCGTCCCGCACTCCATCCATCTCCCTCACTCACTCTCATTTCTCCCTTCCTTCCCCTCTCACCTGTAGACGAGGGCCAGGATGTTGAGCATGGTGGCCACGTCGGGGTGGTCATGTCCGGAGGTCTTCTCCAGGTCCTCCAAGGCCTGTTTGCAGAGGGGCACGGCCACCTCGTACCTCCCCTGGGAGGCGTACTGGATCACCAGGTTATGAAGAGTCCTCAGACGGGCCGGGATCTCGTAGCCACCCTGCTGGGCCGCAGCCTCTCCGCTGGGCTGGGCTGGGGATGCGGTTAAAAGTGATTCACTCTTGAATACTTTGTTCGGACAGAACAGGGGTTCCAAATCAAAAAAGGGCTTTCATTCTTGGTACAGAATGGCGTGCTCGCGCTGAGGTACAACTGTGGCATGTTAAGAGACGATGCTTATTTCGCAAAGGAATATCTGAGATGACGATATGTCATTTATTTCACGTTTTAAAAGGTGGCAGTGTCAGTAACCAAAATGCCAAATCAATAAATCAAGTATCATAAGTCTAACCCTTCTGTATCCCCAACCATATCTAACACCCATCGTCTTCAACATTACCATCTAACCCCATGTCTACCTTGTCCCCGCAATGGGATTCTCCTCGGGCCAATCAAGCGCCCTACCTTGTCCTTGGTCGTCGTCGTTGGGGAACAGGTCGTCGAGGCTGTCTTTGGACGTCTCGCCTGCAGCCTTCTCCTCAGACGGAGACACGTCGTCGTCAAACTTCTTGATCTTGTTCATGAACTCCAGGTGTTTCTTCTCCTCCTCCAGCTGGGCAACACTCTGCTCACTACACTGCAGCTTGCTCTGGGGGAGGGGGGAGTGGGAGGGAGGGGACACTTTGGAAACGTCTTGCTTTGGAAAGGATCAAAGTGATCGTATACTCCAAAATCCCTAAAATGTTAGCCAAATGTTGACCGCACTCAAAGGTAACGTTGAGGTGAGTCCACACTCCACACAGTCGGTTGTGTACGTTGGGATATGGACTCATCCCACATCCCCAGAACATTTCACCAACGAGGTCTGAAAACAAAGACTTTGATATCGGAGTGAATGATGCCGTGTCCTACGCTGTACATACACGTAAGTTGGATTTGGCTGTAGTATGTCTACCTGTGTTCCTGCCAGTTCGTCTCGTAGCCACTGGTTCT
This sequence comes from Oncorhynchus nerka, assembly GCF_034236695.1. Lineage (NCBI taxonomy): Eukaryota > Metazoa > Chordata > Actinopteri > Salmoniformes > Salmonidae > Oncorhynchus > Oncorhynchus nerka. The sequence continues at coordinate 44,697,210 of NC_088403.1, read as the reverse complement.
CCTGACACAGTCGTCTGACCTGGGCTCTTAGCTTCTGCTTCTCAGACTCCACCGCACTCAGGTGACCCGACAGGGCAATGATCACCTGGACAAAGGAGGGGGGGGGGGGGTTAGAACCAGCTCTTATTTTCAATGACAACATGGCAAGCAAGAGAGGGAAACGAGAGAGGGAAACGAGAGAGGGAAACGGGAGAGGGATGAGGTGGTTCAAATAAAACAAGGAACGTGGCAGGAATGAAACTAAAACAAAAAGGGGAAGCGGCTAGCAAGGGGGCCAGACCACATTGTACGTTAGCGGGGACTACCAGGCTAGGAAGAATGTTTACCTGGGATTTGTACAGTGTGCATGACTGTTGTCACCGGTTCCAAAACAAGTACAAAGCATTTCCTTCTTGGAGGACAATATCATTCTATTATAGTCTGGTCTATTCAAAAGAGGGTGGGGAGTTGTCTTTAGGGACCTTCCTTTATGCCGTTCATGTTATATCAGACCATCTGTACCCAACCCAGATTCCCACCGCTGCCTTCCTACAGGAACAACTCTCATATCCTCTTGATGAATCACCCTCCTCACGCTCTATGAGGCATGCATCTAAATTCATCCTCTCCTTCAAGTCTTAGTCACAGCGTATGAACTAGCAATAACCCACATCGAGCACCCGCATCCTCCCCCTCTCCATTCACCTCTACTCTCCCATCATTTAATTATCCTCCCTTACCTCTCAAGGCTGAGCCTCTTCCGCTCACCCACCGCCTGTCTCTTTCACCCCCCTGTGCCTTCCCTCTTTCGTCTTCCACTTCTCTTCTGCCTCGCTAGCCCTCACCCTCTTCCCTCATCTCGTTCCTACCTGTGCCTCTCCCAGGCCCAGTTCGATGGCCTCGAGGCTCTTACGCAGCAGGCCTGACTTCTCCTGGGCAGCAGGTGGCTGTGTGCAGTCCAGCAGGGAGGTGAGGAGCTGGGCATGCTCCCCACGGAGGGTCTCCAGGCCCTGCATCACAGC